>NC_081847.1:49360313-49679647 GCF_963259705.1 Myotis daubentonii | reverse complement strand
TAAATGCATACAAAACAAAACAGTCAGGGGAGAACTTCCGAGTCCTACTCAACATGGTTCTTCCTCTCTGTGGTTCTCTCTCTCTCTCTCTCTCTCTCTCTCTCTCTCTCTCCCTCCCTCCCTCACTCCCTCCCTCTCTCTCTCTTCATGAAAAAGGAAGTGTAACCTGGTCATTATGATGGGCATCTCCATACTCACTAGAGAGGCTATACCTTCAGAGATTAATAGATTATGACTTCTCTCCCATCTGTGCTACGTGTTCCATGTATTATTATTGCTTCTTGTGGTCTGGGCATCATGCTTATCATTGAAAATGTGATAAACAAGATGATGGGGTCTTTGTTCTCATGTGTCTTGGAGTTTCTGTCTCTTTCTCCCTTTTAACAAGGTTAAGTGACTTCTGAATTGTAACTTTGGGACAGATCTGGCACTAATCTTTCTTCTCTCCATCTCATTCAATAACAAAAGCTGAAGGACACTACTTCAAAATTTTTTCTTCTTCATGGGCAGATCATGAAAAACAAATCTGATGATGCTTTTCTTTGGCAGGGTTTAACAGAAATGAAGGAACTTCTTAATAGATGCCGTACACTTGACATTGGTACAGTTTTCTCAAGTCATGAAAATTAAATGGACAACTGTTTCCAAGCACTAATTTGAAATACATTTTATTTCAAAATTATTTTAATTTATGCTTTGGAAATCTAATTTCATATTGGTACAGTCTTTTCATTTCACTCTAAGACAGATAATAGGAGCTGCATTTTTGCAGCTGAACAGCTTTCATTTGAACCAGCAGAAAGGTATCTTCTGATGATACTTAGAACACCTCGGAAATGTGCAGAATAGCCCCAGATCTGAAAGGAGTTAGTTGAAACTTTTTAATATTTTAGGACTAGGGCAGACCAGACTGGAAACCATTCCAGCTTGCCTTTTTTTTTTTTTTGGAGGAGGCGGCATTCCTTTCCTCTTCATAGAAGCTTCTGAGGGATGCCCAGCCCAAGCTTAAAAGCAGAATGACCTATGACTTCCACTACCTGCCTTCAATTTCTGTCCATCTGAAAGCATGCCCTACTATTGCCCCAACACCACACTGAAACTGTCTTTTGTCCCTTGTCATGCCTTGTGCATTCTCTCCTCATGTCTTTGCTAATGGTCCCATCATTTTCTTTATCCAAAACTTTTTGACATTGAAGTACAAGGCCCAAGCTCACCTCCATGCTATTTTGAACTTCTGGTAACAGTCATTCCATGTATTTGACACACAATCATCTATTGCTCTGTGGTGTGTCATTCTCTCTCATGTCAGAGCTGCCGCTCTGTGATTGAAACTTACACATCTGTGTATCTTCTCTCTTATCAAGGAAACTCAAATAAGTGTCTAGAACACAGTGATTCCTGCCAACATATTTCTAGGTCTTTTTGATAGGCTGACTTCATTATTTATGCCATACACAAGAGAGTCGGGCACAAGCTGTCACAGTAAACAGGGACAGGGTCTGTGCATATCTGTTAATTATACACTTAGATAATACATTTCTTTCAATACTAACAACTAGAGACCCAGTGCATGAATTTGTGCACAGGTGGGTGCACTGGCTGGCAATTGGGGCTGATTATGGCCAATGGGGGCCAGCCAGGAAGGCACTGTGGGAGGTTGGCTTGCTGGGGAGGGACCATGGGAGGTTGGCCAGCCAGGGATGGACCACGGGAGGGCTCCAGGGCATGTCCTGCCCGTCCCTCCCAGTCCTGATCGGCTGGATCCCAGAAGCAAAATAACCTACCAGTCGGAGAATCTGCCCCATGGTGGTCATTGCACATCGTAGCAACTGGTTGAACGGTTGACTGAACAGTGGACTGGTCAGACACTTAGCATTATATATATATATATATATATATATATATATATATATATATATATATATATATGTAGAGCTAATATTTATTGAAAAGAAATAATGGGCCAAACTAGTCTACATGTTTAGGGTGAGAAATCAGAAGCTTAATAAAGTTTTAGGTTATTTCTCCAAGTCCCATAAGTAAAGGAAGAGTCAGGACTCAAATCCAGGTCAGACTTACTCCAACATATTTTCTTCTTCTTAAAAATTGTTATCTAGGGAATAAATGTGTTGATTGTTAGAACATAGGGCACCAAGTTTCCTACTATTACTTCAACCCACTAAATCTGTTTACTGAAAATTTTGATATTGTATGAGATTAAAAAGAAAGAACCTGATACAGCATCTAAAATTCAAGATACGTTTTACAGTCTTTGCTTTTATTTACTTGGTGGTAACATTAAAACTGTTATTAACCTAATTCTGTAGATGAAGGAATGTAGGATCAAATAGTTAAAGAATGTCCCTACTGTGATTTCTCAGTGTGAGAGCCTCCTACGAATCTGTACACTCTTCCCAACAAATCGATGTACTTCCTCTCTCCAATGCCTTGTACCAACCTTGCTTACCTAGCAACTGTCTCCCCATCTCCAAATCCCCCAACGACTAACAAGACATCATTTTCTTTTTTTTAATTTTAATTCTTTATTGTTCAGATTATTACATTTGTTCCTCTTTTTCCCCCCATAACTCCCCTCCTCCCAGTTCCCACCCCACCCTCCGCCCTCACTCCCCACCCACTGTCCTCATCCATAGGTGAACGATTTTTGTCCAGTCTCTTCCCGCATCTCCCACACCCCTTTCCCCACCAAGAATAGTCAGTCCATTCCCTTTCTATGTCCTTGATTCTATTATGATCACCAGATTATTTATTCACTTGATTCTTAGATTCACTTGTTGATAGATGCATGTTTGTTGTTCATAATTTGTATCTTTACCTTTTTCTTCTTCTTCCTCTTCTTAAAGGATACCTTTCAGCATTTCATATAATACTGGTTTGGTGGTGATGAACTCCTTCAGCTTTTCCTTATCTGTGAAGCTCTTTATCTGACCTTCAGTTCTGAATGATAGCTTTGCTGGATAAAGTAATCTTGGTTGTAGGTTCTTGGTATTCATCACTTTGAATATTTCTTGCCATTCCCTTCTGGCCTGCAAAGTTTCTGTTGAGAAATCAGCTGACAGTCGTATGGGTATTCCCTTGTAGGTAACTGAGTTTCTTTCTCTTGCTGCTCTTAAGATTCTCTCTTTGTCTTTTGCTCTTGGCATTTTAATGATGATGTGTCTTGGTGTGGTCCTCTTTGGATTCCTTTTGTTTGGGGTTCTCTGCGCTTCCTGGACCTGTAAGTCTATTTCTTTCACCAGGTGGGGGAAGTTTTCTGTCATTATTCCTTCAAATAGGTTTTGAGCTCTATATCCTCCATTTCTGTCATGTTTCTTTGTCTCCACATTTTTTATGCTTTCTTGGTGCACCCCCTAGTGGTCTTTGTGCGCAGTCTTGTTGTAGTTAAGCCTTGATTGTTGTAGGTATTACTGGTGGGGATTTGGCCTCCAGGTCAACTGGCTATGAGAATCAGCTGTGTCTGCAGTGGGAGAACTTCTGTGCGGGATCTCTAGGGCGGTGCTAATCTAGCCTTTGCCTGAGGCTATCTGGCAATGCCTCTGTGCAGGGCTTGGGCAGGGCGGGTCCCCGGGGATCTACAGGGCAGGCCAGAGCGAGCAGTTATGGCTGCTCTCAGTTCTGTCCCTAGGGGCTCTGCCTCTCAGAGTCCCAGCAACCGCTGCAAACCTCAGAGAGAAAGCTGCCCTCGAGTTCCAACCGAAGCCAGACAGTCCCGCTTCTCCCATTTGAGTCTGGGTTCCTAGAGACTCGCCTGGATCTGGAGCTCAGAGTCTGTGACTCCCTCCCGATTGAAAACAACAACCGCGCCCTCCGCCGCCAGCCCGCTCCGCGTGCACTCTGCACCTGAGTATTTCACTTCAGCACTGCGCCTCCTCTGAGTCTGGGTATGATACTCTCTTTCCTCCTAGTTGTAGAATTTCCACTCAGCCAGCCTTCCTGTGGTTCTGGATGATGTCCATTCCGTCTTCAGGTGTATTTTTGAATTGGTTGTTCCAGGCAGCAATCTCCGGCATTAACCTATGCCGCCATCTTGGTTTTTTTCCAGTTTTTTAAAACCATTGTAATTTCCTGTTTGTTTTTATTGCCCCTTAAGTGCTAGACCATACTAAGCAACTGACCAGCACGTGTTGAAGTGGAGTCCTATTAGAATATTACTTCCAAGACATCATTTTCATTTGTGGTTTTTCCTGACTACTTCCTCTGAAACACACACACACACACACACACACACACACACACACACATTATATTTATTTTGTGTTATCAGCATATAATAATTCCATAACATAATAATCTCTTTGGGTTAAAAATTATCCTGTAATGTCAAAAGTGTTTGTTTATTAAAGTTCACGTTTCCCTCTTCTTATTTATATTCATTTATTTTTTGTGGCAAAATATCTCAGCTTTAAAATTTTGATTAAGACTATCCCTTTAAACATTACTAAGATTTTATTCAGGGATATATTCCCTTCTTGAGAAATAGTAAAAATTGGCATAATACCAAGTTGGCTGATTCAGCAAGAATGCACCTGGCAAACAAATGATTTTGTTTTCTACATACTTTTAGGTATTCTGCTGTGGGAAGCTATAACGGGTCACACAGTGACTGGAAACAAACCTCATGCAAATTTGATTTTAATTTATTACTGTTTTATATCACCAATATTGATTCTTTCATAGATATAGAAGCCTTACATGTATTTTGGTAATATATGCCATGTAATACTTCTATTTTACTTTACTTACCTCCCTGTGAAAGTCCCTCCATTTGAAGAATTAAAAATTAAACCTGTGCCAGTTTGTTTAGTGATTAGAGCATCAGCTCTAGCACCAAAGGGTTAAGGGTTTGATTCCTGTCAAGGGCATGTACCTGGGTTGCAGTCTCAATCCCTGGCTTGATGGGGGTGAGTGTGGGAGGCAACCAATCTATGTGTCTTTCTCACATGGATGTTTCTCTTTTCCCCTCTCTCTCCCTCCCCCAGCTCCCTTCCACTCTATCTAAAAGCAATGGAAAATATCATGGGGTGTGAATTAAAAAAAATTTAAACCTGCATATATAAGTCAATATGTTGGCCAGATCATTATAGTTAGTTGTTTTTTAAAAAATTAGAAACACTGTTTTATAAATATAGACTTGAACTCAGTAAGAGACCATGAATGCTTTAAAGTATAGTTATATAGGTATATTCTAAAAGCCAAAACCTTAAAAACTACCATAACTCCATAAAACGTTTCAAATATTTTTCCCAGCTTTTGGCTGAGATATGAGCAGTATTTGTCCTCAAAATAATTAATATGGAGTAGTAAACTAAATATATTGGATTTCTTCAGTGTCCTAGCAATTATACCAAATTTTGTATATTTTCAACATATTTTACTGTCAAAATAATTTGGTGTAGTGGATATGATATCCATGTTATAGAAGCAGAAGCTAAGGTTAACTGTTCAAAATCACACATCTTGTAAGAAATAAACCATGATGTTGGGCTCTCAAATCTATACCGCCTTTATGTCCTGTTTACTACAGAAAATGTGGTACAGTTATGAGACTATTAGAATAACCTTTATTTTTAATTTTTAAAAAATTTATACTTAGTTTTTATTCAATGTGTGTGAGGGTATTGATAACATTAACAGGGGTTTCATGTTGGTATTGAAAATAGCAAGTCACTGATTACCATAGAAAAGAGAGGATTTATATTAGCTAAATGTAAATAGAATATAATTTTGAATTTTTTGCTAAGTTCTATTAAAACCCCATTTACTTAATATAACTTACTTTGTTAAAACCCTAAGCTTTTAAACAGATGTCCTATAAAATGGTAAGGAATATAAAATTTTTAAAATACAAACCACCAAAGATAATCAGGGTATATAGGATGATAAAATACACTTGTTAAAATTATTAGTTGTAAAAATGAAGTCTATGTTGTTTATATTGTAATAGTAAAAATCAGAAGCTAGAAAAATCATTATGAAATATCAGTGTTGACAGACTATGTGAATTTTGTAGATTTAAATATTAAATGTAAATTTTGTAGGTTTAATAGTGAAACATAAACCAAGTCCTAGGTAAGAACCCAAGTCTACTTCTAATTGAGAATAAGTTCTACGAAAAGATGTTTGCAATAATTATAAAATATTCTAATTCAAAAGTAGATTTATTTAATTCAGTGTTTACAATGTCATAGGGGCACCTCTGGTGAAAATAAAATTGAGTATCAGACTTCCCCTATTCTCCTTCAAATATGGCAACATCTTTGTATGCGGGCCCAGAGCTGTAGTGTAACTGAGTGATTGAAATGAGTTATAGGATACAGAAGACATGGGCTTGAGTCAGACCATAATGGTGTACCCATCTGTAACTGGATAAGTTTCAAAATAGGTGTGGACTTTTGTCTATCTTCATGATATCAATGGCAGCCTCATCCATGACTCCCACCAAGTATGGTACACGGCACACAGAAAGAAATAAGGGTGGATTTTTTTTTAATTTATTGGAAAGTGGTATTATTATGTGATCAGGCCACCTGACTATACAGGTTTATCATACCTATGGCCAGTGTGAAAAGTATACAGAGGGCTAAACATGGTCTCCAGGCAAACTATTAATAAGAAGCTGTGTTCCTAAGCCTTGCCATATAAACAAAATTTTGTGTGTCTTTCTAGTAGAATATTAAAAGCCTACAGTGAGTTTTATGTTTATATTTGACGTACATAACTGAAGACAATTTCCAGAAACATCTCTGGGCCAACTCAACTCAGCATCACATGATCCAGTGGGAACACAGTGACCTGGAAACTGATTCTCCATTGTATAATTATATATGTCTACACACACACAAACACAGAGACAAACACATTCTGCTTTTAAAGCAATATAAGAATATGCTTAAAATCATTTAGTTTATAAATGTGACATGCCATATGAAATAGGACACTGAGCAGAAAAAGATGATTAAAATAATTGAATGTGATAGAATCATGGTACTTTACAAAAAATAGGATAGAAAATGCGATCCAATAGTAACAATAAAGTTAATTTTTGAGACACGAATATAAATCATGAGACATACAGATAGGAAAAACTCAATATGTAATTAACCATAACGTCACCAAAATGCTTAGGCTATCTGGAAAGAGGAAAATCTTTGCATAGAAGAATGACATTATTTGACAATCAGGATCTACAAATGGTAAGGCTGGGAAGGTTGCGATTCCATAGGGCAGACAACAACAGCCAGGGTGGAAATCACAAAATGAACAGTATGTAAGCCTTTCTATTCCATTTCTAAACTTCACAGGATGACAGTCTCATTGCCTCAGTCATCATCTAAAATAAGAGAAAGAAAAATGATCATTAGTGCACTTACATAGCCAAGATATTAGTAGTAACGTAGGCGGAGGTATCATTTCATCCCTTTATGGCCTTTTTGAGTCGAGGTAAAACTGAATTTTGCTGTAGCTTTAGCATATATGTGCTCATGGGAACAACTATTATCCCCATTTAGACAATATTTCCTGACTGGTAATCTTACACAGATAACCTAAGGGATATTGCTGAATATATTAATTCATAATCATATAGTTTGTAGATAAATCTCACTTTGGATTTTTTCTCTCTCTAAAATCACCTGTCAGAACAAAATATGATCTTACCAGTACATACAAACAGGCTAATGGAACTGATTTTTCTATCCTAAATACATGGAGTACAACTAGGAGGCCTTGGGCGGGGGCCCTGGCCGGCTGCAGTGGGCTCGGCCGGAATGGTGGAAGAATGCTATGTGTGTGGTCATTGGTGTCAGAACCTACAAAGCTTGGCTCCCACTTTGGACATCTCTGTGTGGACACCTCAATGATAGTTATATTTAACTTAGATGACATTGCGCAGACTTTCAGATACCTCTCTGTTTAAAACTTGTGCTGCAAGGTAAGAGAGCAGAACAAGGAAGGCCCAGATTTAGGGAGGACCCTGCTGTGACCTCCGTGTGTTCCTAAACACTCACATGAGAATCCTGGGCCCAATGTGATAGTGTTAGAAGGTGTGACCTTTGGGAGGTGATTAGGTCCCACGGGTGGAACCCCCATGATTAAGATTAGTGCCCTTATAAGAGACCCTACAGAGTTCCCTAGTCCCTTCCACCATGAAAGGACACAAAGAGAAGTCTGCCTTTGAAAGAGGGCCTCACCTGGTCATGCTGGCACCCTGACCTCAGACATCCAGCACCCAGAACTGTGACAAATAAATGGTTTTTGTTGTTGTTTATAAGCTACCCAGTCCGTGGTAATAGAAGTGGGCCTGACTGTATTTTCGAGAATGAAAGACGAAGGAAAATGAAATGGGATATAATTCCTGCCTGCTGCTACCCTTCCCGCTGCAGAATAAAAACAAGCAAAATCAAGGAAAAGGAAAAATGATGCATTTTTAATGATACTATTTTATCATTTTCACCTTTTTCTTTACTAATCTTTAAAGACAAATCTATTCATATTGCCACTAGATTTTTTTTAAAATATATTTTATTGATTTTTTACAGAGAGGAAGGGAGAGAAATAGAGAGTTAGAAACATCGATGAGAGAGAAACATCGATCAGCTGCCTCCTGCACATTTTTTACAGAGAGGAAGGGAGAGAAATAGAGAGTTAGAAACATCGATGAGAGAGAAACATCGATCAGCTGCCTCCTGCACATCTCCCACTGGGGATGTGTACGCAACCCAGGTACATGCCCTTGACCGGAATCGAACCCGGGACCTTTCAGTCTGCAGGCCGACGCTCTATCCACTGAGCCAAACCGGTTTCGGCGCCACTAGATTTTTTAACACTCCAAGTAAACAGCACGTTTTGATATAAGAAATGGTAAAATGTTTTAAGTTTTTCTGATGTTAAGGTTATATATTTTAGACCAAGAAAATAAAACTGGAAAAGGGCTCAGTAGTAACACAAGTGATTCTGGAAGGCTGAGTTCATAAACATTAACAATGAGATCCTATGTTCTAATAGGACATCCACAAGCTGTTTCCTCTGGTTTGAACTGGAAGATTTCTCTAGTGTTCTTTCTCTCTCTCTCTCTCCCTCCCTCCGTGCCTCCCTCCTTCTCTTTCTCCCTCTCCCTCCCTGAAAACAGCTTCTGTAGGCTCAGTTATGACAAAGTAATTTCCTTACAGATAGGGAGCTTGTCTTCTGAAGAAATGAAAAGACCTGAGCAGATTCCCACCCATAATAAAAAGCTGTCAGAATGTCTAACTGCAATAATGTAGTTAAGGACAGAAATAAAACATCTTTATCTTGTCCAGCATAGTATATAAGTGTCTGGAATATTTTCTTGCTTCATTATTCTGAACATAAACACTATATTTTTCTTTACAGAAGAAGAAGCATGTTAAGTAAAAAACATCACTTTTCAAAAAAAAATTTTGTGATGAACATTTTACTAGTCCTGGAATGAATGTTTTGCTTCTCTTGAATTATGTAACTGCTTTCAGGGGATTTGAAAAATAATTATTTCAGTTAAAGGGCATAGAGCTCCTGCACTTGCATAATTTCCCATAAGCAAAATTAAGTCAGAATGATAGAAGTATATCACCACAAGTCCAGGTGGCTCTGAGGCGATGCCTGGAAGAAATCAGAAAGCAGTGAGTCAACAAGAATCAGGTGAGCCTCCAGCTCTATGTGTCCTCAGCAATCTCCCTTCAATGATCACTTGGAGTAGGACATAAACTGTGCATGGCATGGACAAGATTTAACAATGAAAAGCAGTGAAATGTTTTGGCAATAACAGAAGCACAAAGTAAGGAAACAGAGGGGAAGAAATACACTATATTAAATTTAAGAGAGGTTGAAAACTATGGATGTAATTGGGGCGTGGCCTTCCATTAAGCTAAGGGATTCATGGAGGAAAACAAGATTGGCAGTGAGACAAGGGTGATCTGAGTGAGTGGTCTGCATTTATCAAATTATTTGCATGTGAAAACTTCCCCATTTCCAAACCAAGATCCTGGGAAGGGATTTTTTGAAGCTTTTTGGAGCTCTTTAGATGTCTTGGTTAAACTATAGTTTTTAGCCATGATAGTCTATGTATTATTACCAAAAATGTAAACCATAAAATAGCCCCAAATAGCCCACTATTGTTTATGCAGCATCCTGACATTTCCTGTGGGTTTTTTTCTTTGTTGAGCATTCAAAATGCAATTTAGTAACATTTTCATCTATTTTTACTCCTCTGCCCACCCCCCCCCCACACACACACACTGAATCACACCCAAGCATCATGACCATGTTTGTCTGTCTAATCTGTTTCCAGCAGAATACAGCATCTGCAACAGAATAGGTGCCAATTACAAATTTGTTTATTTCATGAATGCCATATGATAGAAGTAGGTTAATGCCTTAATAGCAGTGGAAATAAAGGTATCTTTTTATGAGACTACTAGAGGCCTGATGCATGAAATTCATGCAAGAGTAGGTTTTTGCAGCTGCAGTAGCTGCCTCAATCCTTTCCTCGCAGCTGGGGCAGCTGCCTCGATCCCACGGCTGCAGCCCCGGCTTTGTCCGGAAGGTCATCTGGAAGGACATCCAGATGGCCGTTCAGTTGATTTGCATATTATGCTTTTATTATAATAGATTGATAACACAGGACACAGATTATTAGCTTCCTCACCTTTCAACTCAGAGTTTCTATTTTATTAGGCGTGTCTCTTAAATTATCAATATTTTCATTTTCTTCAGATAGATACCCAGAAGTGGAATTGTTGGGTCATTTGGTGGTTCCATTTTTAATTTTTTGAGGAATCTCTATACTATTTACCACAATGACTGTACCAATTAGCAATCCCACAGATAGTGCACAAGGGTTCCCATTTTCTCCAAATCCTTGCCAACACTTGTTATCATTTTGATAACTTTTTTTCTTATTAGATGTCAGTGTAATGTCTAAAACACCATTATATCACATTTGGTTTATATTTTTTATTTAGCCAGAATATTGAAAGGATCAGATATGTAATTACAGCACCAAACATTCAATTTTCCTAGATTAATGATGCTCTATATAGGCAGCAGTTTGGAAAATGTAATTTATTGTGCTGAAACAATAATTCATTTAATGGTATGAGTGACCCATAAAATCTAATGCAATTTTAGAAGTGTCTAATATAGTCCCAAAGAATAACTAAGAGAAAGTGGGTCACTGTGTAAGCAAACATCTACATCCCTAAGAAGAGTGGTGATAATGATTCAGAAATAGAGACCAAAGAACCACAACAGAATAATGCAACTTTGCAGATTGTTTCATGCATATAAAAGAAAGCAACTGTCTATAAGTGGTGATGCATTTTATTTGAAAAACTGTATACTAGCTCTTTAAAAGTGTTCATGATTACAGTGGGGAGTAGGAGAACATTTCACTTACATATTTCTTAAATGGTTTCAAACATATTTTCTCTTTTGATTACATTATAGTTCTGTGATATAAAATATAGATATGACTCTAAACCACACACACATACAGCTAACCTGGGTAACTGGATTTTCCATGTTACATATGAATCTTCTCATTCAAAACAGTTACTGCATTTACTCTAATGCATATATACTATATATATATATATATATATATATATATATATATATACCCAAAGATTTAATTTTTGCTAAGATTAGCTAAAATAGGAGACTTCATATAAATTTGTTTTTTTAATGTATATTATTTTCACTTGGCTGAAATAAAAATTTCTTATTTGCAGTAAATTCAAATATGGGTCATTACCTGTGCACAGGAATAATGAAATCAATCCAATATACAGGGTGGGGCAAAAGTAGGTTTACAGTTGTCTGTATGGAAAATAATATAATAATTAGTAAATAATACAAGAATAAACTCTGTGTTTTGTGTACTCACAGCTATAAACCTACTTTTGCCCCACCCTGTATAGCTTAAAGAATTCCAGTGATGATACAGCATTTCCAAATGAAATGCCATTCTTTAACATTCAATGAAATGAAGAATAGTTTTCATTTTCAATTGTGACTTTGAGTGGTTTCATTTCAGAAGATATCACAAAAGGAAAGAAGATGTATGTGTAATTGTTTTAGAATTATTTTGGACTAATGAGAGAACTGTTGCTATAAGATTATAAGTAAAACAATTCAATGTAAGAAAGAGATTTTTCCATAATAGGAAGTGTCTGAAAATCATAGAATTCCATATGGTATAGTGAACTCCCTAACAGGAATGATTTAAGTGCAGGTAAGGCTATCAAAGGGATTTTACAAGGATGTGATGAGGAGATTGTTAATCTTTATGGCTTCTTCCAGTACTAGTTCTCTAAGATTCTGAAAATTTTGATTCTCTATGAAGCCTTCAAATGCTGATTTTTAAAAATTCCTTTATTCATAAATTTAATAAATATTTGTTTAGGCCCTATTACATTACCACAGACCATGTAGAAGGCATAGAAAGATAAATAAAACAAATATACAAAGACATGATCGCTGTCCTCAAGAGGCTTACATGTGGTAGAAATTTGAATGTTAGACAAAAGCATGTGCCTGTATGCATGCAGAAGGTCATATTTCGGTATATGACATGAATAAAAAGATCAGGTACTGTGAGATTTAGGGTGAAGTTCTATGGTATCTGGGAATGCCCACTAAGGAAGTAACATGTAAGCTGTCACCTAAAATAAGAGAAGTCAGGGGGGAAGGATGAGCATGATGTCATTCATGGCCATAAAGATGAATGGTGCCAAAGTAGCGCTATGGGTAGAGCTTTGCAGTTTCAGGAAATTAAAAGCAAATATCAATGCTGCTGAAGCATAAAGAAGGAACAGAGAAGAGCATAGAAACCCATTTAGTAGGCTTACATCATCCCAAGTTTTATAGGTCATTGTAAGCAGTCAAATATTTATTCTAAAGTTAATGAGAAGCTATTAAAAAGTTTTCACCTGGAAAGTAACATAATATAAATTGGGTTTCTACAACACCTCTTTCACGTAGGCCATGCCCTGGAAGTAACTGGAGATAGGAGTTAAGTAAGAATCCCAGGGGAGAGATAATGGTAATCTAGACCAGAATAGGAGCAGGAAAGAAGGTATAAAGTTAAGAGGATATTAAATTTTCTAATTCATTAGGGAATGGCTGAAATAGAATGTCAAAAATGTAATAGTTTCTCAAATAGACAAGATAGCTAGGTAGAGGACTTATCCAACTGCTTTAAACAATTATCAAAATGGAGTGGAATGTATAAAAACACAGTTGAAAGCACTGGACTATGCTATGAATTTTAAGAGAAGAAAAAGCACATGAACTGAGACCACACTAACCCTGGAGGAATTGTTCAAAATGCTGCAGAGAGAAATAGAGCCAGACAGGCAGCACTGGTCTTTCTGCATGAGAAACAGGGCAATGAAAAGGCAAGATCAGAAATGCAAGTTGTATTGGAAAGAAAACCAGTCATAGCTGAGTACATGACTCAAGTCTGCCTTAATATATAGTCATAGTAATCTAAACCCTGGATATTGAAATAAACAAATTTTTAGTGAAACTGTATTGAGAGGAGGGTGTGATATTCAGGGAAGAAAATGTACATGCCTGGTGAAGAAGAAAGAGTGAATTACCAGCAAATTATCTTCTATAGCAGGAAATCAATAAATAATGTAAACAGTGGAGGTGAAAACCATATCAGTTAGAGCTTGGATGAAAAGAAGCAAGTAATATGCCAATAGTAGAAAATGCTCTTATGTCAACACACCTTCTAGGAATAGTTGATTCTATAAAATATGTGCTTATATAGCTTTGATTATAAATTAGGAAATAAATTTGATAATATTCTTTGTACAGAGAAGAATTTTCAGGAGATACTATTTCACAAATGCCTCTAATGATTGAAAATCCACGGAATGATGGAAATTTTTAAGAGGGATGCACCAATAATATTAATCCGCAAAAGATGGCATATTTCCTTGCAAATCAGAAATTTTAAGGTATTTCTAAACTTGATGATTCATAGTATAACTTACTGAATTTGCTTAAATTTGAATCACTCAAATTTAAATGCAAATTTGGCATTTAAGATTTGTAAACAATGTAAAGTGCTATTAACATGCATAAATTGCTTTTTCACACAATATATTTCTCTTATTCAGAAAATAGACATTCCAGAAAGTCACTAGTAATGACAAAACAGAACACTGTTATGAGTGATATTTTCCCATATAAGTAATCTGAGAATTGATTTACATGATCAAATTTTAGAGGGTGGGCACTAAAGACAAAGCATAGGAGAACAATGGTGGATATTTTTAACTTGAGACTTGATGTAGAAAATGACCATTTTAAGTGGTCCAGGCAAAGCCAAAATTATATATATACTAGAGGCCCGGTGCACAAAAATTTGTGCACTTGGGGGAGGGGGGGTCCCTTAGCCTGGCCTGTGCCCTCTTGCAGTCTGGGACCCCTCAGGGGATGACCACCTGCTGGCTTAGGCCCGCTCCCCAGGGGATTAGGCCTAAGATGGCAATCAGACATCCCTCTGGCAGCCCTAAGGGGATGTTCACTTGCCAGCGGGGAGCAGGCCTAAACTGCAGTCGGACATCCTTAGCGCTGCTGCGGAGGCAGGAGAGGCTCCCACCACCACCGCTTTACTGGCAGCCATCAGCCTGGCTTGTGGCTGAGCAGAGCTCCTCCCATGTGAGAGCACCCTGAGCACCAGAGGGTAGCTCCTGCATTGAGCGTCTGCCCCCTGGTGGTCAGTGTGTGTCATAGTGACCAGTCATTCTCAGTCCTTCTGCTGTTAGGGTCAGTTTGCATATTACCCTTTTACTATATAGGATAGAGGCCTGGTGCATGGGTGGGGGCCGGCTGGTTTGCCCTGAAGGGTGTCCTGGATCAGGGTGGGGGTCCCGCTTGGGTGCCTGGCCAGCCTGGATGAGGGGATGATGGCTGTTTGCAGCTGGTCACACCCCCTTCAGGGTGGGGGTCCCCACTGGGGTGCCTGGCTAGTCTGGGTGAGGGGCAGAGGGCCGTTTTCAGGCTGGCAGGTGACTGAAGCTCCCAGCCTCTCCTTTTTTTCTTTCTTTTTTTATTCTGGGATTTATTTACTTTCTATGGCTGTCAATGGAGCTGAGAGCTGGCTTTAGCTCTGAGGCCAGCTCCAGCCTGAGTCCTCGGCTGCTGAAAGCAGGTATCTGGAGTTTGTTTGGCTTCTATAATTGAAACACTGTTGCCATCACTGCTGCTCTAAGCTCTGAGGCTGAAGCTGGCTGAAAGCAAGTATCTGGAGCTTGTTTAG
Organism: Myotis daubentonii; assembly: GCF_963259705.1. Taxonomy (NCBI): domain Eukaryota; kingdom Metazoa; phylum Chordata; class Mammalia; order Chiroptera; family Vespertilionidae; genus Myotis; species Myotis daubentonii. The sequence continues at coordinate 49,664,337 of NC_081847.1, read as the reverse complement.
CTTCTATAATTGCAACATTGTTTCTTAGACTGCAGCTCAGAGGCTGGCAGTGGCAGGCGGGCAACCTTGGCTTCCTCCATCACTGGAGGAAGCAAGCTTCCTTTTCACTTCAGCTGCCTGGCTGCCAGCCGCCATCTTGGTTGGCAGTTAATTTGCATATCACCCTGATTAGCCAATAGGAAGGGTGTCAGGGTTATGGTCAATTTGAATCTTTCTCTTTTATTGGTGTAGATATATGCCTAAGTGACCATGTGACAAGTAGCTATGATGCACAATAACCACCAGGGAGCAGACACTCAACACAGGAGCTGCTGAGCTGTGGTGACTTGGCAGCTGCGGTTCTCAGGTAACACACCCAGAACCAGAGAGGAGGGAGCCTGATTCCGGGTGCATCACCCGAGAACCGCCCTCTTGCAATCCGGGACTGTTCCAAGGATGTCAGAAAGCTGGTTTCAGCCCAATCCCCAGAGGCCAGGCCAAGTGACCCCACTAGTGCACGAATCCATGCACTGGGCCTCTAGTAATAATTATAAAGGAACATATATGATGACAGAAGGAGACTAGACTTTGGGTAGTGAGTATACAGTGCAGTATACAGATGGTTCAATATTTGTATGTATTGCATAGTGATCACCACATTCTAGTTCACATCTGTCATCACACACAGTTATAAAAATTTATTTTTTTCTTGTGATGAGAACTTTTAAGATTTTCTGTTAGCAGCTTTCAGGTATACAACATAGCATTATTAACTATAGTTACCATGATGTACATCACATCCCAGGACTTATTCCCTTTATAAGTGGAAGTTGGTAATTTTTGATCTCCTTCACCCATTTCATCCACCCTCAACTAACCATCCCCCTCCTCTGGCAACCATGAGCTTGTCTTTTTTTTTTTTTTTAAAGTCCACATGTAAATGACATCATATGGTATTGGTCTTCTCTGACTTATTTCACATAGCAAAATGCCCTTAAAGTTCATCCATGTCATTACAAAAGGCAAGATTTTATATTTTTTGTGGCTAAATATTTATATTTATCCCATCATTCCATCATATGCATTTAGGTTTTCCCTGTCTTGGCCATTATCAATAATGCTGCTGTGAACATAGGGTGGCAGATATCTTTTCAAATTAGTGTTTTGTTCCTTTGGATAAATACCCAGAAATAAAATTGCTGGATCATATGGTAGTTCTACTGTACTTTAAAATTTTGAGGATTGTTGGTACTCTTTTTCCATAGTGGCTGCACCAATTTACATTCTCACCAATAGTGTGTAAGGGTTCCCCTTTTTTCCACATTCTCACCGAAATTTATTTATTGTCCTCTTGATAATTACCATTCTAACTAGTGTGAGGTGATAGCTCATTCTGTATTTTTCCTGAAGATTAGTTACGTTCAGCATCTTTTCATGTGTCTGTTGGCCATCTGTATGTCTTCTTTGGAAAATTGTCTATTCAGATCTTCTGCCCATTTTTAAGTTGGATTGTTTAGAATATTTTTGCTATTGAGTTATATATTCACTTTACATATTTTGGATATTAAACCTTATTATATATAACACTTTCAAATATTTTTCCATTTAGTAGTAGGTTGGCTTTTCTTTTGTTGATACTTTTTGCTGTGCAGAAAATTTTTAGTTTGATGTAGCCACACTTCTTTATTTTTGCTATTGTTGCCTTTGCTTTAGAAATCAGATCCTAAATATCATCAAGACCAATGTCTAGGAGTTACTACCTATATTTTCTCCTAGTTTTATGGTTTTAGGAATTATATTCCAACCTTTCAGTCATTTTGAGTTCATTTTAGTGGTCTCTTTTCATTCTTTTGCAGGCCCAGTTTTCCCAACACTATTTATTGAAGAGACATTTTTTCTCATTACACATTTTTGGTTCCTTTGTTTTAAATTAATTGACCATATATGTGTGGGTTTATTTCTGTTGCATTGATCTGTGTGTCTTTTTTTTGCCAACACCATACTGTTTTAATTATAATAGCTTTGTAATATAGTTTAAAATCAGAGCGTATGTAATTGCAGATTTGTTGGCTATTCAGAGCCTTTTATGATTACTTAAAATTTTAGGGTTTGTTTTTTCTATTTGTGTGAAAAATGCTACTAGAATTTTGACACGAGTTGCATTGAATCTGTAGCTTGCTTCGGGTTATATGGATATTTTAACAATTATTTTGTCTAATTCATGCACATAGAATATCTTTCCATTTATTTGCTTATCTCATTTTTTATATTTATTGCATATTGATAATATGTTGGACTAAATATACTTTATTATTACAGTTATTTTCATCAATTTCTTTTTTTACATGGCTAATATCTGGCTCACATTATATTTCTGTTACCTAGTCATGTTTGAGAATTTAATTTTCAATACTGGAGACTGAGTAGAATAGAGAGTGGGTCAGCTCATTTTTAGAGAACACTTAATATTCTTAGTAATGCAAATCTGATTATGTAATCATCTGTAGAAGCCACAAGGAAAGTTTTAGGGACAAGCAATTATTTTGCCCACTAAACATATTTTCTGTATTTTTAATAGAATTTATTACAGTGTTTTATTAATCATTCTATATTGGCAATGATTGTATTATATTCCAAGTGACATTTAAATGACCTAAAACTACTGCAGCACAATTTTAGACCATAAAGAAACATGTTAGCAGTGACCTATCTTTGCATAACTTTATAAATTTGTGGCTAGGTGAGACAAAGTACTGAACTTGGATTACAAAATAGTATAGAAATTGTGGTATAAAGCATACCACCATCAGGCCAAGCAGAAAGCCTTTTTAACACCTAGGTCTAAAGTCGATTATCTTTGCTATATATCCTGAAGTAGTTCATATTCTTTTTCTTCCTTGCCAAGAGTTCCTGTTGGAACAAGAAGGGAGAATTTGGCAGGAAATGATAGAGAGCAAAGGTGGAAAGAGGAAACCATTCATTTAGTGATTTAAACTGCCAACCAAATGCACACTCCTCTGAAATAAAGGATCAAGAGAAATTAAAGTAGGACAAAATAGGGACATACTAATATGTGGACCAGAACTAGAAAGAAGGATAACCAAAGACCAGATCATGCTTGAGGTGGGCAGACAGGTCCTGATGCCTCCTGACATAAATGCTATGCTCTCTCCCAACCAAAAAATTACAGCGTATGATTTTCCACTGCTGCTGAAACGTTTTAAGATTTTTCAATGTGTAATAGGTATTTTAATAGGAAGGTGTCAGAGCATTTCAAATGTGACTAACTGCCAAATTGCTATGGTTCTCATTGCTTGAAATCAACAGCTGGAACAAATTTTATTCTTATTCCTAGTGCCTATGACTCACTGTCTAAATTGTCAAGGTAACTCATTTCTGTTGTAAGTTTGAGCTAGTCATGTTTGCTCTATTCCATTAGGACCACAAGTTATGAATTCTACAACAGTTTTAGAAAATTAATTTATTAAATGAAGGTAATTTAACCTGAATATATGTCTCTTCATATAAGAAAATTTAAATAAATAATCAAAACAGTTAATGGAAGTCAGAATAAACATTCTAAGAAAACTCAAATTTTGAAATTGAATGCATGTTCAATTCCGTTAGGCATCTCCCACAAGGTACAACATGAAATGGCCTTTATGATGGAGGCATGAGGCATTATAGGAGAGATAAAAGAAAGCCCATAAAATAGATTTTTAAAGTCTTAAATCAGAGTACTAGTAGCAATTAAAATTTAACAAACTTGAAAAGCTCTTTCATAATTCAAAGGGGGGAAAAACTAAATGTTTAAAATGCTTGGAGAGAATGTAAGGCACCGGGGGTGAAGGGGGTGGAATGAGATTTGCTTGCGGTGATGGGTGCATGACGCAGTGTGCAGATGATGCTTTCAACTGTACACGGGTTTCATTATGGCTTTGCAAAACAGTGTCGCCCCAATACATTCAATAAAAAGTTTTTATGGTAAAAAAATACTAATTTGAGTCTAATTCTCACTATATAAATTAATAAATATGAACCGGGATTATGACCCTCACTAGAAGTTTAAATGTACTCAAGGAACTACCCTCCCCCCTCAACGGTGTCATCCATTTAGGAATTCAATAATATGGAAATTGTGGTGTGCGTTGACCATTTATGATGATCAAAAATGATTAATCACTGATTGAAATCTAAAGCATTGACAATTATCAACAAAGTCAGGATAGAACAAAATTTACTTAAAATTATACATTTTTATCTCCAACTTTTACCTGTGTATTTTTAGAAGGGCAAGAAGAACAAAGGCAAATATAAAGATGAACAATTCTTGATCTGCAGGATATTTAAAATGTAATTGTATTCCTAACCTTAATTACAGAGATGCCATTAAGAAATTCAACAATTTAAAAATAACTGAAATGACTCTTAGTAGAAAGAAAATCAGTCTTAAGCTCCCAAAGCGAGTTGTAGAGGAGAAACTGGAAGCAGTAAGCCCTGCACAGTGTAAGCTTTAGAGAAGAACAAAGAACAGACAACATTAAACATACGCAGGCAAGGAAGAATAGAAAGCTTACTAATTTTTTATTTATGACACTTTTTAAAATATTTTAAACCCTTTTCTCAAAGACAAAACTCTCAGATTGACTCAAACTAACACCCATTTATGCTCTGTATAAAAGAGGCCCAGGAGTGAATCTGGAAATATGGGAGAGGGCAATTTGAGCACAGACCCTCTGTTGCCCCTGGCCCCTACCCTACTTTTGCTCTCCTCCTCCTCAGACCCCGTCTCTGTAATAATTAATATAGCATTGTGGGCACACATGGGCGACTCCAAGAGGGCTTCTCATATTTTAATTTCTATCAGAATCATTGGAGTGATAGCCAGGGAGTGACCACATGTTGATGGACGGGGCAGATTTTATGGGAAAAGATGTAGTCCTGCTTTGTGGGGGATATTGGTTCCCCTAACAGGTCCTAGCTCAACCACCTGTGAATGCCTTACGGAAACGGTGTGTGCCTCACACATTTTATTCCAAAACTGCCCTACTGATCCTGAGCATCTGGTGAATTTAAGGGCGTGGTGTTGGTCGGTTGCCTGGATTGAAGTCTCCATGGTGGGGAGAGAAGTAGAACTTGAGTAGATAGGGACCGAGAGCAGAGAGCTTTCTCCCTGCCACTCACCAGTATAAGAAGTTTCCAGTATCTGCTACACAATACACGGTTGCAGCAGCAACTGTTGAGTATTCCACAACCATCTGGTTTTCTACAGCTGAGGGACTCTAATATCTTCCAATAAATAGCTACTAAGGGAACAAAAAAAAATAAAAAATGACATTGCACACTCCTACTTAGATCAGTAGACCGAATAATCCTATGAGGATGAAATCAGAATATGAAAACTACATTTTGTAACTTAAAAAAAAGTGGCATCATATAATTTTAAATTCAATTGATGGGCTCTCTGCTTCAAAATAAGAAAAAAATAGCTTACCCCAGGACAAGGCTACTGCCAACCACTAGAAAATAAATGGCCAAATTGCAATATCATATTTTTGAAACATGTAGGTGCAACAGAACTAGATGGACTAAAACTGCAGAGATGAGAGAACCATTTGGATATGAGCTGATGGCCACCAGTCATTTTCTATGATTTTCCTGGAGAAGATGCCAGTTCTATGATGGCTTGACTCAGGCACAGACCGCTGTTTGGGTGGGGCTGGGAGAGGAAATGAGCGCTACTGCAGGGACCACAGGGAACTGGAATGACAAATTCAAGACCTGAAGGCCAGCTTTCCCAAAACACTGCTGAATTCTGAGGCTGTTTGGGAGACAAAGCTTCTGAGAAGAAGAAAATAGTTTCCCACAATCCCAGTAGAAATCATGGCCTAGAAATGAAGCAAGAGATGACAGTCTCAGAGAAAGCTGAAGTTCACCCAAGAGCGTTTATCCATCCTGTGTGAAGCCAGAGAATGAGAATAGTAAAGGTTGAAACCAACAAATAAGAACATTGTAATTGGGAAGAAACAAGAAAAAAATCAGAATAAAAATAAATATTTACTCAACAGCTGCAGAGCTCTAAAAATATGGCACTATAAAACACAAAGATGATTTTAAATAAAACAAGAAAAAGCTTAAATTAAAACTGAAGGACTAAAATTTTTTTACTATGAATAATGTTATTTTATTAAATTTTGAGTAACATATCAGGTATTTAAGCACAAAATATAAAGGCAAGGAATTTAGGAATGTTGGAAAATAGAAATTCCAAGATGACAGGGCTATGCCTAAGTAGGAATTCACTCCCAATTAGTTTATGACATACCATTGTTCATTTGGAATTAATTTACCGAGTAATAAAAGTAGTATGAAGGAAATGATGGGCACAGAGACAAATATGGAAGTAAATAAAAATAGGCAATGATTTAGAAATGGGTCTGTTAACAGATAAAAACGTATTAAAATAAAAAATAATCATTCTCAAGCTTTCCACCCCATCTGGTGTGATGTGCCCAACGTTCATCCACAGTGAGGAGAGCTGTGCACCAACCAAGGCAAGAATGCTTTGGAGATTATTTTGTTTCCCATCTCAATCCCATTTCTGTTCCTAGAAATAGGCTAGGGCCAGGCCAGGGCACTGAAGGAAGGCCTTTGCATTTTGGAGTGAAATGTGCACAATGCATATGTTAGCTCTGCACTCATCTTCAAAGTCTGTGTAACAGTTCCTCTTGAGATGTGGAGACAAGACCATATTTTCAACAGCCTGATTTAAAATCCACCGTCTAACAGCTCCTTTCTTGAATATATTTTTTTAACCTCTGTAAAAGTCATGTCATAAGATAGGTATTAAAAACATGAGAATAACCAAAGGCAAATTATTTCCTGTGTATATTGCTTCACATTTTACATAAAATATTCAATTTACCTATTGCAATATTTTTTTAGATTCAATATAAAGTATAAGTTCCCTGATGATCAGTGATGTTGAGCATCTTTTCATATGTCTATTGGCCATTTGTGCATCTATTTTTGGAGTATGTCTGTTCAGGTCCTCTGCCCAATTTTTAACTAGATTGTTTGTCTTTTTGGTATTAAGTTGTATGATTTCCTTATATATTTTGAATATTAACACCTTTTCAGATGTATTACTGGCAACTATCTTCTTCCAGTCAGTAGTTTGTCTTTTCCTTTGTTGGTTTCCTTCACTGTGTGAAAACTTTTTAGTGATGTTGTTCCTTTTATTTTTTCTTTTGTTTCCCTTGCCTATGGAGACATATCCAAAAATGTTTCTGTAAGTGATGTCAAAGAGCTTACTGCCTATGTCTTCTTCTAGGAGTTCTATGGTTTTGGACTTTTCATTTTAGTCCAATCAATTTTGAGTTTATGCTTGTATATAATGTAAGAAACTGGTACTTTTCATTTTTTTTCTATGTATCTGCCCAGTTTTCTCAACACCATTTATTAAAGAGACTGTCTTTATCCCATTGTATATTCTTGTCTCCTCTGTCATAGTTTAATTGACCATACAAATGAGGGTTTACTAGTGGACTCTCTATTCTGTTCCCTTGATTTATCTGCTTTTATGCTAGTACCATGCTGTTTTGATTACTACAGCCTTGCAGTATAGTTTTATATCAGGTAGTGTGATAACTCCAACTTTGTTCCTCTTTTCTCAAAGTTGCTTTGACTATTCAGGGTCTTTTGTGGGCCCCCTTTATGTCTAGAGATGGGCAAGTCAGGTATTGAAGGCTAGATATAGCGAGAGACTTCTTTTTCACCTGTATTTGGTATCTTGGGAGGAAGATGCATTTCACTGCCCACACCAACGTGTGGCATAGCCACCGAAAAGCAAAGAAGCATGATCAGGTAGAGGAATGTGCATTTAGCTTCTCAAAGCTGATCTCGGTTCTCATTTGTGGCTGAGAGGAGGGCCCCTCCCAGGGTCCACACTGAAGGTTCTAGCTGGGTGTATCCCTCAGTCAGTTGCTTTGTAGGGGATGGGATGGGAGACAACTGAGGCTCCACTGGAAACAGTCTAGATGGAGCCAGTTCAGCAAAAGAAATATTAAGCAATAATAAGCGAGCTCACATTTCATCATCGGAACATAGACGAGGCATTACCATACAGACTAGCAAACACATTCAGCAGTGCACACTCAGAGACGAGTGAAAGGCCAGCAGCTGGTCTATTTGCCCCCAGTCTTCTGATTCCTATTCTTCAGACCTTCCTCCAAGTCATAGAAAGAAACAGGGGCAATAGGAAAGGCTCAGTGAATGATGAGCCTTTTAGAAAGAGACAAGTTTATTTCTCATATAAAGTAAGCTTTATTCATTAATCAATTAGTAGGTTTTCATTTCTTCCACTAATTAATGGGGAGGGGGGTGTTGAGGAAGACCAGGTATATTTTTAACTGAATTAAATTTTACAAGTTGGCTCCATTTGCAGATAGCTAGATGTAAGTTTATATAGTGCCTTTCTAATGTAAATTGCTTTATCTTAAAATCTAAATTTAAATAAGAAGCAGTATTCCACACTATATCCAAAGATCTTTAAGAACTATTCCTCTAAGTACAATTTTATAGTTGGCTTTGTTCATTTAACTCAGAGGGAAATCACAGCTTTATTTCAGCCTGATTTATACCAAGATACTACTGTCCAATGCTGTGGGCTTTTCTGTGGTTTTGCTGCAAATGTCTACCCAGAAAAAAGTCAAAAGCCTTCTTCGTTGCCTAGACTGCTTGTGGCTTTATCTAAGCTTCAATCACAGGCAATCTCTTACTTTCCTGAGAATATTTGTATAAATTTGAGTGCAAATCTTGCCTTGTCCTTTCAGTTTCCTTATAATACAAATCATATTGTTTGACACCGCTGCCCACATTTGCTTTGTATCAAGAATTATACCACATTCATTGTTACCTCTCTAGGGTGAAAACATTTCTCAATGTCACCTCAGTCACTCAGATAAAACACACATTTACACAAATCTATCAGTTACTCAAAACCATTACTTTCACTTAATACACTGATTCTTTTATCAACTACCCAGCAAACTGTATGGCTTACAAGTTAATTTTTCTTGCAGATATTATAATTCTGTTTTCTGTGAAATGTATTCTGGAAGCTCCTACTGCCTTTCAGAAAGTCTATAACATTTAGAACTGGAGTTGTTTTTGAATATTCAAGTTGTCTTTACTATGATATTCGACATCTATTACAAAAAATAGAGCTAGATGTCTGTTGATTCAGGTATTGATTGTAAACTTCTTTCATTAATATTTCTTGTTAATGAAAATAGTGTTATTGATATTTAAGAGAAGGATTTAAAAAAAGATACCAAGAGTTTCTTTTCTAAGGTCCCAAACTTGAATTGAACACATTTTGTGAAATAATTACCTGTTCTGTAAGTGCCTGAGTTCAGTTTCCAAGTTTTCATTGACTTCTTTCTGTTCATCCAGAGATTTCTGGAGCTTATGGATCTGATTCAGGACGTCATCAAGCTGAAAGCAAAGTAGAAAATGCTTGACTTAAAATGATAGAACTTGTTTTTAAAAGGATTTCTCAATTTTTTGCATGTTACAGTATCATTCATAAGTTTCTTTTGTACATATGCATGAATAGATGGAAATATGCATTTTTCAAAAATATAATTAATGCATATATTCAATAATAAAATAAACATCTACACAGACTCTAGAATATTTGACATCTTTTCTATCCAGGCACTGCCTCCCCCGCACCCCATTGCTCCTCTACCTGAGTCACTGTCTCAAAACTTGTGGTTATTGTCATGATTTTGAGAAGATATTGTATTAATATACATATGTATTTATGTGTGTATTGATATATATTTAAGCATAGCATATGTGTGTTTATCCATCTGTATATACTAGGTTTACCAGTTAATAATGCCGATTTTTTTCAATAGATGGAGTTACACATATGTTGATATATATGTGATTTGATATGTATGCTATTGTGTTAACAACAAGCTTCAAAACTTCATATGTCAAATTTGCTGAAGGTGTTAACATCATAGATATTTTTATGCTTACACATGTCGAGTTCTGTGCCAAAAAAAAGAGGATTTGTGGAAAGTTTTAATTCATTACTTTATTTTGAAGAAAAAGTTATTGTATACTTCGGGAAGCTTATGGTGAACATGCTCCATCTCAAGATACTTGTGAACGCTGGTTTAAGCGCTTTAAAAGTGATGATTTTGATGTGAAAGACAAAGAACGTCCAAAAAAGTTTGAAGACCAACAATTACAAGCATTATTGGATGAAGTTGCGTGTCAAACTCAAAAACAACTTGCAGAAAGATTAAATGTTGCTCAGGAAACAATGTCCGATTGTTTAGAAGCAAAGGGAAAGATTTTAAAGGAAGGAAAATGGGTGCCACACCAACTGAACGGAAGACAAATGGAAAACCGAAAAGTTATCAGTAAAATGTTGCTTCAACAGCATGAAAGAAAGTCTGTTTTCCATCGAATTGTGACTGGTGATGAAACGTGAATTTAATTTGAGAATCCCAAATGGACAAAATTATGGGTTGATCCAGGTCAACCATCAACATCGATTGCAAGGCCAAATCTCTTCGGAAAGAAGACAATGCTCTGCGTTTGGTGGGATCAGGAAGGTGTGGTGTATTATGAGTTTCTAAAAGCAGGTGAAATCATTAATACTGATCACTACCGACAACAAATAATCAATTTGAACCACTCTTTGATTGTGAAATGACCAAAATGTGCCAGAAGACATGGCAACGTAACTTTGCTTCATGATAACGCACCATCTGGGACGGTATCCACAGATTACCTGAAAGACGGGGAAATGTGTAGCTGGCGATGGACATTACTTTGAATAAAGCACTTTTGATGTTTCTCTTGAAATTATTGTGTTTTCTTTGATTACAAAATCCTCCATTATTAACCGATACACCTAGTATATTCCAAGTGTGTTGGTATGTGTATATATGTATAGTACTAGAGGCTTGATGCACAAAATTTGTGCAAGAGTAGGCCTTCTTTCCCCCGGCTGCCAGTACTGGCTTTCCTCTAGCACCTGGGACCTGGGCTTCCCTGGCTTCATCTGGAAGGACGTCTGGTCTAATTAGCTTATTACAATTTTATTATTATAGGCTAGAGGCCCGGTGCATGAAATTAATGCATGGGGGGTTCCCCTCAGCCCGGCCTGCACCCTCTCCAATCCAGGACCCCTCGGGTGATGTCTGACTCCTAGGATCAGGCCTAAACCGGCAGTTGGACATCCCTCTCACAATCTGGGACTGCTGGCTCCTAACCACTAGCCTGCATGCCTGCCTGCCTGATCACCCCTAACCACTCTGCCTGATGGCCTGATGCCCCTAACTCCCTCTGCCTGTCTGCCTGATCACCCCTAACTGCTCCCCTACCAGCCTGATCACCCCCTAACCACCTCTGCCTTGGCCCCCACTGTGACTTTGTCCGGAAGGATGTCCAGAAGATGTCCGGCCTAATTAGCATATCACCCTTTTGTTAGTATAGAAGATAGTATATTGGGGCAAATATATATTTTTAAATGTATTGTTTTTTATGTTTTTTTACTTAAACATAAAAAAATGGGTATTGTGGGTATCATACTATATGTAATCTTCTGACACTTGTTATTTAAATTTGATTGCTAAGACATCTATATTGGCATCTCAATGTAGTTTGTTGTCTGTTATCCTAATAAAGATGGAATATGCAAACTGACCATCACTTTGCAACAAAGATGGCGGCGCCCACAGCCAATAAGGAGGGAACATGCAAATTGATGCGACAAAGATGGCAGCAGCTGGGCCAGGACGCGTGTGTTGTTGCCATGGGGATGACGCAGGCATTCCTCCCTGGCCACTCCAGGCCTCTGGGCATTACGGGAAGGTTGAAGGCGGCTACTGGTTGGAACGAAGGTGGAAACAGGGCTCCAGGCTGAAGCAATGGGGAGTGAAGGCGGAAAGGTGGCTCTGGCTGGAGCAAAGGCAGTGCCAGTAGCCAGGGAAAGGAAGGCCTATTCTTGCACGAATCTTCGTGCATCAGGCCTCTACTACATTATAATATTGCATGAATAAGCCAGGATATCATGCCACCCTCCTGTCCATGAGTATTAGATTGTTTGCAGCATTATGCTGCTCTGAACATTCTTGCATATGTATCCTGATGCAAAGAATTCTCTTGAGATACACCTAGGAGGACAATTGCCAGGTTATCCTTTGTTGATGTTTAATTTTACAAGATAATGCCCAAAATTCTCCACTAATTTGCCTTCCAAAGACAATTAGAAGGGATCTGTTTGAGCACAGCTTTGCCAACATTCAATGTTGTGAGATATTAAAACTCTGGCCAATCCCTAATTAATAATGGTTTTTGATACCTCTACATTTTAATTGCCTAGTGTTTTTCTTTTGTGCCTATTTAGGTCTTCTGCTCATTCTTCTAGGAGCTTTCCTTTTAAAAAAAAATTTTTGTCCACGTTAATGTTACAGTCTTGGCACTAACCTTTGGTCAATTATGTGTTCCAAATATCTTCACCAAGTATATATGAAATTCATAACTTATTTTTATACTTATTTAAGAGCGCTTTGAATGCTTATTTTATTAAGTAAAATTTATCAATATTTTATCTTATAGTTGGAATGTATTTAATAATGTTAAAAATACTTCCCTAATCAAAGTTCAGAGAAATAATCTGTATTTTCAACTAAAATTTAATAGTTTTCCACTTGTCACTTAAGTCCTGAATCAAGCTGCAGTTAATTTTTATATACAAGGTAAATGTCAATTTTATTTTTTCTATATAGACACACATCTTAATAGGAACATATATTGAATAAGTTATTCCCCTATTGATCTGACATATCAATCTGTCATATTAAAATTTTATATATTCCATGTATAAAGTTTCTTCTATAAAGTCTGCTTATATGTTCTACTGTGGGGATTAACATTTGATCTTTCACACTGAATTCCTAGAGCCTTCATTGTAAATCCTGATTTAACACAGGCCAAGGTCCTTTTTCCCAGCAGCTCTTTTCCTTGATTCTTCATAATTTTAAAAATAGCTTAGTAAATCACATGAACAACCCTATTTGTATTTAGCTTGGAGTTTCATTCTGTAACTTAAGTACATTTGATACCATTTTGAAATTTTTTTTTTTGTCTATGAACATGGTACATTTTACATTTTGTAAGTCATTCCTGAAGTCTCTCAATGAAGTATAATTTATTAGACATTTCACACTCCATTTTATTTGATTTACTTCAAAGACTTTTATATTTCTTCTTAAGTGGGTTTTTCAAGTAGATATTTATTTGGCATGACAGTGTAAGTTCCAAGGACTGCTCCTATATGATCTAATTATGAATAACTGTCTTTTTCTTCAATTTATAAGGTTTCAGCTTCAATTCTATCATTATGGATTTTAATATATGAACACTATATGGGATATATAATGACTATTTGGAAACTTCATCACAGACAGGTACTATTACATATTTAAGGAATATTTTGGTTGAACTATATGAAATACATTATAGTTTGAATAGAGTATAATACTTAAAATAAGTAGATGTTATTTTATTATAGTCAAAAGTAGAGTAGAGTTGTACATATCACAAGTCTTAATTAACATTCATGGCCTTTTATTCGTCATGTATTGAAATATCTGAAAAAAAATCATAAAAAAATATCAGACACATATAAGCTCTTCCTGTACAATTATTTTTAGTATGATCATGACAAAGTCGAATTAACCTAAATGGTTACTATAAGTATTATTTAATTATAGTCCATCACTCTGATGGAACATTCTGCAGACATTAAAATGTTACTTAAGAAAAATCCTTACAACATTGTGAGTAGTGCATAACATCTCTTATGCAAAATTATTTTAAAAAATAATACCGAAACACTGGTGGAAATTTCTAGCTGTTGATTTTTCTAAATCTGTGACACGACTTTGTAAAGTTTATAGTAATAAATAAATATACTTTTAAACTAATTTTAAGCGTAGTTTAGGAGCAATAAAAAGTGTCCAAGGTACAAATAATGTTTCTGGTGCTGCTCAGGACTTTTGCATTTCCCCAGGGTCCTAAGTGATACTGATGCAGCCAGTCCTTGTAACACTCTGAGTAGAAAACACAGGTACCCTGGCCAGAAGGATGGAGCTTTCCTTAAGTACCCCAGTATACTGGCTGCTTACATTTATCAATTCATCCAACTAAATTTTATTTTTATTTTTTTTAAAATATATTTTATTGATTTTTTACAGAGAGGAAGGGAGAGAGATAGAGAGTTAGAAACATCGATGAGAGAGAAACATCGATCAGCTGCCTCCTGCACATCTCCTACTGGGGATATGCCCGCAACCCAGGTACATGCCCTTGACCGGAATCGAACCTGGGACCTTTCAGTCCGCAGGCCGGCGCTCTATCCACTGAGCCAAACCGGTTTCGGCCCAACTAAATTTTAGTGGTCATTTTCTGTCTCTAGCTCTCACCAGATATCTAAGTGATTAATTTTCTTTTACGTCTTTCATGTACTTAAATCTGAGGCCAAGCACCATATTTAATAATGTAAATGGCACCCAAAGCAAGAATGCTGATATGTTTTCTTTCTAAGGGTTACACGATTTATATATGAATTGTCTTGATCTTTTGCCACTGGAATGAAAGCTCATGCTTAAGGGATTTACATTTAATTCATGTATAGATTTCACATGCTTGCAATACTGTTTGCATGTTTGTTTTTTTAAATAAGTGGATGCCAGATAGGCTAAAGTAACAAATGTCCTTCTACTTTTGTTAACAGTTTTTGCTAAGAAAGTAGGGTGTAATTTTTAAAGTTCTATATCAGTAGTATCCTAAAACATTTTTATGTCAGGTAAATCCAGCTCAATATTTACTCTAAGTACAAATAATTGCTTTATTCCTATTACTACTCTGGTAAGGCCCCAGGCAGTCTGGCAAAAATGTTAGTAGATTCCCAAAAATCTATGATTCAAAAAAATATATATTGCCATATCTATAATCTGATCAATCTGGCAGTATAACAAGGTCCACGCTATAGTTGTAAGCCTTGGTGATATAGAGGCAATGACTTCAGCTAAAAAGACTGCAGCTGCAATTCCTGGAAAATATTAATTTCTGTCATTAAAACAATAAGGAAAATAATGCCCTGGCAGAGTAGCTCAGTTGGTTAGAGTGTCACCTGATATGCCAAGGTTGCAGGTTTGACTCACAGTCAGGGCACAAACAAGAAGCAACCAATGAATGCATAATAAGTGGAACAAAAAATTGATGTATTTCTCTCTCTCCATTTCCCTCTCTCTAAAATTATAAACATTTTCAAAACAGAAGAAAAAATAAGGAAAACAAGACTAGAAAAGCCTGTCAGACATTGCAAATAGCAGCACATAAATCCCAAGTGATTTGTATTACAAATCTGTATCGAAATCTAACTGGAAACCGTTGATAATCAGTTTTGACACATCTTTCCATTAGCAGATGAACAGGACCGATTTCTGTCCCAGAAACTGAAGTGACATGTTGAGCATCAGGTGTTCTGGCAAGTTCTTCTGGCCAATCTGCTCTGATTCTGCTCCAGGGCATCCACACTCGGTGTCTTTCTAATCTGTCCATCTTGGGATGTGATTAAGCTAATGAGGAATGATGGCACAAATTCAGGTAAGTTTCCTGTTCCCAAATTCTCTCAACCCGATTCACGTGACACAGGGCCTTTGAAAGAAATGAGTACATATGACAGCTGGCCAACTTCAAATAATTAAGACTAGCTTTTGGAAAATACTTATAATTGGAACTGAAATATTCTAAATAATTATATTAAAGATTACACCAAAATGTACTCTTTCCCTGGAAAAAAAAATTCAGCAAAGTTAACAGGCACATTTTGCTAAAAATTCTTGGTGATGGAAAGTGGTTGCCTTTTGAAATTTTGCTAAGTATATAGTTTGTGGTATATGATCCTATTATTTTCCAATGTAATAATTATATATTTATAATATCTTATTTACTACTTACATAGAAATTATTGGATGATTTAAATTCAGTGACTCCAAGTAATTATGACTAAGGTAGTACAAATTAAAATGTGATCTTATCTTAACAGAATATAAATGTTCTGTGGTCTTGTAGTTGTGATTTACCAGAATTATTTTTTATTAGTGTCCATACTGGCCTCTTTTATACATATGTCATTGACTTGCACACTTTTGTTAAACTAGCTATTAAATTTCTATCAGATACTTTCTTTTTTTATTAAATGTATTGGGGTAACATTGGTTAATAGGGTAATATAGGTTTCAGATGTAGATTTCTATGATACGAGATCTGTATATTGCACTGTGTGCCCATCACTGAAACTCAAGTACTTACATTTAAAGTAAGTAGTTTTACTGGACAATGAAGAAATGTCAAAGAAGCTAGCAATGGATACATGAATTACTGAAATAATTTGTTGATCTTTGAAATGTATAAACTAACTTTTCTACTGAGCTAACTTAGCAAAGTAATTGTAGACATAGGGTTAATGAAAATAATTACTGAAAATAATGAGTATATGTCACCTGGACAACTCAATCAGCACATTAAACTCTTAACAGCAAAAGGTGTGTTTGATTATAAGTGAATTGGTTTGACTGGGTAATTCTATAAAGAATGATACAGGTTCAGATTTCAGAGGTTCACATTTTTGGAAACCTGGAGACAGTTTGCTCTAAATTTCATTCCCATGATCTCAAGCAATAATTCCCCCAAAGATTTATTGTCATCTTTGTAACCAGAAACCAGAATAGTTTTCCCAATGGCTGTGCTTTAGGTTTAATGTTGTTTTCTCTTTGGGAACACATGTTGGTAAGTCTGTGGTAGAGCTCAACATTCTTTTTTTTTTTGAATCCTCATCTGAGGACATTTTTCCATTGATTTTTAGAGAGAGAGGGAGAGACAGAGAAAAATAATGATGTGAGAGAAACACATTTTTTGGTTGCCTCCCGCATGCACCCCAACCTGGGCCCAGGAGGAGCCTCCAACCCAGGTACATGCCCTTAACCCTTCGGTCCACAGGCCAATGACTCTATCTAATGAGCCAAAACTGGCAAAAAAAAAAAGTATGAAAACATTATAAAACATATATTGAGAGAACTGACACTTCCTAATTTCAATGCTTACTAAAAACAGTAATCAGGACAATGTTTTACTGGCAGAAGAACAGATATTTAGGCCAATGGAATAAAATTGTGTCCAGAGTCCAGGAAGAAATTATTACATTTATGGTCAACTGGATTGTGATATGGATGCCAATATATTCCAATGGGAAAAGGATAACCTTTTTTCACAAATAATCTTGGGGCAACTAGATATCCACAAGCCATGATTGAAGTGGAATGCCTACCTCACAACTCATTAATAAAAATCAACTCAAAATGGATAAAAAATCGATACATAAGAGCTAAAACTATAAAGCTCTTAGAGAAAAATACAGGAGTAAATCTTTCTGATTTTGAAATAAGCAATGTTTTGACAAACAAGCAATAGAAGAAATAAACAAATTAGACTTTCTCTAAGTCATTTTTAAAGTTTTATGCTCCAAATACATACAACTGTCAAGAAGCTGAAAGGACAGTCTACATAATGAGAAAAATATTTGCAAATCATGTATCTGAAAGGGGATTTCTATGCAGAATATACAAAGGACAACTCAAAAAATACCTCAATTAAAAATAGGCAAAGTATCTGAATATATATTTCTGCCAAGAATGTATAAAAATGGCCAATTAGTACATGAAAACAAGACCAACACTTTAAGTCATTAGGGAAATTCAAGTTAAAACTGCAATGAGATACCACTTCACCCCCAGAAGGATGATATAATTAAAAAAGATGGACTCTAACAAGTATTGGTGAAAATGTGGAAAACTAGAACCTCCAAACATTGCTTGTGAGATTATAAAATGCTGCAGCCACTTTAGAAAATAGTTTGGTGGCCCTTATATACATCTACACAAAAAATTCATATATGAATGTTCATCAGTATTATTTGTAATTGCCAAAAAAAAAATGAAATACCCCAAATACAGCCAGCTGAGGAAAAAATGTGGTATAGCAGTTCAATGGTATGTTAATTGACCATAAAAAGAATGAAGTGTTGATTCATGCTACAATAGCGGATAACTCTTAAACCTGATACTAAGTGAAAGTAACCATCACAAAGGGCCATAGATTCTATGATTCCATTTCTGTGAAATGTCCAAAATAAGTAGCTCCATAGAGACAGGAAGTAGATTAATGCTTGTCAAATGCCGAGGGTAAATGGAGGATGGGGCATGACTGCAAACCTATAATAATAAAAGCATAATATGCAAATCAACTGAACAGCTGAACAGTGGAATGACCGTCCAGATGACCTTCCAGACGAAGCAGGGGCTGTGAGGGCCTACTCTTGCATGAATTTCGTGCATCAGGTCTCTAGTAGGTATGTAATTTCTTTGGGGGATTATGAAAATGTTTTAAAATTAGATTTTAGTAATCATTGCACAGCTCTATGATTTTATTTTAAAAACACAGAATTAAATTTAATACTTTGAATGGGTGAAATTTATTATATGTGAATGAGATCTCAAAAAAGTGTTCAAGTAAATAAAGTATGGCAGGCATTTCAGTTGCTATAATATTTATATTATTAAGCCAAATCAAAATGAATTCTTTTGTAGATACTGTAGAATTAAGTCAGGTGAATATTCCAGTGATTCCAAGGTTCTTAATGTTATCTTAAATAATTGCACTACTTGAATTTAGAATATTTCATTGTTTTATCTCTATATAGTATGTTTTATCTCTATATAATAAACTTGTACATATTCTTTAAGAATTTGATAGATAAATGGACAATGATACCTTAGTACATCTATTAATCGAGATAATCTTATGATTTTTATATAAAAAGCATTCTATTAAACAGTTTATTCCAGTTCAAGAGCTGCTTTTCTTTTCAAGAACTCAAATTAGCATCATGACCAGTGGAAGTTAAGCACTTGACATCCTACAATGCTGGAGACTCTTAATTTGTGCCTTGAGGGACCAATACTGAGAATTTGTTCAGGGTACCATAGCAACTGCAGAATCAGAGCAATGATATCATGTAGCAAATTTGTAGCTGAGAGAACACTCAAGGGTTCCATTGGATCACGTGGGGCAGCAATATTACAGATGTTGATGGTGTGACATCTTGATAAGGATCACTTAATTGGTGTTAATTTTACCTAAAGTAAAGACAACAATAGGACATCTCCTTATATCAAGATGTGTGACCAAAAGGTAAGGATATTTAATTTGTAACCAATGTCTCCCAAGGGTTTTGATGTGAGTCTTTGTTAAAACTGACTTCAAGTTTCATTGACCTGAGTAATATGCTAAAGTAAACGTTTGCACAGAGAAAAACAATAGCTTATCTCACATCAAAGGAAGACAAAGCACTATCAAATATTAATTTTCATGACAACACTTGTATTTGATCATCATATGATATATGTATTTCCCACTCTCTTCTGTGAGAAACTGGAGCACTGATAAAGACGCAAGAACAAACAATCCTTCCTCCTCTATTTTATTTTGCTCGGTTAGCACACAACAGATGTCTGCTTTCAGAAGGAAGCTTTGGGAGAGCACTGGGCTCTGTGCCTCCTTGCCTTTGGATATTGGAATGAATTCCAGCATCATGAAACTCAATGAAAGAAATGAAATTGCCATTTGTGTCCCAAATTTCAATCTGTTATCACATGTCATGAACCACAAGGCTTATTCTCCAACTATTGTTGAATGCAGGTATAAAAATCCAGTTACTACTCATTGTTTTAACCAAAAAAAAAAAAAAAAAAGAAAGAAATTATAGAAAAACCAGCAAAGATGAAAATAGATTAAAAATTTAACATTCTCTTAAAGGAATTTAAGCATTAGGAACAAGAGAAGTCAGTACAAAACTACTCTATTTTATTGATGATAACATGATTTGGAAACTCCTCAATGCTCTGTATTCTAACCATTTAGCACAGTTATCAAGACAGGGCCTGTCACACCCTAGTCCATCTACAGAGGTGACAATCTAGTGAGTCATAAATCTGCTTTCACAAAACATGGAAGCAGAAATGGCATTTTTATTAAGAGCCACATGACTAATATCCAAAAAAGGGAACAAATTGAATAATTAAAAAACAGTAATTATTCTTGGTTAATTGATTACAATTGAGGCTCAAGGTGTTATTAGGTATCCCAAAGAAGAAATTTTTTTCTTTCAAAATAAAGTAGAAAAGAAACAGAAAAGGGTATTTTATAAAGCAGCAGAATACAGGAAGCAATACAATAAGAAATATAAATTATGTAAAAGGAAAACTGGTAATTTTGACTGACTTATAAGTTAAAGAACCAATGCTTAATTTTTTCACAGAGGCAAGGGAGGATATTATAGTTGAACTAGGGGCCCAGTGCACGAATTCGTGCACCTTGAAAGGAACTGTGGACTGCGAGGCTGCAGTAGGCACAGAGGTGGGTCTCGGCCCATCCTTTGCACCCCCACCTAGCCCCTCCTGCCATGGCCCCCGGTCCCCTGTCAGCCAGCAGCCCTGCTCCCACCACCGCCGCTACTCACATCCACTGACAGCACAGAGTGATTGGGTCCAGCGCCATCAGCAGGTGCAAGTGGCAGCTGCTGCCCCGATTGCACCTCAGGAGCAGGGGGAAGTGGAGAAGCCCTCAGGGGCAATCAGGGCTAGCAGCCACCGCTCGCACCTGCTGATGGTGCTGGGCTGGGCAGCAGGTACAAGCGGCAGGCGGGACTGTGGCATGCGGGAGCAAAGAATTTTTAGTAACCACCAGAGGCTCGCCCTGATGACAGAGACCGGCGCCCCACCTTGGTCTGGCACCCCGGCTCACCTGCTCCACCATCCTGCTGTGGCCAATGCCTGCGATATTCTGCACACATCATAGCAACCAGCTGTTCAGTTGTTCTGCCGCTTGGTCTATTTGCATATTAGCCTTTTATTATATAGGATATTCTTTTTACTTTTTTAGTTTAGAAGAGAACCTCTAAAAAGGACAATAAGAGGAACAATATATGATATAAAGAAGAAATGTTTTGCTCTACATTACAAATATTTATCTGGGTTTCAATTTGCCTAGTGACAAAACATATGCAGGGACATTACTTATCTGGTACCTTCTCTTTCCTGAATAAAGATTTTTGGTTCATAGGCACCTAAAAGCATTTTTATGGGTCTCTTTCCTGAGATAGAATAAAATACAAAACAAACTAAATACTTCTTTTAATGAAGAAGGTTCAAATAGGAAACCTTATAATAAAATATCTACTCTTCCATTTAAAGAAAAGATACACACTGATTAGTGTATGGACTTTTGCCTGCATAACCTATAGATGGTTTTTGGCCACATTCTTATGGAAGATCCAAACAAAGAGAAAGAATTCTGAAAGTACAATGTTTCTAAAAATAGGTCCTTCATTATTTGTTGAATTATATTTAAGCTTCTGAGTTCCAAACTTCCTGCATTTCTACTATAATATTTGTAGTATTTCATAGCTGGTCCAATTAGCCATATGTTTCCAGATCTCTCTCCACCAAGAAACTTTAATTTCCTCTCAATAATTTTGATTACTGTTATCAGAAATAACCAACATGTACAGCAGTAGCTGAATTGCTTAATATGAGAAAAAAAAAGGGGTTAACTGGTACATTAGACAAGTGTTTAAAATATAGTGAAAATATTTAAATTTTATTTTACATTATTTCCTACTAAAAAAATAACTTTATAATCACCTTAGGGTTCTCCCTATTATCAAGTTAAGCTAGTTTAAATAACAGGAATAGTAAATGTAAATGTAGTCATGATTTACAAGATTTATGCAGTACTGAAATATAAAGAAAACACCTCTCCCAGTAAAGAGTAAGTAGACTAATGCTGGCACACTTTCAGTTTAATTTAATGCCAACACAGCACTTCCAGTCATAGTGTTCATGATATTACAAAGGCCAAAGGGGACTCATTAGTGCTGATGGCATAAAGACAGATAACCGATATTTAAAGCACATTCCTTAAAACAGAAATCCCATTCTTGCTCTGCATGTGTAAAAACTGATGAAAAGGTAGTAAGCATTGTTTCAGTAGAGCAAGATTCAGATTCCAAAATTTAACACTGTCTTCGCACCCTTCTTTGAACCTAACTGCGGCCTATTATCTGAGTCACTGGAACCAACTGAACATTTCATCTGCCATTTATTTTGCATAGTAATACAAAGTCAATGCAGTGAAAATGGCCCCAAAATATTTGTTATTATGAAAGTAATTTAGATCTCAGAGGCCTCCAGAAGGGTTCTCTGGGACCTTCAGAGTTGAGAACAGCTGATTTAAAGAATGTTTTCCCAACAGAGTACATTCCATGCTGGATGAGCTCCTAACATGATTGGTTTACTTTGACTGAAAGTTTCTAGAAACAGTACATGTCTGACCCATACCTCCTTGCATATAAGTTAATTTAAATGGGAAGTACATCATCCAATTAGTAGAGCATAAGGCCTGTAATTCAGATGGCTACATAATATATGCTTCCAAAGATCCCAGCTTGGAATGTTGCTGTCCAGGTCATTTCAGACTAACTGTAAATAGTTTTAGAGATTTCTTTCACTAATACTGTACAAAGCACTATTAGATAAGTGAATGAATGAAAGCAAACAAAGGAGCCTTAAACGCATATGAATGAATAAAGTGGGAAGTGGGTTGGAAAAATTCATGAATGCTACTGGCAGTCCAACAGGATAATAACTTTAAAAACAATACTCCAATTTTGGTCTCCATACCTAGGCCAGGGAGTGAATACTTTCCATGCAGAATGGCCAGAATAAGATTTTCTTCATGGGTAAGATAATGAATATGCAACTCCTTGAAGTTCTTAATTTTCTTAATTTGGGTAATAAACTCTATTAACATCTTAAGATATTTCATATTGAGATAACCATGGATATTTTATATAATACAAAGGAAATTCTCATAAAAAAACTGTACACATCAAAGAAATGTTGCATTGTTAAAAGCTACTTGTTCACTCTCTTTGATATTCAGGGAATTTTATGAAGAATTGCTATCACGAACAGCCACCTGTTATTCAACTTTCATCAGATAACCCTACTAACCATATACCTAAACTTAGAAATGCAATTATAGTTCCCCTTTGGAATATTTTTTAAGTTGAGGTTTTTTTCAAAGAAGACTGTACTCTTCTAACAGACAATATGCTATAAAGCAGCAGTTCTCAACCTGTGGGTGGCAACCCCTTTGGGGCTCAAACGGCCCTTTCACAGGGGTCGCCTAAATACATCCTGCATATTCGATATTTACATTACGATTCATAACAGTAGCAAAATTACCGTTATGAAGTAACAATGAAAATAATTTTATGGTTGGGGGTCACCACAACATGAGGAACTGTATTAAAGGGTCGCGGCATTAGGAAGGTTGAGAACCACTGCAAAGCATTTAATTTTGTATACTTATAAGGTACTTAAAAGTTAATGCATCTTGGTAGTATAGGCACTAAAATTAAATAATATAACAGATTTTTAATTGACTACAAATTTAATGGACTACTAGCACATAGAAAGTTAAGGGATTTTTAACAGACTATTTTCTATAGCAGTTTAGGTTTACATAAATATTGAAGGGAAAGGAAAAAGTTCTCATATACTCTGAGTGTCCCCAGGCTCCCCTATTATTAACAGCCTGCATTAGTGTGGAACAGACAAAAGATAATGCCTTGAGCAAGACTGAAAATCATAAGAGTTGGAAATAAGTGGTCATATTTGTGACATGTTAGGAATATGGCAGTCAAAGAATGAATGTGAGGGTTGATTTTATATGGAGGGAGAAAGGGAGGAGTAAAAAAAAAATGACTCAGCTATTTTGCCTGTGCAATAGAATACACTAGAGGAGCAGGATTAAAGATCTGAATTTGAGAGTTATCAGCATACAGATGGCATCTAAAGCCATGAGGTTGAAAATATCACCTTTGGGATGAGTGTGTAGCTAGGCACAGATAACTGAAGGGGTAACCCTAGAAACTCCCACATGTAGAATTGGAGACAAGAAGAGAAATCAACAAGATTGAGATCAAGAGTAGAAGAAGGTGAAACCCAAGAAATGCTGATTTTTCTAAAAGCCTGTTAAGTAAATTACTTTAAGATGGAACTTACTGCCAAAACCGGTTTGGCTCAGTAGATAGAGCGTCGGCTTGCGGACTGAAAGGTCCCAGGTTTGATTCCAATCAAGGGCATGTACCTGGGTTGTGGGCACATCCCCAGTAGGAGATGTGCAGGAGGCAGCTGATCGATGTTTCTCTCTCATCGATGTTTCTAACTCTCTATCTCTCTCCCTTCCTCTCTGTAAAAAATCAATAAAATATATTTTTTTAAAAAGATGGAACTTACTGGCTATGTCAAATTATTATGACATATTGAGAAAGATGAAGACTGAGAATAGACCACTGGTTTTAAAAGTATGGAGAACATTGATGATGCTGACAATATTTCTCTTGGAATAGAGGTAGTGATCAGAATATCATTGTTGTGGTTAGAATGAAGGTTGTAAAGCTAACAAATACAACTCTTTCAAGGTTGTTATAAAAAAAGGGGGAATAAAATTTTGTAGTAGCAGCAATTGAATACATGATTAAAGAAAGTTGCTTTATTTTAAGCATTATGTATAAAATATTTTAATATACATGTATGTGTGTATACATATATACAGGTTTTCCCCACTATCCAAAAGTGGAGCGTTCCTATGAAATCTTTCATAATCCAAAACAGCATGAAGCAGTATATTCCCTGCTTTCCCAAAGTTCCTGTTGCACCACTCCACTTTTAGGGTAGAACCTACATTAGTATTGCAATGGCTTTGTTTTCCCAAGGAAATTCTCCCACTAAAGACCTACCTTAGTACCTGGTTTCGCTAACAGAAATCCAAAGAGGATTTTCACTTTTACAAAGAAAGCTGAAAGCCAGGAGAGGAAAAGCTAGCAAAAGATTATGGTCTAAACCAGGGGTCCTCAAACTTTTTAAACAGGGGGCCAGTTCACTGTCCCTCAGAACATTGGAGGGCTGGACTATAGTTTAAAAAAAACTATGAACAAATTCCTATGCACACTGCACATATCTTATTTTGAAGTAAAAAAACAAAACGGGAACAAATACAATATTTGTATTTGCATGTGGCCCGTGGGCCGTAGTTTCAGGACCCTGGTCTAAACCTTTCCATAGATCTTCAAACTTCTTGATTTCCCTCAGTTCCTCTCTCAAGCTGCATATTCCAAGGACACAAGTCTGAGCTAAGAAGATGGGTTTGCTGTGCTACCAAGTCCTGAAGCAGAACAGACATACAGGACAGTGGAGTGGGTTGGTGAAGTGGAGAGAGCAAGACCATGATAAATGCCTGCAGGAAAGAGTAACCTTCAAATCATGCATGGAAAGTGGAATGGCATTATTAGAATGACTTAGATCAGAAATATACAAAAATTGGGATGCTGGACTCCTGTTCATGTTGTGTGCCTATGGTGTCTTCATGGTAGAGGCAGCAGTATGGAATTCTGTCACTGTTAGAGGTGCAGACAGAAGGGGTGTCAGACAATAAATAATTAAAACAAACACATGACTGCAAATACCCTTAAGCAATGGGAGGAAAAGAAACAGGGAAAATTGTGTCTGGGAACCCTGTGAATACCACCATCTTGACATATACTTACATTTAACTACACACATTTATGTTTGACTATCCTTTGCTACACTAAAAACTTCTTATGAAGAACCCAAGTATATTTTGACACCTGACATAGAAGTTAGGAAGCAATAACTATTAGATGAACTGGGCTGCTTTCTACAGTTCCATTCAGATCTCGGGTCTGGGGCCTGCGCCTGTGTCCCCATGTGAACTGGCAGCTGGCCTCTTTCTTATTTCTTTTTAATCTTACCTGAAACACTTAGCACATCTTTTTCATAGATAAATGTGAATTTCAGTCTATCGCTATTCTCACAATCTTAAAATTAGCACAGTGTAAATTAACAAGATTTTGCCAAAATATATTTAGGTCTAAGAAAGGATTTCTGTGTCCTTCCAAAGAAAGAGTTGTTTAATTATCCAAATTAACATCTGGTTTTTAATGTTCTCTGGGTTTAAACAAAGTGTTTCTCCCATTTATCAGACTTTGAAAAGATTCACCTTTTTGACACCAGAAGGCATTCAAAGGTGAGGCCAGAATGAGCTAAGCTGTAATAATAAAGTGATAATTGCTAAGTGTGAAGTCACACTGACAATGCATTTAGCAAAACACTAAAAGTTTGGATGTTAACTTATAATGCCCAGTAGTATCTTTTTAAAAAATATATTTTTATTGACTTCAGAGAGGAAGGGCGAGGGAGAGAGAGATAGAAACATCAATGATGAGAGAGAACCATTGATCAGCTGCCTCCTGCACACCCCTACTGGGGCTCAAGCCCACAACCCAGGCATGTACCCTTGACTGGAATCCAACCTGAGACCCATTAGTCCTCAGGCCAATGCTCTATCCACTGAGCCAAACCAGCTAGGGCCCAATAGAATCTTATTCTTTAGTTCTGCTTTCCAGTAAGTCTTCCAATAAGAAGACTTATTATGTTAATTTTGTGTATTACAATTCTAACAGGTACCAACTACAATTCCAACAGCTTTCCATTTTATTTATGCTCACTGGTAAAATCTGTCATCACAAATATATGTGTTCAGTGGGGACCAAAGTTGTGAATTGGACTTAATGGTGGCTGCCGCCTTTTCTCATGAGACCAGTGGTTCTGATATTTGATTAGACATTAGAATCATTTGAGAAGCTTGTAAAAAATATACATGCTCAGCCCCACCTATAACAATTGACTCAGATTCTGGAGGTGAGATTGGAATACAAATATTTTTTAAATCTTCCAAAGCGTTTATTTCTTTGGTGCAGCCAGGTTAGAAAATCATTGCATTAGACTTAAACCCTTATACTAGGACTCTATTTTATCTATCTTTTATAAACTTATATAGAGAGTTGTACTGAGCACCTAGATCAATAAATGTTACTTTGAGGAAGAAATCCATGAATTGCTTAAAGCATGAACATCATCTTACAGGTAGGTGAGTCTTCTTGCCATCAAACTTTTATTTTGCAATTACTACATGCTAACTCTCCACCTCTATAGCATGGTTTGTGAATTAGGGACATCTACAGGGTAGCCACTCTTTACCCATGACTTACATTTATTTTAACACAAAAATCCACTGACTATTTTGAAAATTCTCTCATTTATGGAAGCTATTACTAAAAAACTGAGGAAAGTCAAGATTGAGTATTGAATTACACTAAAGGGAAGTTCAGCAAAAGGAATAATCTGAAATTCCAAAAAAATCCAACTAGCAACTCGAGTGATTTTATAAATAAACTAGCGGCCCGGTGCATAAATTCGTGCACATTGAAAGGAAATTAATTAGAAGAAATATTTTAATATCGCTATTCGCCCTTTCTGTATAATAGAAGTGTCAACCAAATTCATGATGAACAATGACAGATCGAAACACACACATGCTATTGGTGCTAGTGAGAGATTTATATGTATCGTGCATGCAACTTAGCCTTTTATAGATATAGAATAAACTTGCTTAATTAGACCTGCTTTCTGATTTAGCTAAACTTTCTCCAGCCCAGTGAAGCACCCTAACTTCTCTTTCAGGTAATTGTCAGCAACACAGCAGCAAATATCAACACAAAGCAGATTATTATTATTGTAGCTCATGAAGGGAGAACAAAGGGTAAAATATTTAACTGCAGCAGTGATTGACTATATTCTGCACAGTGAGAAAACCTGAAGTCATTTTCAAGGTTCACCATTTCTTCTTTTAAATTGGGTCAAGTTCCTAAGCTTTCTAAATCTCTGTTTTCCAGCTAAAGAAAAGAAAATAGGATTTCACCGAGTCTCTTATCTACCTACTCAGGACTTCTGTGAGGATCAAATGAGATGAGGCATGGGAAAATGCTTCACAGATATTTGGTTAAAGTGTGAAATGTTTGCACCTGGCTATAAAGCGAGTTGTGTTCCTGGGCTGAAGAAACTGCAAGGAGGCTGGTCACTAGGCAGAAGAAGCCAGGTGTTGCTATGTGATGTCATTACCCAGCGCCCACAGCCACTGTTTCCGGGCTGGGCTGTGGACTGCATTGTGTGCCATGGGGTCCCAGCAGCATCAGCTGCAATTTGGTGGGGTGTGGCTCTGTGGTAGTGGCGGGGCCTGTGTCCCACTTGGGGGAAGCCAAGTGTTGCTTTGTCAGCACCAGGTCCATGCTGCCGTTTCTCTGTAAATGGCCAGTGTGTGTCATGGCAGCTCCTGTATTGAGCATCTGCCCCCTGGTGGTCAGTGCACATCATAGCAACTGGTCAGACAGGTGGAAGGACACTAACATATTAGCCTTTTATATATATATATAGATAACTTAATATTTAACATGCTTTTGCATTAGTTAAGATGCGGTTAAGGTTTGACATTTGATGGCATCAACATTTCTACAATCTGACCTATCATTGAGGAGCATAGAAATTTGGTAATACTGCCTATATAAAGAATCATATTATATTCGTATTTTTTAACCAAAGAATTCCACATACTAAACTTTTTTTTCCAATGGGGAAAAATGGTCTATAAATAAAAGTAATCACATAGAATTATGTTGGGAAAAGAAAATCCAAATGGCTTTAAATCAGGGAAGATTAATTGATTAAATAAACTTATATCCAAGGAAATATTATACAAGCCCTTGAAATACCATCTATGAAACTACAAAGCAACATGAAAACTAGCTATGGTAATTTACAAAGTAGAGTATATTTTTCGTAAATGATGACTGCAATTATGCATAAAATTGTCTAGGTATTTGAAATCAGTATACTGAAATAATATACTATGGTGGAGTAATTGTTAAATTTTCCCTTTATTTTTCCTTCTTATGTGATGTGATATTGTTTACAAAATTTAAAAGATTCTTCAGCAAACCTCATCTCGTTTTGTCTTTTAGCCTTCCTGATATTAATTTTACAGTGCAGAACACCATGTGCCTTAGTAATTGTTTATATTGTATTCCTTGCTTCTTATGTACTAGAGAAATACATTTGTGAGTTTAGGTTGCATGTGTCCTGTAACAGCTTTGCTTATTGCATTATTATATCATTCATTATACTGTTTTCTCTACCATATTTATTGAAGTAGTCAGTCATTTTGGAATTTTAATGTGGATATGTATGTAATAGGTCCTGCATTATGGTAATTAAGTTCCAGTTAAATTTTGTCATTATATAATGTAATATACAATCCCAGAAAGACTTCAAAGAAATGATTACAAAAGAATGTTTAGCTTCTAACAAATATATATCAAATTAAATTTTTTAAAACAATTTGCTTAAAGAAAAGCAAGTCATCTAAAAGATAAATTTTTCTAATTTGCTTTTTTAAACAAGACCCTGGGTTTTCTCTTATGGCCCCAAAATATCTTTTCTTTCTGCAGTAGAGAATTAATATCTCTTTTTTATTTATTTAAAATCTGTTGAGGGAGATAGAAACCTTGTATTTTCAAGTTTAAATTAATTTTAACTAATTGCAATGTGAAGAATTTGCTAATATGAAATTAAAAGGCTCAGTAGAATTTTCCTGGCTTTTCAACAATAAGTCAAATTGGGAAAATACTGGCTGCTATCTAATGCAAAATCTTATTTCCATGAAGAATATTTCATTCCTCGCTGCCAGGATGGCTCAGTGGTTGAGCATCAACCCATGAACCAAAGAGGTCTCTGGATTCCTGGTCAGGGCACATGCCCAGGTTGCGGGCTTGATCCCCAGTAGGGGGTGTGCTGGAGACAGCCAATCGATGTTTCTCTCCCTCTTCCTTTCTCTTTCTCTAAAAACAATAAGAAACTTTAAAAAAAAGATTTCATTCCCAGCCACCCTAAATAGTGATGACCTTTATCAGAGGAAAAACTGGAGATCTGACAACTACAATAAAATAATCCAGATTACAAAACCCATACCAGTTAAGAGTGCTTTGGATCAGTCCTTTCTGGTGACCAACTGATTGAATATAAAGAACACTGAAATATTTTGTATGTTGAATGTGTATTTCTACACATCTACTTCTAGGCATCAAATATGAAATCTATCTAAATACTTATTCATATGGAACTATGGTTCTCAAAGGTTCTACTAGATAGCAGCACAAATTTCATTTGTCAAATCAGAGGACCATGCCCACTGTTCTAGTTTGGGACTATATTCTTCCCACAGAAAAGGGCTGCAAGTATCAAAACACACACATGCACACTCACTCAATATAATGTAGCATATGCTCTTAGTCACAAACTATTTGATTTCCTCCCTACCTATTAAACAGTTTTTACCCTTTCCACAAGAAAAATTACCCAAGCAATCTTCCAATCTCAGCATTGGTCTGAAAGTAAAATATCTAATGATAATATCTATATCAGATCTCAAAATTATTCTTTTGCTCCAGAAATCTATATACTCAAAAGACAAGTAATTCACTCCCCCCGACACAAACACACCCATTATACTATGGTAAAACAAGGCAAGGAAAATAGCAATAAACACACCTATGTAGAAGAGAGAAATGATCAGAATAAAAATGGCATTTTTTTTACAGAACTAGAAAAAATAATCCCAAAACTTATATGGAAGCACGAAAAACCCAAGTAGCTGCAGCAATTTTGAAAGAGAAGAACAAAGTTGGAAGTATCACACTACCTGATATCAAACTATATTACGAGGCCCTAGGAATCCAAACATAATGGCACTGGTATAAAAACAGACATATAGATCAATGCAACAGAATAGAGAGCCCAAAAATAAACCACGCCTATATGGTCAATTAATCTATGACAAAGGAAGCAAGAATATACAATAGGGTAAAGACAGTCTCTTCAATAAATGGTGCTGGGAAAACAGGACAGATACCACAGCTATTTTTAAAAATTACATGATTAGACTGCTGACTCAGCTCTTTGGGAACTAATGCTTCATTAACCCTTGAACCCTACAGAATTTTATCATTTCCTTGCCAATGGCTCAGTCCCAAGCAATTTTTAAAGACTATATTGGCAAACACAGAGAATTAGTTATCACCATGTCCAACAAATACTTGCATATTAAAACCATTCTCAGGAATAAATAGCCATGACAACATAAAAACATAGAACCATGCTCTTGAGCCTTCCTACCATCTTCCTATTCTGACTTACTGGTCTACAGTCCCACCCAGTGTACATGCACACAATTAAAAAGTACATATACACCTTCATAAAAAGAAACACATTAAGGATCAAATGCCCACCCAAAAGTAGGGGCCAGGAAGAGCAGGGAACAATATAGGAACCTCGCTAGGCAAATCTTTCTGCTTTCATATAATCTTACTAGGGAAGAAAATGTAGTTTGCTTGACTGGAATACTTTTGGTTAAAAATTAACCCTCCAAATGTAAAATGTGTTCTGTTATTTAATTACCCCTTGGAATAGTAATTCAGTTTAATTTTTAAAGTTCCAACTGTTTGGCATTGTCTTGAAATAGTCTTTCTAACCAGGGAACTAATGGCTTTGTTTGTTTTGCCTCAGGAGCAGGTGCAGGAACAAGAATACCACCTGAAGTAACTGCTGCCACGCAGTGATGGTCTCACAATCACACTGACAGATGGGACTGTGTTTTGTTCAAAACAAATATTTCTTTGCTGTTTGTAATTGTAGCTGAAATCACCTACCTGTTGCAGGTGTGCTTTAAGGACATCACACTGAGGCCTCTTAAATATTCCATAAGCCATTAACGAGTTGACCTTACACAACACTACAAGAGGGCTTCATTCTTTTAAACACCAGAGAGCAGTGAAGAGAATATATATCCTAATACGTGACATAACATATAATCATTACAAATATAACATTTCTCTGATATATAGGCTGAAAGCTTAAAACTTAAAACACCAAGCCTCAGGGATACTGTGCCCATATATAAACACACACACACACACACACACACACACACACACACACACGCACGTGTACCCATACTGAAGCATATCTGAATTGTTGAAATCAAAACCAAATGAAGACCAACCGTTTTGGTTCCCCGAGCAGACGGAACTAGTGTAGTCATACAGACACAGTGTAATTTAGCTTATTTTTCAAGACCAACATAACCTTGATCATTTCTTGCTTACACCTCTGGACATCGTTGGCAGAACTTGAACTGTTTCCCAAGGTCAACAGGAGGTAACCACTGAAAATTCCCACACTGTAACCAATCACTGAAGAACAAATAGTTCCTGCTCTGGACTCTATCAGCAGCTTGATAACAATACATCCCTGTTTGGGTTTGAATGCTCCCAGTTTGCTAACTTTTGGGTGTGTACACAATAAACTTGAACAATTCCTACCACAGTGATTCACTGCTTTTACTTGGGCTATTTATAAACCTTTGAGGAAAGCTCTAGTGCATGCATAAAAATACACTTTTAGCAACACAAAGATGAGCACATTATCTAGATAATATTTTTTTCCTTGCAGTTACATTTTTAAATTGATTTTGGTGTTTAAAATGTAAATTTTTAGCCCAATTAAAGCCCTCTGTTAGTAGAGAAGAAAAATGCTTTCTATATACTATGAAGAGCTACTTTGACGCTATCTAGTGTATGTTGATGTAGAAGGTACCTTATTTTCTTTTTGGTTGAGTCTCTGTTTTAGTTCTTCCATTCCAAATCGCAGTTTCTTTACCTCAGCCGCACTCTGATCGGCTCGGTGGTTGGCAAGAGTCAGCTCTGCTGTTTTCGCCTGGTGTTGGCTGCTGAGTCTATCGTAGGCGTGTTGAAGGTCTAGTAGCTCCTATCAAGAGAAAGCAGGGATCCCATTGTTTATAATTCACTCCCATAAAGTCAGAAGAATAGTAACTTCTTTGGACAAAGGAGAAAAGCATTTCAGGAAGAATTCAGATGAGGCATCTCTTCATCTGTAACTCTATATTTCTGCAATGAAATGTGATGATTAGCATAACCATAAGCGGAAAATGTATTTGCAGGTGGCTGAAGAGGCTAAGAGAATGCAGCTCTTTTTTAAAACTATCTTAATATATTTTTAATTGATTTTTAGAGAGAGAGGGAGAAAAAGATAGAAACATTGATGCGAATGGATCGATTGCCTCCTGCACACCCCCTACTGGGGATGGAGCCCACAACCCAGGCATGTGCCCTGACCGGGAATTCAACCAGAGATCTCTTGGTGCATGGGGTCCACGCTCAATCATTGAGCCACAATGGTTGGGTGAGAATTCAGCTCTTCATGTTCTTGAGTCAATGACTGGTTTCCCAGGTTATGCAAATTTAGGTTTTATGTATGCTTTCCAAAGGAAGAAATCACATCTCTATAAGGGAAGAATAAAATATAAAAAAAACTGCAAGAAGAGTTGTTCATTTGCTAAGTCAGCATATGTATTCAAAATTAGCAGACTATCTGCTTTTAATTAGTTCCCTAAGAAGTAGGATTTGTGCTGCTGCTGTCACTCTATTCCAGACGCCATTCTGAAATGACCTCAGTGTGTCTCAGAGACCTAAGCAAGAGGTTGTCCTGTGAAAACCAGTGAATTTATCAGGAAGTGATTGGGTCTCCAACCTGTCTTATTATATTCAACACCCCACAAGATATTAATCAACAGGTTACATTACTGGGGGTGGAAGGTGGAGGGCAGTAGGGGGGTAAGAAAGATGTAAGGACTTAGTTTAGAAGTAAAGTTTGTAGTCTGCAGTGTGAAAGTGGGTAAAATTCCACTGAGAAGTAAAAAACAATTGAAGTCATAATCCCAGGATTAACAAACCTTAAAGGAATTGGAAGAGAGAAAAGAATCCACAGAAGAGATAAACCAAATAACTTATATGCATAGCCCATGGACATGGACAATAGGGTGATAAAGACTTGGGGGGTGGGTAGGGCCTGGAAGAAGGGGGATAAAGAGGGAGAAGTGGGAAACATCTGTAATACTACCAACAATAAAAAATATATATATAAATAAATAAGATAAAGGGAGGGCTGTACCAGAGACAAGAAAAAAATCAGGGGTATTAGAATGAAATATAACAAGAAATTCAAGAAAATGGAAGATCAGAAATTCAAGAAAGAGGAAATTATTGATAGTATGGAATGTTTAAGGGAATAAAAAGAATAAAAATATATATATTAAATTTAATCCTTAAATCATCATTATCTTCAGCAATACATTCCAGTGGTTGAGCAGTTTCTATAGCAAGCTTATGTCAATATATTTTAACTAGAGGCCCGGTGCACAAAAATTTGTGCACTCGGGGGGGGAGAGGGGGTCCCTCAGCCCGGCCTGTGCCCTCTCGCAGTCTGGGACCCCTCGGGAGATAACAACCTGCTGGCTTAGGCCTGCTCCCGGTGGCAGCCCCTGGTCGGGCTCAGAGCAGGGCCGATTGGGGAGTTGGGGTGCTGCCCTGTCATGCACAGAGCAGGGCCCGTGGGGGGGGGTTGGGGAGCTCCCCCCTAAGGGGGTTTGGGCACTGCCCCCTGTCACGCTGATCCCGGTGCTGGGAAGCATATTACCCTTTTACTATAGGGTAGAGGCCTGGTGCACAGGTGAGGCCGGCTGGTTTGCCCTGAAGGGTGTCCTGGATCAGGGTGGGGGGTCCCCACTGGGGTGCCTGGACAGTCTGGGTGAGGGGTTGAGAGCTGTTTTCAGGCTGGGAGTGACTGAAGTTCCCAACCGCTCCTTTTTTTCTTTTTTATTCTGGGCCATCTTTACCTTGAGGCTTGGCTCCAGCTCTTAGGCCTCCGCAGTTGAAAGTAGGTTTCTGGCCTTTGCTTACAATGTTGCAAATCTGCTGGCTGAAGTCCGGTGGTATTTGTTACAATGTTTCTTAAACTGCCCGCTCAGAGGCCTGCAGCCGCAGGCGGGGAACGTTGGTTTCCTCCAACGATCCTCTGTCACTGAGGCAAGCAAGCCTCATGTTAGTTTCAAGCTGCCTGGCTGCTGGCCGCCATCTTGGCTGACAGTTAATTTGCATATCTCGCTGATTAGCCAATGAAAAGGGTAGCGGTCGTACGCCAATTACCATGTTTCTCTTCTATTAGTGTAGATAGTAGAAAACAACAAACAGTGATGTGAAATGTTTGTGCTTTATTTTAGTGGAGAAAAAAAATCTGAATTAAAGCATAAAAAATATACACTCCTTCAAATTATCTGTCAGTGTGTTAGTCTCTGTAAATCTAAAGATCTAAAGCTATACAGCTGGACAGTAAATATACTTCACAAGCCTTCATAAGTGTATGTGGATATTAATAGTGGGGCTTCATATAACAATAATCATATGCAATGTGTTTGAATACAGATATTTTTGATAGGATAATATTCATTTCTCAAATAGATTGACTCCCTAGTGATGTAAAGGATTGGAGACAGGCTTTCAATTTCATATGTGGCTTATGAATTCATGCATTAGTTTGTGCTCTTGTATGTAAGGATATCGCTTTCCATCTAGAATTAATTTTGTAGCTGATACATCAAGTACTGAGGCTTAAATGATTTTGATTTTGGCAAGCTGACAGAACTAAAACACCATTTTCTTATAACTGAAAGTGACATGAGAGGCTGTTAAAAATAAATCAAGTTTATATGCATCTATTTGAAAAAAAAACAAAATGGCATACAGAGAATTTTAAAGTATTATATGTTATTCCTATAAATTCAGTTTTTTTTCCAATTATAATTCAGGTACTAGTTTAAATATGATTCCGAGATGCTTTCTTGATTGCTCAAATGTAAACAATGATTCACAGTGTTATTTTAAAATTACCTTTCATATGATCTGTTCATTTCTACCTACATATACATTTATTTAAGACTAGAGGCCCAGCACGTGATTGAAATCGCGCGAGGATGCACCCTGCCTCTCACTGTGCGAGGAGGCACCCCGCAGGGGGCCGGGACCCGTGCCTGACTCCCAGCGTCCCCCTGCTCCCGCTGCCTGTGTCTGCTCCGGGCCGCCCAAGCCATCACACCGGCTCAGGCAGGCCCCCCTGCCTCTGTCTCGTCTCTGCTCCTGGCCTCACCTGCGCATGCAACCTCCTCCTGTCTGGTCATGACCCACTGCGGAGTCCTGGCCTAATTTGCATATTACAGGCATGTGGGAGAGCTTTTTAAAAAGTAAAAAAATAAAGCATTAGGTATTGAGAAAAAGGATTGGGGGGGGGGGACAAAGTGATGTTGGCAGACTGGGTTGAAGGTCTTAAAATTCTGGTATAAAGAGATTGAAATCTAATTTTTGTTTTTGGTTTTACAATAAATACAGCTCTAATCTCACAATTCACATTTTGTCATTTCACCCCAGGAGAAATCTTGGCATCCATGTTAGTAAAGATTTTTTTCTACTATAATAAATGTAATAAATAATAGCACCTGTTTCAAAAGCCTGTAGTGCACAGTCAACTATGTACCATGTGTATATATGTATATATTATATGTATATAACATATACATATGTACATACCAGTTTTATACATAGCTAATTTTTACTGTTACTAGAGGCCTGGTGCACGAATTTGTGTGCAATTGGGGTCCAGCTGGCCCACCCCAATGGGGGCCCATCGGGCCAGGCAGGTGGGGAAGGGGCATGGGCAGATGGCTGGCTGGCCCTGCCCCCGATTGGGGTGTTGGAGGCTGATCAGGGGACAGGGCCGGCCAGGGGGAGGGGCTGTGGGTGGTTGGCCAGCCAGTCCCACCTCCGATTGGGGTGTTGGGGGCCAATCAGGGGCCGGGCCAGCTGTGTGGGGGGCCGATCTGGGCCCAGATCAGGCTGGTTGGCTGCTGCAGTGCACGTCATAGCCACCAGTCATTCTGGTCATTCCACCGTTTCAGTCACTGGGCTTTTATACAGAGAGATTACCACAAGAATAAACTATCCTCACTGTGCTCTAATTAATGCCTGCACACAGCCAATGATTGGCAGAACTAAAAAGGACCATATATAGTAAACAGTCAATATTGTTAAGTTCTGTATTGATTAAATATAAGTTCATTCCATGTATGACAAGTTCCAGAGGGCATGTACCATATCAATAGGGAAACAATACATACTCTTTGTCTCCAATCTTTAAAAAGTTTACTAAAGTGGTTTTATAAAACACACTCTAATATACCACAAGATGCTGGTGGTGTGAACCAAACAGTCACAGTTCCTACACTCAGAGATGTAGTTTTAGATGCAAGCAACTGAACAAATAAATAAAAAAGAGTTTAGTGAGTACAAGGATATTGTAATAGGAGCACATTTGAAGGTAACATAAAGCAAACATGAAAGATTTGAGAAGACTTAGAAAGTCACTATCATAAAACTTACCCAACAACTCTACATCAAAAAACAACAAAAACCCTCAAACAAAAACCTCTTTTGATTCTATGCTCAATTCAAGATATAGCCCATACATCTATTCCCCTTCATAGTAAAACTTTCTAAAAGAATTTTCTATAGTTGTTTTACCCAGTTCTCCATTGCACAATTACTTTTTGACTCTATTACTTATTCAAATGATTCCAGAAAAACTGTTCTAGTCAGGTTGCTAATGGTTTCCAGACAGCCAAACATATTGCTCACCTACCATGTCTAAGTTTAACTCTAAATCTAAACAATGTTCTCTATTTAATGAGGAATATATATATATATTACATATATAATATATATATATATATATATGTATCATTGAATACTGAGGTATAGACTTACATAACCAACTATCTACTTGATATCTACATTTGATGCCTAATGGACATTTTAAATGTAACAAGATTTACTGTATTAATAATTCCAATGATATAGGAAACCTAATCACCATCCTTTTTGCTACACACAGAAATGTCATTACAACCTGAGAAAGTAAGGAATAGGACAAACAAATAAGCCCTAATATTTAGGGGTTATGTTTTAATGTTCATGTTAGGTCAGGAGATATGATATTAAGCCCAAGTGAAAAAGCAAGCTACTTCTACCCAACAGAGTATAAACAAATTACTCTCATAAAAAAAGTCAAAAAGACTTGAGCAAGCACTGATACAGAGCAGCTAAAGTAATCACCAAGTGAAACCTTTGTAATACATTAAACAAACAAATTCAAAATGATTCAAGAGCCCAGAGCACATGGGCCCATAGAAAAATCAATCTAAGGAGAAAACTAGCTCAAAAAGAAAGTTTCAAATCTAAGAAGTAATGATTCAATGTGAGGAGTAAACAAACACAATAGAGAAAGTAGCACCTCAAGAATTTGAACCACAGCAATCTGAAAATGATGTAAAATTATCAAATATCATTAAAAGATTAAAGGAATATAAATTATAATAAAAATAAACTGTGAGAAGAGAATATTTGAAGAAGAACCAAGTAGAACTTTTTGAAAAGCCAAATAAAGTGCTAGAAATGAAAAAGTCAATGGATTAAGTAAAAGTTTAGATACTATGGAGGAGGAAACTAATTAAACAACAGGTCAGAATTAGATCGTACAGAATACAGCAAAGAATTGTGAAAAAAAGATGTAGCTATGATAAAGAGTTAAAAGACAGGCACTCCAGTCTAGACTTGCATATCCAACTGTCTACTTGATATACACACTAGAATAATATTTTACAAGCCCACAATGAGCAGCCCTAAACTATAGCCATCACTTTTATTCCTTTGGCCATATTTTAAGAGTATGGTTATAGATATACTATATCTAGCATATATATGTGTGTGCATACACACACACACAAGATTTGAATGGCAAAATTGTAAAGTTTGATCTGCTATAAAATATGTGTGTGGTTGGAGGTGTGGCATATAGTCCTCAGAAAAGAAACAATAAAAAGGGTACACATTCTTTTTTAAGTACAATATATTTTAGATAATTGAATATATACAAAATTGCTGATATACATACTCACAAAAAAGTATCAACATATTCCAACAAACTTTCAAAACAACAAATATCTGAATTATAGGTGGCATTTTGCAGTCACAAGGCAATCAAAGTAGAAATCAATTTTTCAGAAAGCTTTAAAAATTCTTGAAAATTAATGTGAATTAGAGAATCACAATGAAAATTACAAATAAAGGTTCCACATATACACTGTGCGAGATTCAGCTAGATCAATGTTCAGAGGCCAATTTATAGTATTAGATATATTTAGCATATATAAGGAAGACTGAAAATAAATGAGGTAAACTACACATCATGAAACTTGGGACAGTGAAACAGTAGATTTTAAAAGACTGGAAGCACAAAAATGATGAATAATAAACAAAATAATGGAGAAAAAATGTTCCTTTAAAAAATAACAAAGGAGGGTAAAACAGAAGATTGAGTTGAAAAATGACAGGAGGAAAAAGTAATATCAGGAATGGATACAAGTAGAGTAGATATTTATAAATGATTTGAGAACACTATGAAGCACAGTATACCAACATACACTAAGACAAAAGAATTGGAGAAACTTTTAGAAAATATACTTTATCGAAAACTGAAATGAGAAAAATTAGAATGAATGATCATTTAAAAGTTGAACAAAGAAGGCTCAGAAAACATTTGAGGTAGGTTTTACCAAACCTTGGAATAGCTAATCTTGCTCCTGTATAAAGTATTTCAGAGACTACCCAACTATCACAATTCCATTTAAAATAGAGTAAGCTGTGTGAGTGTCCACTGCGGGAACAGAAATTGGCATGACTCAGGAGGGCAGTTTGGCAAAGTCCGTCAAATTTGTCCATCATAGCAGCAGTTCCCAGGCCCAAGTGAAAGGGAATGGAAGAAGCAGGGCTTCTGGGTTAATCTAAAAGGTAACTCTGACCTTCTCCCCAAACTCCCTGACCTCGCTGTCAATACCTTTCTTACTAGAATAGGCATAAGGATAGTGGCTGATAATCATTCATTAATTGTGTGAAAGAAACAATGAATGAGCATAATGGAAGTATTTGGGGCTTTATTCTGTATAATAGGAGACAAATGAGAGGTCCAATCCTTTCCTAAGAAATTGTATGGATCATATAGATGTTGACACATAGTGATGGCTTGTTATTTCTATTTAGTCAGAAAACCAAATCAAGGGGAAAGTTAAAAGAAAAAAAAAAGGATCAAAATATCTTAACTGGCAAAATTAAGGCCTTTAAATCAGTGTTCAAATGTACCTGGAAACACTGAAGAAAAAAAATGTAAGACACTAAGCAGTAAGATTCTATTTGTTTTTACATCCTATTTGTATATGTGTTTATATATGTACATCCTGAGAGTATCTCATAGGTATCCCATGCACAGACATAAATTAACACATATGGCACTGGCTAAATAAAAATAATTTGTCTTTAGGCTCATTTTCTTTTCATAGCAGGCACAAATCACCAATTAAATCTATGAATAATAAAGTTCTACCACAATGATCAATACATTTCATCTGTTATAATACATATCCTGACTCTGTGTGATACCTAAAGATTTCTAAAGAATTGCAAACATGGCTATTAACCCTACAGCTAAACCATAACTATAAGTTACAAATATAATTTAGTATTCATACAATATTCTGTGTCTCCAGAGAACATACAAATAGTAAGTTAAACATTTAATGGCTAGTCACCAAAATTGTAGATGGAATCACAAGTTCTTTTCTATTTCACAGGCGCCCCTGGGGACCAGAGAGTGATGGCTGACTCATTCTCAGTGGGGGATGCATTACTCCTACGCAGTTTTCCTTAGAGCCATGCGCACTTAGCTAAGTAATGCTTTATAACAAAAGTTTCCAGCCTTCCTTCTACCCACACTCAGGGCCCTGTAATTGTACAAAGCTACAAATGTTCAGAGAAAATGCTTTTTGGTTGAAATTGCTTAATTTCATTTGATAAATTAGATCTTTCAAAGTCCTTCATGCAGCCCTTCTGTGAGAAAGCGGTTTTGCATAGAGCAAACTCTTGGGATAAATAAGGCTATTGCTTTTGCTCATAATTCAAACAAGTAAATAATTAAAATGAAATGAACAGACTTGTGTATTGAGTTTACAGACCCAATATCCTAACAGTTCCTACTTCCATTTACATAAGAGAAAGGGCAGAAGGCCCAATAAAGAAGAGAATAAGGAAGTGGTCAGAAATCATAACAATATTGATAAAGAAATGGTAAAAATGATGCTCACATACACTGCTGGGGGAAAATTTAAATTTTCATGACTGTTTAAGGGAGAGAATAATTTACCCAAATATCTCAGCAGTTCTTAAAATCTATCCTATATTTCCCAACAACAAAAAAATTATTCCAGGAAAATACCAAGACATATATGAAAGTATATTTATGTTCAAAAGTATTCATTCTGTATTATTTCTAATAACAATGATAAATATTGAAAATAATCTTATATGGAGGCCCTTATTGAATACATTATAATTAGTCCTTACAGTGCAATCTTACAGGCCTTTAAATCATATGGGAATAATTTTTTATGACACAAAATAAGGAGGCTCATATAATGTGGAAGAAAAATCACACTGCATAATTTGATGTACAAAATGATTCCAGTTATGTATGTATACATCACAGAACACGTGGTAATAATACATACAGGAAATAACGGGGTTTTTTGGTCTGGTTTTATTTAAGGCATCACCACTGAGAATAAAGGATTTTTAGGCTCTCTCATCCTAAAACAAACAGATAAAATGTTGACCAGTGCTGGGGTCCTGCCCCAGCAGGTCCAGGGGTCCCCAAAGGTGTGGACGGAGTCAGCGAAGAAGGAATCACACGGAGACAGTGTTCAGTTGATCAGCAGCCTAGCCAGGATCTCTAGCCAGGATCTCCAGCCAAGTTCTGGTCTGGATCTCCAGAGAGGTTCTGCTTCAGATCTCCAATCTCCAGGAAGAAAAATGAAAGGGTGGGAGGCAGAGAAATCTGGTCCTGCAGTAGTTAGGTGTGTGATAGGGGAATCACACTTTGACAAGGAGGCCTTGGACATGCCTGATAGTTGAGCCCTTGGGGAGTTTTCCTCTTTCCTGAGAAACAGAGGAAGTTACTTGCCCCACATGGAGCTAAATCAAGGGTGCTTCGTAGAACATCCATCACACATGTCACCTGGAGGTGGAGAGAGAGATTGATGCATCACTCACACCAGCAAAAGTAGAAGCATCCTGTTGCCACAGAGCAGGGGATGATGATTCACTGGCAATGACGGGGCTTTCTGTAAAAGTGGAATAAGCAGGATAACTGGGGTGACTGAGTTGTAAGTGGGCCCTGCAGAGAGGAGCTGAACTTCTCCATTAATAAAATACCCCATCCTGAAGGACCCGTTGGATGGCGGGGAGACAATATCAAGAGAGGAGCCCTCTATGGAAGGGCTGGGGAAGAACTCAGGGAGGACAGGTTAGAGGCAGACAAATGGCACCTGAGCATCCAATGACCAGGAGCACCCATGACCTGCACAATACCAGTGCCTCAGGCTGTTCCGCTCTTTCCCCTTCCAGCCATCTACTCCAGCCCTGGAGAACTAAGAGGCAGCCTAGAAAGTGGGGAGATGGAGTTGAGTTCAAGGTGGGAAAGTGAAGAAGCAGACACCGGCATTCCCAATGCAGGCTCCCCACCCTGAGGCCAAAGTACAGAGGCTCTGAGATTTGAACCAAATGAGACTGAAACTCCTTACTGATGGGCTGGATTTCCTAACCACTAACCTCACAGACCTTTCATTACCATCAGATAGGAATGCAAACGAGCTCAGCCATTCCTAGATTTTAGCTTTGAATGAAGGACAGAACTTATCCATGGATGTCAGTACAGTAGGTCCTCGGGTTACATCGGAGATCCGTTCCTACGGCGACGTAATGCGTTTTCGCTGTAAGTTGGAATCCACCTCCATAA
Organism: Myotis daubentonii; assembly: GCF_963259705.1. Taxonomy (NCBI): domain Eukaryota; kingdom Metazoa; phylum Chordata; class Mammalia; order Chiroptera; family Vespertilionidae; genus Myotis; species Myotis daubentonii. The sequence continues at coordinate 49,621,300 of NC_081847.1, read as the reverse complement.
GCACCTACGTCACTCACATGGAGCACATACAGAGCAGTAATGAAGTGAAACTAAAAAAAAAATTAAAAGATAACAATTTCTGACCTTTACTTGTGGTAAATAAATAATAAAAAAACATAAAGCACAAACGTACATACGTCGATATGATGGAACTTTTTTTTAAATAAATACTGTAAATGGGATATGGTGACATAACCATGAAACAACATATTTTGAGTCTGACGTAACCCGAGGACTGTCTGTATTTCAAAGAGGGTTGGTAATAGCAAATGATTCATAAATATAGAGAAGTATAAAAACTGAAAAGTGTAGGTTGCCTATGACACATAGGTGCTCATTAGTGAATTGTTACATAATACTTTTAGAGGAATGGAATAAGACAGAATATGGATTTCCAAGAATTAAATAGTGTCAAAGAAGGAAAAGAGAATACAGATCATAAAAGTCACAGATGGGCATGAGAGGAAGTGACAAACAATGCCTGACCAAGGAGAGAGAGGGGATTAAAATGGCTTTATGTTCAGGTTATATGGCATATCTTAAATACACAGCCTCTTAAAATACTTTATCAATTCAGATATACTGTCAATAGACTCAACATTTATAATTTGTATACTGAGCTTTGAAGAAACATATTTATTCCATAATTTTAATGGAATTCTGGCCATAATTTCTTAAAATAATGCAGTAGTCTCACTGATTTAGTTTTTGGCGAAAAAATATTTAAACCCAAGCAAAAGGGAGACACCTTACTTTTCACATTAAGTATGTGGTTTCTAGATGCTTATAGACCATTAGTTCTCAACCTTCCCAATGCCGCAACCCTTTAATACAGTTCCTCATGTTGTGGTGACCCCCAATTTCATTGTTATAAATTGAGCATAATTAAAGCATAGTGACTAATCACAAAAACAATATGTAATTATATATGTTTTCCAATGGTCTTAGGCGACCCTATGAAAGGGTCATTCGACCCTCAAAGGGGTCGCGACCCACAGGTTGAGAACCGCTGTTATAGACTATACCCCACAGTGAAAAATACTTGACACACACACACACACACACACACACACACACACACACACTCCAGAAAGAGATTATATGTATCATGATACCTAACTTACTATCAACATCTATGCCAGTGGTTCTCAACCTTGGCTGCACATTAGAATCACCTGGGAATCTTTTTAAAATCCTGATTTCTGGGCCTCATTCTCCGGAAATTCTGTTTCTTTCTTATGGGGTGGGGCCACAACATTTGTAACAAAGAAACAGAATTTCCGGAGGATAAGGCCCAGAAATCAGGATTTTAAAAAGATTCCCAGGTGATTCTAATGTGCAGCCAAGGTTGAGAACCACTGATCTATGCCTTATGTAACATCATTTTTAAACAAGTGAAATTATTGCGATTATTTCAGTCTGCATGAGCCAAAGTGTTACCCACTAAATGCCTCATACAGTCTAATATAATGGCAAGAAAAAATTTCTTCCAGTGTGGAAACTGCATATTTTCACCAAAAGCACAAATGCACTGACAGATACAAGAAGAGGATGATGATAAATGCAATTCTGTTAAACTGGGAGGCAATCTCCTTCCTTTCCATGGAGATATTTCTTGAAATTGCTATAAAATCAATATCATTTGGAATGTATTTCATTATTTTGGAGTTATTCTCCAGAATAATTTTTTCATTACTTAAAAACATACAGCTGTAATCATTCCCCTGTCAGTAAATTGCACAATATCAGCCTCATACCATCTAAAATTCAGGTGGATAATTATATAACATTTTATTAAATTTATGGGCAACCTAAATAAATTTACTTCAGTGGAAACGCTTCCTCTGGGTTTATTCAGCAACAATAAATGTTAACTTCTGGTAAACACTTTGTAATGTGCATTTTGGTTAGTACCACCATAAATAAAATCATTTTTTAGAATTTTTACTTCAAAGTAGACTTGCAGAGGAAAAGCTGAAAAAATCGAATTTATCTATTACTTAAGAGAAAGCCACTTCAGCAAATATATCCCACATAATTTCTTAAATTTTAGATGAGAAATGGTAACTATGAAATAAACACAGAACAAGAAAATTACTAGGTCCACCACAAAATAAAGACACATGACCACCTCTTTCCCTCCATTTCCTTATTCTTAAAAATGATGGGTTAATTAGAAGCTCCTTAAGATTGTTATAAGGTACCCTAATGGGTTTGGCTCAGTGGATAGAGAATCGGCCTGCGGACTCAAGGGTCCCAGGTTCGATTCCGGGCAAGGGCATGTACCTTGGTTGCGGGCAATCCCCAGTAGGGAGTGTGCAGGAGGCAGCTGATCGATGTTTCTCTCATTGATGTTTCTAACTCTATCCCTCTCCCTTCCTCTCTGTAAAAAAAAAAAAAATCAATAAAATATATGTTTTAATAAAAGATTGTTATAAGGCATGGGCAGCCTTTCTATTTGAGGCCCTATAAACAAGTTATTGAGGATACTGCAAATAATACATTTTGGATTCTAGTCAAAGGCTATAACTTTAAACCTTTTTGCTTACTTTGATCATTCTCTCTATGACTTAGTAGGTAATTAACTAGATCGGACAACTGTTTTAGGAACCATTCAGGCTCCTCCCTCTCTAGGGCAATGCAAAAAGAGATTGCCCCAAGTTCATGGAGAAATAAATGCTTTATTCCACATAAAAATATCACACCCATACTCAATACTTGTCTCAAATTGATTTAAAAATTAATGTTAAGGCATTTTCAGACTATGGTTACATCAGACTGCAATTTTGTCCTGACATGTCCATTATATATCCAATAGAGGCCCAGTACACAAAAATTCGTGCACTCAGGAGGGGGAGGTCCCTCAGCCTAGCTTGCACCCTCTCACAGTCTGGGACCCCTTGGGGAATGTCCACCTGCCAGCTTAGGCCCACTCCCCAGGGGATCAGCCTGTGAGCCCTCAGGGGATGTCCGACTAACAGCTTAGGCCCACTACCTGCAGGGAGAGGGCCTAAGTCTTTAGTCGGACATCCTTAGTGCTGCCACAGAGGCAAGAGAGGCTCCCGCCACCGCTGCTGTGCTGGCCAGACATGAGCCAGCTTCTGGCTGAGTGGTACCCCTTGTGAAAGCGCACTGACCACCAAGGGGAAGCTCCTGCATTGAGTGTCTGCCCCCTGGTGGTCTCTGTGCATCATAGCAACTGGTCATTCCACTGTTAGGGTCAATTTGCATATTACCCTTTTATTATATAGGATTCTCCATTCCCATAAAAATACTGTATCTTGTACATTGTAAGACAGTCACTGGTCCATGCAGCTTCCATTGGGAATTATTATTGTAATAATATACAGAAACACAATTACTGAAGCATAATTCCAATCCCAGAATATCACAATTTTCATGAACATGGTGTATGATTACACAGTACAATCTGAAATGGAAATCTTTATTCTCACAGTTAAATTAATCTTGAGAAACCATGTTGAAATATAATTTAACAACTATTTTACTTTCAGAGCTCCTAGGTTGAGCTAAACAACAGCTCATCAAATCAGAACCAGGACACCCAAAATGTAATTTTTCCATGCTTCAAACAATCAGAAATATCTGGTTTTTATCAATTATATGAACAATAGATAAATTCTCCTAAAGAACTTAGCTATACACAATCTGTAATTTATAGATTGAGATAACAGAAAGTTATTTTAAATTACATTAAAATGAAGGTGTAAGATCAGTTTATGTTTATATATATTTGTGTGTGTGTGTGTGTGTGTGTGTAAATCAAGTATAAGGCTGTAGATGCAGTTATGAACATGGATATGTGTTGCTAAGTAGAACATAAGGCTCCATGCCACAAGTCCTTGAGTATGTGCATAAGAACATGAGACACACTGCGAGCCTAAAGAACGGGATTACCAATGGTTTTGTCCAAATGGTAGAGCTGCAGGTGAGCTTTAGTCCCACTTCAATATATTCTGATTTTTCTTTTGCTATGATTTTGGAAAATTAAAAATAAGAAAGCTATAGAAAAGCTAAAAGGGCTTAGCAGCAAAAGATATTTAAACACAGCTAAGCCACTAAACCAAAAATTCAAAGAAATGTATTGGAAAAGTACAAAATAGGAAAATGAATATGCATAATGTATGTTAGAGAAGCTGAAAAAAAAGGGATCATTGTAGAGAAGTCTGTCTTTCAAAATGTGTGCAAGGTCAATTGTTCTGATGTACTAGATCACAAATCATAGTGGTATCAGCAGCAACAAGCCACAATTACATCAACATTTAAAAGCACGCGATCATAGGAACAAAATGTGTGGGTTATGCTCTCCTGGGAATAAGCAAGGACAAATTGCTTTACTAGTGTTCTACAAAAGATTTTCCACAACCTTTGTGAGGGGTACCTCGAGTTACATTGCCACAGCATGCTTCAGTAAGCAACACCATTAAAAACAGTTTCCATCCATCTTCTACTGAAAATCAACAAACTATAAAATACTCTGCTGACCAGCAAAACGAAGTCAGGTGAGATAAACTAGGCAGCTGACTTTTCCATGAGTATTAGTTAATGGGGGGAATTTAAATTGTCTATAAGAAATTATTTGTTCTACATCACAGATGTGGGCAGATAAATGAAGATTGCTTTTAAAATTTTTGCTTTGCTCATGATAAGCTTTGTGACTCTGGACAATTTTCTAATCTTGCTAGTATTCACATTTTCCGTCTGTGATATGTGATACTAATCCTGATCTCTTGGTTGTGTTTAATATCAGATGGATAGATCAATGGCTGGTGCTCAGTACACTGTTGGATGAAAGGCAACTTTCATTGCTGTGCACAATTCAAAACATCTATCTGTTTTGTTCATGTGGTGTTTTTTTTTTTTTAATGAATCCATATCATGGTTTTACAAAAAAGAAAAAAAAATTCCCCCCAAATTATAATTGAGATAACCATACAGTGAGCAGGAAAATGTGCTCTGACAGTATAGAAATAGTCTAGAGCCAAGGAAAATGCCAAATGAGGCATTCAATAAAAGTTTGAGACAGGACAACAAAATGATTTGCACAAAGATACAGATAATATCTGCCCACCAATACAACATTAAAGATAGTCAATTAAAATCAACTTGATAATATATATTTTGATTCTATTAGAAACTTTGTATATCAATAAGTACGGACCCTTAACATTGAAATACTAGTGACTTTTATATTATTTGGTACAAAAAAAAAGCTGTCCCCATAAAAATCAAGATATTTCCAATGGAAATTGAAATTACTTTCTGGCTTTTAAATTTTATGTCTACTGAATCATTTCATGCCTACATAGTTCACTCCATTATGACTGTGTCGTTATTTTAACAAATAGTAAGAAACCTTTTTCAGACTGAGCTGGCAAGTTTAGGGGTCTGTTTTATGGCAAGAGGCATGATTAATGGCATTATCCTTGCCTTAAGTAGCCCACACACCATTGGGAGAGAAGAAAATTTACAAATGTTTAATGTCCAATATAGTTAAAATCAAGACACATTACACAAAGGAAACATAAAATTTGTCCTTCCATGAATCATTCTATTGGGTATAAAACTGTTGTGTTTGTTATACTGGATTCTGATGAAGTTGGACAGTTCATATTTTTCACTTACCTTATAATATTATACATTGTATTTTAATTTTTTTTTGCATATAATCCATGATTTCTCAGAAATAGTCATGCTTTTTACTGAGTAGTCAACAAGTATGTCAATACTAAGCATCTAAATTAAAACTAATTGAAATATCAAATAGGTTTCTCTTCACTGTGAAGCACTATAATTACCAAGGAGTTTTGCCACCTCATGAATCAGTACAAGAAACAAAAAGGGAAGAGGGAGAGAAAGAGATGAGAGAGAGAGGAGAGGGAGGGAGGGAGGGGGAGAGAGAGAGAGAGAGAGAGAGAGAGAGAGAGAGAGAGAGAGAGAGAGAGAAACAGTATAAGCAGGAACTGGCAACATTGGAGTTAACAGACATTTTAAAATTTTGTTTTCTCAAACCTTGATCATTATACAGAAATATGTTTGGAAACAATGAATTTAGATTAAGCTTTCACCACGTACTCTAACTCTTGGTCCTATCTTTGATAAATAAGATAAGTTATAATTTAATTAATAAACTAAATATGCTATGATTTGTTGAATAAATTTTTAATTATCTGACTAAAAATAAAAATGATGTTTTAAATATCTGAGCTCTATGTCTCTTAATTGTATTGTTTCTATTAAAAATACATAGATTACATATGTAAATACAATCAATACTAAGTGGGAGGTACTAGTGTTATGATTTGATGCAGAAAAGTACAGCAGCTATTTCCTACCACTAAGTTTCAGACTTTATTTGTTAAATATAATATGATTATAATACTCTGGTCAGAAGGGTTGGCTTTCTAAGTAGTTGATCTAACCTGGATAAATCTTCAATCCCTTGAAAATAAGGTTCAGTCGGGGAAAATATACTGACCTCTAGGGTGAATTTACTTCCACTGAACTCAGTCACCTGCACTTTCTAATGTCTAAAGCACTTGTAAAGGCAAAGCAATTCCACAATTTAAAATATAATATAATCAAGTTGCATCTGTACTTTGGTTTCAGCCTTCTAGTTTTCTGTAATATGTCATACAGATAGATATATTTATCATTGTAAAGGTCAAAGCATATCCTGCTTTATATACTGGCTTACCTACAAAGCTGTTTTACAAATGCCTAAATGAAAACATTTAAGCTTTCTTCAAGTTTATAAAAACAAATAAAATTCTTATGTAATGAGAAATGTGATTACTCCTACAGATAATTTATTAGCTTGTACATCACAAACTTCTTTTTTGAAATTTTCTAGAGCAAAATTTGATTATGTATATAAGCAAAGAGTAAGTAAGCATTGCATGTATTAGACCAGGGGTGGGCAAACTTTTTGACTCGAGGGCCACAGTGGGTTCTTAAACTGGACAGGAGGGCCGGAACAAAAGCATGGATGGAGTGTTTGTGTGAACTAATATAAATTCAAAGTAAACATCATTACATAAAAGGGTACGGTCTTTTTTTTTTTTTAGTTTTATTCATTTCAAACGGGCCGGATCCGGCCCGCGGGCCGTAGTTTGCCCACGGCTGTATTAGACTGTGAAATAATGTTAGCTTACATAAGATAACTTTCTCTATTTGAAGTAAAATTCATTAATGTAATAAATAAATAGCCCAAGAATTAACAGTCATTGGTGGTGGATACTTTTGGCTGTTGAGGAAAAAAGAAAAAAGGTAAGCAAACAAGTACAAAAAGTATGTTTTTGCTTTACCTGCAATACATTTAAAAATTCAATCATTTAATACATACACGTTTTCAAGTGACTAATCTAATCTAATAAAAGAGAAACATGCAAATTTACCATACCTCTGCTACATCCACAAGCCATGCCCACAAGCCACACCCACCAGCCAATCAGGAGCGAGTATGCAAATTAATTCAACTAAGATTGTGGCAGCCAGGGAGCTGGAGCGAGCAGGAGGCTTGGAATGCCCCTGGCAATGGAGGAAGCCAAGCTTCCAGCCTGCCCTTTTGGCCCTGAGCTCCACTCAAGGCTACAAAGTTTCAATTATAAAAGATAAATAAATCCCAGATACCTGCTTCCAGCCCGCAGCCATGGCCAGCCTGAAAACAGCCATCAGCCCCTCACCCAGGCTGACCAGGAACTCCAGTGGGGACCCTCACCCTGAAGGGGCTGTGGGCAGCCTGAAAACAGCCCTCAGCCCCTCACCCAGGTTGGTCACACCTCCATGGGATGAGGGTCCCTGCTAGGGGTCTTAGCCAGCCTGCAAACAGCCATCAGCCCCTCACCCAGGCTGGCCAGGCACCCCAGCGGGACCCCCATCCTGATCCAGGACACCCTTCAGGGCAAACCAGCTGGCCCCCACCCATGCACCAGGCCTCTATCCTATATAATAAAAGGGTAGTACGCAAATTGACCCTAACAGCAGAACGACTGGGAATGACTGGTCACTATGATACACACTGACTACCAGGGGGCAGATGCTCAATGCAGGAGCTGCCCCCTGGTTTTCAGTGTGCTTCCACAGGGGGAGCGCTGCTCAGCCACAAACCAGGCTGACGGCTTCCAGTACAGCGGTGATGGTAGGAGCCTCTCACACCTCCTCAGCAGCACTAAGGATGTCCGACTGCAGCTTAGGCCTGCTCCCCACTGGCAAGTGGACATTCCCCGAGGGCTCCTGGGCTGCCAGAGGGATGTCTGATTGCCATCTTAGATCCAATCCCCCATGGAGTGGGCCTAAGCCAGCAGGTGGATATCCCCAGAGGGGTCCCAGACTGCAAGAGGGCACAAGCCAGGCTGAGGGACCCCCTCCCCATGCATGAATTTCATGCACCAAGCCTCTAGTCTGTATATGATGAACTGACTCAAGTCACTTGAGAAAAATGTGAGGTATAAATGCAAAAAATAAAACACCACAACCCAAACATTTGAATATTTTTTCCTTCTATTTTCTACATATCACAATACTATGAGGAAAGTTTAAATTTAAAAAAAAAACTAAAATGAAACATTGTTTTTAAACTGGAAATAGAATATAATTATTTCATATTTTCTATAAAATAATAGCATAGTCTATAACCAGATACTTCAGGAGGAAAGAGTATATATAATCTTTAATTATTATTTTTGGATTTAAAAGTCTTTTTTTAGTAGGCCTTTGTTAGTATATGCATTAAGACATAAATATGATATAGCATATATATGTGTGTGTGTGTGTGTGTGTGTATATATATATATATATATCCTATCTAATAAAGAGGGAATATGCTAATTGACCCTCACACTGTGGCAAAGATGGCAGTGCCCACAGCCAATAAGGAGGGAATATGCTAATTGACTGTCACACCCTCAAAGATGGTGGCATCCAGTCTCCTCAGCCCCCCAGCCACCCAGGGCTGGCCTGAGGTGCAGGCAAGCCTCGGATGTTGGCTGCCCAGCTGCCCAGGGCCAGCCCGAGGCGCAGGTAACCAGGGCCAGCCAAGGCTTGCGCTGCCAGCAGTGGCAGCAGCAGAGGTGTTATGGGGTGTCACCTCCTGCCCCTGAGGGCTCCTGGACTGTGAGAGGTAGGAGGCTGAGCTGAGGGCCGCTCCCCTTCCAGTGCATGAATTTTCATGCACCAGGCCTCTAAAATATATATATGTGCTTTTGGCAGTGAAAGTTATAAGTGATTGGATTCTGAATCTATTTTTGAAGGTAAAGTTAACAAGATATGGTAATAGATTACTTGTGGGATGCAAGAGGAAGCAAGGAGTCAAGAATGACTCCAAGGCCCAGCCAGCATGGCTCAGTGGTTGAGCATCAGCCTATGAACCAGACAGTTGCCGCTTGATTCCCTGTCAGGGCACATGCCTGGTTGCAGGCTCAATCCCCAGTGTGTGGTGTGCAGGAGGCAGCCAATCAATGATTCTCTCTCATCATTGATATTTCTGTCTCTCTTTCACTCTCCCTTCCTCTCTGAAATAAAAATATATTTAAAAAAAAAAAAAAGAATGACTCCAAGGACAAGAGGAAATGTGAAATTGTCAACTGAAATGGTGAATATATATATATATATATATATATATATATATATATATATATATATATATATGTGTATATATATATATATGTATACATATATATATATATATATGGTACTTTTTCCCCATTGAATTATACCTCGATCTTAAAGTAGTATATAACAAAAGGGGGCACTAGATAAATATTGGTTGAATGAATAAACAACAAAAAAAAGAGACATTTAAACCTTTACACAAAGAACACTGTTATATCATCAAATACGTTTGATGAAAAAAAAACAAAGAAAAAGCACTGCCCATGTTCCTATTAATTACCACTTGACTTCTAGTTACTAATATTTTAAATTATTTCCTTCCAGTTCAGACCTAGAATTAGCTTTTCCCCTCAATTAAATGCCTACATCAAATTTACATCTATTTTCTTAGAATTTGAGAATATTGAGAGCCTTCAGAAACTATCCTATCTAATAAAAGAGAAACATGGTAATTGGCGTACGACCGCTACCCTTCCCATTGGCTAATCAGGGCAATATGCAAATTAACTGCCAGCCAAGATGGCAGCCGGCAGCCAGGCAGCTTGAAACTAACATGAGGCTTGCTTGCTTCAGTGATGGAGGACTCCAACGTTCCCCACCTGCCACTGCAGGCCTCTGAGCTGCAACTCTAAGCAACTATGTAACAAATATAGAAGCTAAACAAAACCCCAGAAACCTGCTTTAGTCCACCGGGCTTCAGCCAGCAGGATCGCAACATTGTAAGCAAAGGCCAGAAACCTACTTTCAGCAGTGGAGGCCTAAGAGCTGTAGCCAAGCCTCAAAGCTAAAGCTGGCCCAGAATAAAAAAAAGAAGAAGAAGAAAAGGAGCGGTTGGGAGCTTCAGTCACCCCCAGCCTGAAAACAGCCCTCAGCCCCTCACCCAGACTGGCCAGGCACCCCAGTGGGGACCCCCACCCTGAAGGGTGTGTGACCAGCTGCAAACAGCCATCATCCCCTCACCCAGGCTGGCCAGGCACCCCAGTGGGGACCCCCACCCTGAAGGATGTGTGACCAGCTGCAAACAGCCATCATCTCCTCACCCAGGCTGGCCAGGCACCCCAGTGGGGACCCCCGCCCTGATCCAAGACACCCTTCAGGGCAAACCAGCCGGCCCCCACCCGTGCACCAGGCCTCTACCCTATATAGTAAAAGGGTAATATGCCTCCCGGCACCAGGATCAGCGTGACAGGGGGCAGCACCCAAACCCCCTGATCGCCCTGCGGCTCTGTGTGTGACAGGGGGCGGGGCCACAACCTCCCTATCCGCCCTGTTCTGTTCGTGAAAGGGGAAGGCGCCCCAACCCCCTGATTAGCCCTGCTCTGTGCCTGATAGGGGGGAGCTTCCCAACCCCCTGATCACCCTGCGGCTCTGTGTGTGACAGGGTGCGGCGCCCCATCCCCCTGATTGGCCCTGCTCTGTGTGTGACAGGGTGCAGCGCCCCAACCCACCCCCCCCCCCCCACAGGCCCTGCTCTGTGTGTGACAGGGTAGAGCCATAACCTCCCCATCGGCCATGCCCTGAGTGTGAGAGTGGTGGCGCTCCAACCCCCTGATCGGCCCTGCTCTGTGGGTGATAGAGGGCGGTGCCCCAACCCCCTGATGGGCCCTGCTCTGTGAGTGACAGGGGGCAGTGCCCCAACCCCCTGATTGGCCCTGCTCTGTGCGTGACAGGGGGTGGCGCCACAACCTCCCCATCGACCCTGCCTTGAGTGTGACAGGGGACGGTGCCCCAACACCCTAATCGGCCCTACCCTGAGCATGACTGAGGGTGGCATCGCAACCTCCCAATCCGCCCTGCTCTGTGCATGACAGGGGGCAGCGCCCCAACTCCCCAATTGGCCCTGCTCTGAGCCCTACCAGGGGCTGCACCTAGGGATTGGGCCTGCCCTCTGCCACCCGGGAGCAGGCCTAAGCCAGCAGGTCATTATCTCCCGAGGGGTTCCAGACTGCGAGAGGGCACAGGCTGGGCTGAGGGACCGCCCTCCCCCCCGAGTGCACAAATTTTTGTGCACTGGGCCTCTAATCATAAATAAAATTCTTGGTGTCTGTTATTACAGTTGGAATATAGTTTCCTGCTTTAAAGTAATTATAACCATGCTATAATAGATTCTTTTTTATAATTTTTTAAAAATGTATTTTTATTGATTTGAGAGAGGAAGGGAGAGGAGAGATAGAAACATCGATGATGAGAATCATTGATCGGCTGCCTCCTACCAGGGATCAAGCCCACAACCAGGGAATGTGCCCTGATTGAGAATTCAACCATGACCTCCTGATTCATAGGTTGATGCTCAACCACTGAACAACACTGGCTGGGAGATTCCTTTTTTTTTTTAATCCTCATCCAAGGATATGCTTATTGATTTTAAAGAGAGGAGAAGAGAGAGAGGGAAAGACAGAAACATTGATGTGTGAGAGAACATTGATTGGTTGCCTTTCATAGGTGCCCTGACTGGGGCAAACCCACAATCTTTCAGTATAGGGCACAACGCTCTAACCAACTGAGCCACACTTGCCAGTGCTACAATAGATTCTCTTTAAAAAACAAATTTCAAATGAAATTATTAAAGATTTGCATTCTTAATTAAGATTTATATATCCTGTCAGCTCACTACAGAAATCAAGAAAGCTGAATTTAGGAAACATTTTTCTAATGATAAAAAAAAAAAGGCCTCTTTAATAAACTTTGCCAATAGCTATCTTAGTAGGTAAGTCATCTTAATTTAAAATTCACAGCTGAAAGCACCTCCCAAATTATTTCCCACTACTCTAAAACATTTAGTTAAATTACTTCTCTATTCTAAGGATAAAGGCTATACAGTGTTTGGTTATCCGCCGATGAAGAATATAGGCACAGCAGAAATCAGTTGTTTCAGGGACATGATTCTTCATTAGTAATAATTAACCATAGGTGAAAGGACATTAGTGACATGCAGAAAAAATTACTGCATCCCTTGAAAAGTAGCCTAATTCTAGTTATTATAATACATAAATAACTCTGGATGTCAAATATTTCTTTAGAACACACTGGTAGTAGGTAGGAATCACATTCTTATGGATTTTGTTTGCTTAACTTATTTCTGCTTTTACTACTTAGTTAATTATTTTAAGTACAAAATTAAAGGGTTATAAGAGTTTCAGCTAATGACAATGATCCTAAATCCTTGTACGTTATCATATGGTAGGAATCACAACACATGAACTTCTGCTATAATATGACTGATAAGATTGAAATAAAGCCTGACACTGTATAATATAGCAAGTTTTCACACTGATACTCAGTTCCACTAATTCATCACAGAATTTTCTTGAACCATCTAAGGAAATTAGAGCTTTACAAGTAACAATGATATACCTACTCATCAAGTACTGTGCCCAGACTTCTTAAATTCATGAATGACTGGCCCCCAAATCAAGCTCTTGTTGATGTGGTTACAGGCCCCTTTAATATTATCTGCTTTCCCAAGAAAGTCAAATGTTACCTATTAAAATGTTGTTTAAAAATCTGAAAATATTTATGGAGAAAATGAAAATTATGCATTATTATCTTTAAAATTAAAAATATTTAGTCTCCAAAAACTTTGGAAAATATATAAATGAGAGGTAAAAATAAATTTACCTCCTTAAAATTCAACTTCAAATTGTGAAGAAGTCAGCAAGAAGAAACAGAGTAGAGGAAATCATGATTACTCAACATACATTGGGCAGAAACACAAAATAAAAAAAATGAATGTGCACTATATTTTCAGTTGAAAATACTGAAATAAATACCCAGTGCAACAAATAAAACTCAGTGTCTGTTCTTGGGATGCCTGGTGGACATTAAATTTATTTGCGTTGCCATCCAAGAGCAGAAAGGAGATTTAGAAAGAGAGGAACCTGCCCTAACTGGCTTGGCTCAGTGGATGGAGCGTCGGCCTGAGGACTGAAAGAAAGGTCCCAGGTTTGATTCTGGTCAAGGGCATGTACCTTGGTTGTGGGTACTTCCCCGGCGGGAGATGTGCAGGAGGCAGCTGCTCGATGTTTCCCTCTCATCGATGTTTCTAACTCTCTATCCCTCTCCCTTCCTCTCAGTAAAAAATCAGTAAGATATATTTTTTAAAAAAAAGAAAGAGGGGAACCTTTTTGTATCAGATGTCAATAAGGTGAGGGATCATAAGGTTCACCAAAGAAAGGCCCTCCATTCACTTAGGACAGTGGGCAGCAAACTGTGACCCCTTGAGTGTGGCTCTTCCACAAAATACCACGTGCGAGCGTGCACGTACAGTGCAATTGAAACTTCGTGGTCACACTGAAGGGGCCAAAGAGCCGCATGTGGCTCGCGAGCCGCGGTTTGCCGACCACGGACTTAGGAGAACCACAAAAATACAGAAGCTTATTAAAATGAAATAAACTTAGACTCCTTCAAATTCACATTTGCATTAATTAGTTTTTAAATGTCAAATAAATGTAACATTTTATGTAATTATATAATGCAAAATAACAATTATTTTTAAATTTTAAATTAAATTGTATGATATAAACACAATGAATGCTGCCTGAATGCAAATTACCTCCTGATATATTTAATTAGGTAATATAAATTCATATTACCTTCAAAAATTAAATTTCTCTGTTGTTTTTCTCCCATCATTCTAATTTTTCATAGGCAACTCAAGACTCAGTTGAAATTCTGTCAATAATGATGACATGTCTTTTTTTAATTGGAAGAAAGAGGTGGCAGATCTCCCAATTCATCAATTATGTCTTTGTGAATGTGAAAAATGTATTCAGTTAAATAGCATGTGTCACATAGGAACCAAACTTAATAAAAGCAATTTTTATTGCCAAGTATACAAAAATTATGTCAGATTAAAATAAGCATAAGACAATTCTCTAACCAAGGATTTGTATTATGACTAAGAAAACTGATACTCCCCAAAACAAATTGTAAAGGCTACTTTAAATGAACTACTGAAATGTAAATAACTAAACTTACTGACCCTGCCTCTAAATGAGAGAGGCATAAAGATCAATCAGAATAATTGAAGGGTTCTCTAGCAGTTGAAATGAAATAAACTTTTCAAATAAATCACTTGTTCATTTGAAAGAAATGTGTATGTCCATGTGTATACAATCGCCATGGTGATCTTGTGTTTTCTATAGATTTCTTGACATTGCATCTTCTTAGTATTTACTTTATAATTAGGCTTTACTAATATAATATCATTAAATTTAACCAAGAAGCCATTGTGGGGTATAGTAAATTAAGGTGACCATCCAAAATGCTGATGGTCAAAGGAATTCCCTGTCAGTGCTAAAGTTTTGAACACTTCCATTTACACAATTTGCTGGTTACAGCAGATAGCTCACATGATGACTTCATATAGATTTAAAAAGTTATTCCCCAGAACATACAGAGCAGAAGACAGAGCCCATGACAGGAACACAGCACATCCTTATTTCAGCCCTGGTCCAGGTGGCCTTCTGCAGAACCCAATCTCATGATGACCTGCAATGGACTCGACTGCCTGTCACTCATCCATCACTGTTCTACAACACTGCAATTCACTGATTCTTTTCCTTGTGATATTTCCTATTAATGATGTATTGTATATTAAACTAGTAGGGGAGTTAAGTCAGGGAGATTTGCTGAGAACACCTGTAATAAAGAATAGCTGGCCGAAACCGGTTTAGCTCAGTGGATAGAGCGTCGGCCTGCGGACTGAAGGGTCCCAGGTTCGATTCCGGTCAGGGGCATGTACCTGGGTTACGGGCACATCCCCGGTGGGGGATGTGCAGGAGGCGGCTGATCGATGTTTCTCTCTCATCGATGTTTCTGACTCTCTGTCTCTCTCCCTTCCTCTCTGTATAAAGTCAATAAAAATATATATAAAAAAATAGCCGATAAAAATATGTTTATTCATTCTGCATGCTTATGTATCATATGATTGCTAGTCAAGGTGTCTGGGTCCTTTAGAGATTGTTTTGCCCTATGTTTGCTTATAGACCTTTCCAGCAATGTCTTTAATTATTGAAATTTATTCCTATGAAACTTTTGATGTTACAGGAAGAATGAAAGAACAACAAAGGGAAAATATAAAACAAACACACACAAAAACTAATGCCTTGTATACCAGCTACTACTGCTTACATTTGTAGGGTTGTGTGATAATTATGGTAATACATTTCATCATAAAATATTGAAGATAGGGTAGATTTGGTGATTTTAGATATATAATACATGCGCACATGCACACACACACATACACACACAATTTGTTCACTTTTAGTAGCCAAATTATGTTCCAAATATTCATCTCTACTTGGTCTAAAAAAGATAGGACCCAAGAAAATTTTATCAAGTTATCAGAAACCCATTCTCTCAAATATTAAGAGACTCTAGAGATGGTTGATGTTTGAAAATTTAAAACCAAATTAAGTCAATGAAATGGACCCATTAACTTCCAGAAATATTTAAGCAAGACAGAAAGAAGAATTAAGTGATTAAGAGGTGAAACCAGCTTAAATCCTGCACTGTGTTTAATGCTGACTAGGCTTGGGTGTCCTGGTGTTTGTGCCTTGCTGAGGGGGAACCAAAGCTTCGCGGAGTCCACCAGCAGGGTCTTCCATAAAAGCCACTTTCTATCTTCAGTGAAACCAATGCCAAGGCAGCCTGTTGGAAAACTCAGCGGAAGGATAAAGTTGTTCCATTTCAGGTAGAAAACTCTTTCTGCAGCCTTTCCATCTATTTGGTCAAAACCAAAGTTTTTCATTTTATGAGACACTGAAGGGTGAAATCAAGGCTTCACTTGCTTTGACACCCAACTGGGTGGAATTTCAGAGAGAAAATTTCCCTGTTAGGCCACATTTTCAGCTCAAATTTGTAAAGCTTCTGTTCCAAAAAAAAAAAAATGACATTGAGTTCTTAATGTCCTTTTAATGTTATTTATAAGTGTGAAAAAAATATTTTTATAACTACTAATCT
This sequence comes from Myotis daubentonii, assembly GCF_963259705.1. Lineage (NCBI taxonomy): Eukaryota > Metazoa > Chordata > Mammalia > Chiroptera > Vespertilionidae > Myotis > Myotis daubentonii. The sequence goes on along the minus strand of NC_081847.1, from coordinate 49,604,701 downwards.
TTAGTGTGATGATTTAAAGTATATTGATTAAAATCCTAACCAATTTACTGAGCACAAATTCCTCCCTTTCCAGCTGATCTTTATCATACCTGCTCAGCCTTCATCAGGACCTCCATCCCTTCACCCTATAATTGCCCCACCGTTTCTTACTATTGGGTTTAGATACCAAGATTCACCACTTCAAGCACTTCTTTGCCCTATAATAATCCACTGTTCCCCTCTATCCAAACTCCACATGCCCAGGAAAATATGAGTTTTACTCTTGGCAAAGACTTCTGCCTTCTTACACATCTGGTCTTCGCCCAACTTAGTGCAACAGGAGGGGTAACTCTACTGCAGCCAATACATCAATCCAGAAAACTTGGATTATTGCGTCTCTCTTTTCTGCCCTATAGTTTCAAATTCTACCCACCTATTCAACAGCATTAAAAGAGTTCATGTCTCTAATAATAAAACTACACCACTACCCAATATAACTATTATTTTATAAAATTTCACAGTCAAATATCTTAACATAGTAATCTATGTTAGTTTCTCCTGTTTCTTCACCTTCTGCTTCAATCTATTCCCGTTCCACTCCAATCTGGCTTCTGCCCCTGGCACCTCTCTAAAAATCTCTTACCAAAGACAATCAGCAACGACCATGTCATTAACTGTTAAAACAGAGATGTGGCCCTAGCCGGTTTGGCTCAGTGGATAGAGTGTCAGCCTGTGTACTGAAGGGTCCTGGGTTCGATTCTGGTCAAGGGTACATGCCCAGGTTGCGGCTTAATCCCCAGTAAGGGGTGTGCAGGAGGCAGCCAATCAATGAAACTCTCTCATCATTGATGTTTCTGTCTCTCTCTCCCTCTCCCTTCCTCTGTGAAATCAATAAAAAATACAAATAAAAATAAAAAACAAAGATGTGAAAAGGCAGTGCCACAAAGATATTCATTACATAATGAGATTTAATGTCATTATGGAAATATTTTCATACTACATTCTGGATTCATGGATTTTAATGTATGTGAAATAACACTCAGACATTTACTATCTTTAACTCGTTGAACAATTATGTCTATTGTACTTGTTCTAAAAACAAAATTATATTCAATTTGGCTCCTATCTCTTTTAAAATTATACTATTTTTAATTTACATTATTAGATACCAAGAGCAAATAAAAAATAGAAAGTTTAAAATCTGCTTTGCCCTAATGCATGTTTTATAAATGATTATAGGTATCTGATCTCAAAATCTCAGTTAGCATTGCTGGTCTAAAGAAATAAAAGATATTTTAAAAAGCAGAAGCACACAACACTTTAAGTGTGGAACCATATTTGGTTAAACAAGTTAAAAATTTTAATATATTTTCTTAGTTACTTTACAGCTTAGATTTTGAAATTATTCCAGCCCTTACATGTCTAAAAGTAATCTGTATTGTTATACAGCTACTGTTATAACATCCTATATTTAAGAAAAGTTAATGAAATACTCCTGTACTGCCTTTCTCACCAAATGTTAGCCGAAAACATCATATATCCACCTTGGAGTTCTTTCTTTTCATCCTGATTTTTCATCTAATTTTTACAACAGTTTGGCAATATATTTTTCCTGTCAAAAAAAGGCTAAAATTGATTCATTAAGGTAATATCAATCGCAATATTTCTATCTTGAAGGTCTGTTTAAAAAAAGCAAAGTGTTAATAAGAGGTTGGAGTTTTATGAATCCAGTCTTTAAAAAAAAATGCCTCATAGCTTTTGTATAGATAATACACTACCCCAAACAAGTAAATTATTAGAGCTGACAGTTGTCCACTGGAACACTGCTCCCCAACTGTTCACCAGTTGGCTTCGAGGTAGGGGCATGAGAATTGGTAGGTATGTTTATGGGCCAGTGCGATATTTTCCAGACATATACTGGCTCAGAATATCTTCTTTCCACTTTTTTTCTCCATCACTATTTATTCCCTCTATGCCCTCTCCCAGCTCCCCCACCCCTCCTCCCACCCAATAATCACCACAGTGTTGTCCATGTCCATGAATTCTCTTATTTTTTCTTTTTGGCGCAATCCTGTATCTATGAGTCTGTTTCTGTTTGTGTGTTTTTAAGTGGAAACATGCTGTTAACATTAAGAAAAGGAGAGAGCCTTGTGGTCAGAGTAGAGACAGAGATGAGAACATGGCTTACCTGGTGCTCCCTCTCCCTTTGGACATGTGACGAGGACATCCAGGTAACTCAAATGAGGAAAAGCACCCACGGAAACTTACCTGAGAAGAGGTTTGGAGAGAGGGGAGAGGAGAGAGGAGAGTGGAGACTTGCTTGATCCATGCCTTTTAAGTCCCGTGTGCAAGTCCTTCCAATGTTACTGCTTACAGGTGTTCTGATGGGTGTGGCATTGTAATTGTTAAAATAAAAAACAAATGGAGACTAGCCTCAAAGATTCACTGAGCAGACAAAACCAATTTAGTCCTACAAACAAAGCTTAATTTAGCTTCGTTTGCAAGACTCCTTTGACCTGGCTCATTTCTTGCTTATGCTTCTGGAGGTCACATGCGGAACTTGAACTGTTCCCCAAAAGTGATGTGAGGCGACCACTAACCAATTCCCTATCATTTACGATTAGAATATGTCCAGTGACTGCCTCCTCACTCTATAAACTACTACAGTGGGGCCTTGACTTACGAGTGTCCCGACTAACGAGTTTTTTGAGATACCAGCTGTCTCTCGGCTGATTTTTTGCATTGAGTTGATAGAGTAATTTGAGTTAACGAGCTCCTTAATGAGCTCCTTAACGAGCTCGGTCTTGGAACGAATTAAACTCGTAAGTCAAGGCCCCACTGTATATAGCAATATATACCGGAGCCTCATTCCATTGGTCTGAGTGTTCCTGGCTCATGAACTATCTTTTTGGTTTGGGCACAATAAACTTTTCCTAATTTCTATTTTGGTAATTCATGGGTTTTACTCCTGATACATCTGAACTTTTCATATAATCTATAGTTACATGTTCTCAGATTAGCTAAGCACTGAGCAGAGGGGCAGGGTCTTATTTAGAAGTCATTCATTGTATCATCACTTAGGAAAGACACTTTCGAAGTAGAGAATGAAGAAATAAGTAAAATGAAGCTCAGCTTGGGGAAACCTTGGATCTTTGGGCCATTGTGATAGAAAAAGACCATGAAAGGACACCCAGGATTTAGGAAGGAGGGGGGTGTCCTCCCGAAACCTGCAAGGTTGGGCCTCCCCTTTTGGGCTTGTTGCTGTACTGTACGCTGGCTGCTCATTAGAACCACTTGGGCATGAGGGTGGGTAGAGTGGGCCGAATACACCGCCCCAGGCCTGAGTATTTCTTATTTGTTTTGTTAATCCTCACCTGAGGATATTTTTTCATTGATTTTTCCACTCACCTGAGGAGAGTGGAAGAGAGAGGGAAAGACAGAAAAATATCGATGTGAGAGAAACACATCAATTGGTTGCCTCCTGCACGAGCTCCAGCCAGAACCAGGGCCAGGGAGGAGCAGCAACCAAGGTACGTGCCCTTGACCAGAATCGAACCTAGGATCTTTTGGTCCACAGGCCGACGCTCTATCCATTGAGACAAACTGGTTAGGGCCTGAGTATTTCTTAATAATCTCTCCAAGTGATTCTAATCTGAAGCTAGAGCTGAGAACCAATGAGGCATAACGTAGTTCTCTCAGAGAGGCTGTGGCCATATACCAGTGAAGGCGAACCTATGACATGCGTGTCAGAGGTGGCACTCGAACTCATTTTTTTGGTTGATTTTTGTTAAATGGCATTTAAATATATAAAATAAATATCAAAAATATAAGTCTTTGTTTTACTATGGTTGCAAATATCAAAAAATTTCTATATGTGACACAGCACCAGAGTTAAGTTAGGGTTTTTCAAAATGCTGACACACCAAGCTCAAAAGGTTCGCCATCACTGCTATATACCCATAACATGGAAAGACTTAATGCAGTGGTTCTCAACTTTGGCTGTACATTAGAATCACCTGGGAATCTTTTTTAAAATCCAGATTTCTGGGCCTCATTCCGGATTTTAAAAAGATTCCCAGGTGATTCTAATGTGCAGCCAAGGTTGAGAACCACTGACTTAATGGGATGCTTATCCACAGCAGAATAAGAGAACTGTTATTTGGGAACATTTGTTTTTCCTGATTTTTCCATGCTTCCCTCTCCAGTGCCTTAGCATAGTGTAGAGTTTCCTAAAATGTGGCCTCCAGACCACCAGCATCAGCATCACCTGGGAACTTGTTAGAAATGCAAATACCAGGTTCCACCACAGACCTGCTGAGTCAGCAAATCTCGGGTGGGGACTAGTAACCTGTGCTTTAACAAGCCCTCTGGTTGCTCTGACAACTCACTGAAACTCAAAATTGTTGATACAACTGAGTTAAGATAATAGTGTATTTTTTCAGTGCTTGACCGAGCCTCAGATTGAGGACTAGCCTGGGCCAGCATGTAGATGGCACTGGGACTCAAAGCAAGCGAATAGTGAGGGGTGGGTAGCTAGTCAGTGGATCCACCTGCTTCCTCTCACATGGACATTTTATTTCCAATTTTAATAGCTGCGAGTCCAGCCTACTTGGATGTTGCACTTTGATTGATAGCTCCTACCACCTCTGGGTGTATAAGGGAAGAGCGAAATAGAAATAGAGCTGGTAAGTATTAGAGGGAAGGAGGGAGAACAGGGGCAGAGTCAGAGACTGTGCCAGAGGTTAGGACTGCTTTTGGTAAAACAGACAGTTCAGTAATTTCACTCCTAAGAGAATTCCTTGGTAATCACACACCATACACTTGGCGAAGGCAGCGCTGGGACAGATGGTGGGCTGTGCTGCTGATGGACCATATCCCTTGTCATAGTTAGTAAATTAACAGCATCCCCCCCAGGATCCAGATGTTCATTACCATGAACTCCTTCACTGCAAATGCAGGCAATCCCATCCGGGACACCATGTACTCCGTGTTTCTGGCTACTCATGTGCAACATTATTTTCCAGGCGATATAAAGACAACCAGCTTAATTTAATTGAAACCTAGGGCGAGTCTAACTCTTTACTTCTGGTTCACAGGAAGGTAAGTGATTCAAATCATGCTTGTCTTTGCTTCTCAGTGCAAACCTGCTCCTTTACTTCTGGACCGTGTTACCAAACCTCACAAGATTTCAGGTTTATCAGCTATAAAATGAGAATTATCAAAATACTACCTGTAGACTTGATATGATGTCATGTTTGTTCCATATCGAGCACAAGCCGTGGTATGTACTATGTGCTTAGTTAACGGCATCTGTTTTCTGTATACTATTGTTTTAGCATCATTCACACTTGGCATCATGTGTATGGTATTTTGTCACAGAGATATAAAATGTACATTTACTGTGCATTCAGACATAAATAAGATATCTGGCAAGATTATCTTGAGAGTCAAATTACCTAGTTTTTTATTAAAACAAAACAGAATGAGGGACGAAAACATAGTGTGTGGTTTGGGGTTTTATTTTGTTTTTATTTTTTTAATTTAATAGAGATTTTCCATTTTCCTTTTTTTGGATCAGAAGGCACTATGACATAGGGATGGAACATGTATAGTGAATCCCCATAAACCCCAGTATAATCACAACTGGAACAAAATGAATAATTTTTCTAGACCCTGAAATAATGCTTCTAAGTTTCCATTTTTTATAATTAATTACTGAAATATACCTGGTAGAGTTTATGAGAAAGCCAATGTTTTTCAACTCAGCACAGGTAAAAACAGATAAGATAGCTACATTTATCTCTCCCAGGTTTTTCCCTAGAGATTTCTATTAATAAGAATGTGGTCAACATAAGAAAACTTTCAATGCCTCTTCTCCTGTGTATTTCTTCCAAATATTTATATACATACTGAATGAACAAATTTCATACCACTTTAAATATATTAAGTGTTGGAAACTAATACTTGAAGAAACTATTTAATATTATGACATTTATTATATATATATAAATGAGTTTCTGCAAATAGAGGTAAAGCTATAAAACACGTAAAACACATCTACATCTAACCCAGATTTGGGGGGGGGGGAAATACTCATAATCCACATGTACTGTTCACCACACCTGTGCATACAGAACATACTTGATAGCTGAAAGCTAAATGCCACTTGCCTATCTTAATAATGATTAACAGCTTTAGATATCAATTGCATTTTTTTCTTGAAATAGTTTCTTTTTTATTTACTTAAACTATATTTTCCTTTAAAACTGCATTTTGTAAAGAATATAGTTGCTATTAATATCACAACTGTTTTGATTTATTAAAAAGTAAGTTGTGATTTATCGGAATATATTGGAAACCCTATTCAAATGTTCTTAAATGATGAAGAAAATTCCTACACACAAATAATTGAAAATTTAGGGATGCAGTTGACCCTAGAGGAAAATCAACACCATGTTAAGTAGAAGCCAGGTGAGTAAGTGTTAGAGACTCTCAGATGTCAACCATCCATTAGGTTTTATAAGTCAAAATGTGTGTTGAATCATCAAAAGTATTTAATTTTATAAGTTTTGTCATGATAAAAATAGTTTTAGGTGTAGATCTTACATCTTCTGATCTCAGATGACCAGATCGTTATTCTGATAAAAATTAGGAACTTCCTAATTGTCTTTATCATCTTGGATTTTTCAAGATTTGGCCTACCACATTGTTATAGATATCTTGTGTATATGTAGCTCCACATCTGTGTAAAAAGAGGGGGAAATGTAAACATGTGTATACTAGTACATATCTATTTCTATAGTGTGCACATGGCAAATAAAATGATTGGACTTAATCTTACAGAAATGGTGTCACTCTATCCATTTCCTACTTGAAGGTGAGATTTATTTTCAGGTTGTATCACAATAAATATAGCTGTGTTTTGTGGTGAGATGAACACTGACTATAGTGTAGAACAAGCATGTCAAACTCATGACTGGCAAGCCGCATGCCTTGTTTATGTTTGGAATAAAAAGAGATAGATATGCAGAGAAAAATGTAGCCATCCTTAGGCAAATGAGGAATCAACAAGTATTTTGCAGAGGATGCTAACAGAAAACTTCCAAAATAATAATTTGACAGAGGCTTGATAATTAAAGAGACTAAGTCATATAATTAGCACAAACCAAGAATAATATAAATTGATGGATAAAGCCCCTGAAACAACACAGAAAGATACTCTTCTCTCAGTTCAAATAAATTTGGACAGAGAGGAACAACAACATCTAAGGATAAAACAACTGGAAAAGGTCATAACATGATTGTCGGAGTAGCCAAAAGCATAGCTGCTCTGAATCCACATATTCTTCTGAATTCTGCTCAACTACACCCAGTGTCAGGGCAGGTTCCTTCTGGAACTCTGGTTGCTACACTAACTGTTGGGTCCAAGCCGCTCTGCCAGGAGCTGGACCTTCTTGGACACCGGGTCTTAGATGGAGAAGCCATGAGAAGTTGTGGGTGTATAAGAATGAGTCTTTATTGTGGGATCCAGTGGCCCTGTAGCCATTGCTAACAAGAAGCCATCAACAAAATAGTTCTTCACAACAGTCGCATACAGGCAGCCACATACCAGCTGGTTAAAATATACATCTTTCCCACAAAGCAGTAGCAGCCTCTGTACCTACAGATATTATCTGAGCAGCTGTGTGCTGCCTCTACACCAACCGCCTCACATAGCAGCGGCACCTGAGCTCATTAACCTCAGCAGCTTCTCCTGCCTTTCCCAGCCTCTCTCTCCTCTCTGGCATACTAGCTTCACATGGTACTACATCTGAGCTCTCTACAAGCTCTTAGCCTTACATCATAGCAGTACCAGCTCTCAGCTTCATCTGATCTCTCTACCCTTAGTTATATACTTTAATACTATTTAGACAAAAGAGGTGTCTTGCCAATAGTTACGTCAATCATTTTGGCTACAGAAAGGCATGGGTGCACAGTGTACTGTGAGATTGTTGTCCTTGCACCTGTATATGGTATCTTAGTTTTGGACATTCTGATTAAGCTTCCCATGCTCAGAGTAGCCTTGGCCATCCAGTGTACCATAAACAAGGCCTTCCATACTATGAGTTGCCTTGATTATCCAGGGACCCTGGCATGGTTCCCATAATGACATTTCCCTTAGCTATACCACCTAGGTATAAACATCAGATCCTTAGAGAGGAGTAGTTAGTAGGTTAACTTGGGAGATCCATGCCTCTTTTTCTCTGCTTTCACTACCATTTCCACAGCACATGAACTTTTGCTGAGCATGTCTCCTCCCTAGTCTCACCAGCAGTCGTCAAACCCTTCCTTAGAATTATATCACCAACCAGGCACTTGAGAGCCAGCAGACACAAATTGTGGCATCTCAGAACCTCAGCTTTCTTCTGAGTATCTGTATCCCAGAGCCACTAATCTTCACCCACCCCTGAGACACTTAAAATTACCTCAAAGAAAAGAACATTCATAGTTTTTGAGAAACTTGGTTTCCAGAAAGAGATACAAACTTCATGAGAAGCAACAAGCCCTTGCCCTCACTTGCTGTGGAATGCTCTTAGATAACTCTTTCCAGATAACTATATCTATTCATCTTTCTGATTTCAATCTGAATTTTCATTTCTCAAGAAAAAACAATGACATGAGTCTACTAATTTTCAACATTTAACAGAGCTTCCATCATAGATTGTCGATGATTTGATTTGACTGCAGGCTTTACAATGACAGCTATTACACTGTGTGTCTTGACACCTAATATCCCCCATATACACAGTGTGCATCTGAAATATACAGTCAATCGGCTATCAACATTTATTCCATATTTCTTCTAGTTTCCCCTCTTGGAAGGATAAGCATCTTCATTTTCCTTAATCTCCAGATCTTCCAAATAAGATTGAGATTCTGAAAACAAGATGCACTCAGGCAAGGCCTGGGTTTGGAGTTGGTTTCAGTGGGAAGAGAGGCAATAAAGAGTCATGGAGTCAGCAGGCCCTGTCCTATGGGGGACTTTCTGTTCCCTAGCTTGTAGCTAAGGTAGAGTGGTCATGAAGGCAGTGGATGGAACAGGAGCAAGAGATCCCCATAGCTTCCTGATTCCTGCCCACAGAGAACCCATTCTTCAGTTAGTCCATGGTAGCCCACCGGGAGTCACTCTTGTACAGCCTACGTACAGTCTTCTCCCTCAAACCTTTCTGTTATTTATCTATTTTCTAATACCTATAACCAAACTCTGATGGACCCAGTATTCAGAAAATCTTTGTTGAATAAATCAATAGACAAATGAAAGGGTAGATACCACCTGACTTTAAATAATTTTTCTTAAGCCTGTAATAGATGAGATAACTTGCACCTCTTATAAAATTATATCCTAATAGTCTTTTTTTGTTCTTCGTAAATTATATGTTGCAAGCATACATTAAGTAAGTGATGAGATAGACTTCAGCATTTGAAAACTTGTATTGCCTACACTACAGAAAAAACTCATAGTCCTTTCACTTCATATTGAAAATAATGCTTCATTCATACTTCCTTTACAACTATTAAAGCTAAAAAACAAACTGAAACAGTTTTTTCATTAAATGTATTATGAACTAATAAACAACAAGTGAATAGGACAAATTTAATAAGAAGTATGAATAAGGCATTCTTCATATAGTACTAGTTAGAAATTCAATATAATGTCATTGCCTGACAGTAAAGCAAATTCATTAAGAACTGACTTTGGTGGCCTTTCCACTTTCACATTAATTCATCATCTTCCCAAGATGTATCAGTTACCATTCTGTCACAATAACTTTCTGAAAATGACCCAGTATGTGACCTGAATGAATGGATTCAGTTGCCAGAATGATTTAAGAAAACAAGTTTCCAGAGCATTTCATGAGAGACACGTTGACTAGTTCACAGGGCTTTACCCCATAGAATACCGACATATTTTCCAATAACTTTTCACTTGGAAAAGGGAATCTTTGTCTTTCAATTCACAGTGTGATTTAAAATTGAAAGGCATTTGCTTTAAAATGTATTCCCTATTACACAAAAGCCAAAAAAAAAAAGCAACAATATGTGAAAGTCTTCCCCTCCTGTATAAGGATTTATAAAACTTCCACTGAACAATGAGATTCTCAAAATTCAAGAAATTAACAAAGTGTGTTGATATGGGGATTTCTATGATTTGTATATTTCTATGTAGATTTGTGTCTGCCACAATTACTTGTCAAATGTGATTAGATGTAAATATTAAGTGGTAAGATACCTTACGTCTCTTAGAGACTAATGATAAGTGGTGCTTATGGTGGTGTCTCGTACATGTCAGCACCTATTTCCACTGTCTTAATCATAATAAATAGTACTTATATGCATAAAGAAATATAGTAGTTCTGTGTATACATGTTGCTCCTATACAATAGTATTTCATGTACATAGAGATGAGTTTTTATTGAAATAATGTTGGAATTACAATATGGCTTTGTTATAACATCTCCACTATTCTCTGGACTGGCATGTTCTATATGCAGCTTTGATACATTAGTAATTATTCATAATTATTTTTGTTCAAGGAATGAGTCTGAATTCTTAATGAAGAGGGTAAAAATCACTAATACCCCCTCTCTGCCTTCAAAAAGACATACACTTAAGGAATAATCTGTATTTGATGAGCACACCCCTGGTCCTGTCAGACCTTTCAGAATCTTCCATGTTCAAGTTCTGTCTAGTTCTAGGCTGAAGAACTAGATGGGTCCCAGGTCTGAACTCAGTGGACCCTCTGGATGGAATAGGCCAATTGGCATGTAAGCCAGCTTCAGACAGGTCCCTAATGGACATACATTATTGTTATAACATTTTGATATAATAAGAAAGGCATCAAAATGAAATAGAATAAATCACTTCATTGGTGTTTCCACTCCACTTTATACTTAGCAATCACAATGCACTATTGATATTATTTACAAGTATATCTTCCTGTACAGATATTTACAATATAACTTCCTGTACACACGTTGGGCAGGGAGAATGGTTTGCTAGCCTTCCCATCACCAGCATCTAGAGCTGTGACTGACACAGAGTATCCTATATATAAAAGGGTAATATGCAAATTGTCCCTTCGACCAGGAGTTTGACGGGAGTTCGATCAGGGGTTGGGGCCGGCCCACCAACCTCCCGTGTCTCCCCCTCGCCACTCCACCCAGCCCAGCCCAATCAGCCTGATTGGGGCAAGCCAGCCGAACCCCACACATGCATGAATTCATGCACCCAGCCTCTAGTAATATAAATAAATGTTTGTTCTGTTCAAGTGAGTCAAAGGGAAACAATTATTTTGGTGATTAAAACTTGTTCCATAACTGAAATAACTCTGTGCTTCCACAAGTAGAAATCTGCAAAAATGTATCTATATATTATCTCATATATATATATATGAATATATATATATATATATATACACACATATATATATGCCAGAATCAAACAAAACACTATGAATGGTTTATGAATCCACATAAGAGAAAATTAGGATCACTTACTATAACATTTAACTTTAGATATTTGCATTGCCAAGTCATGAAACACTAATGCAATTTAATTTGCATTTGCAATAAATTCCTAGAATAACAAAGAATAAGGAAAAGTGATAGGAAATGTAGCTTTTTGAGCTCATAAGAGTATAAAAAACTTATATAACTCAAAAGCATGAACTTATCAGATACGTTTTCAACTTGCTATTAAAGGCATTGAGTAAAAAAATATAATTGTGCATTAAGATGCTATAGATGCTTTAAGAGAAGAAATAAAAACACTGTATGTGTTTTTCAGCAAATTGACACTAAAACACATAATCTGCAACTGCAAGAGAATATTTTTTAAAAATTTAAAAACTACTTATTAAAAAATCTCATCATGGCAGTGACTATGTCTATTAGCTTTAGGATAAAACAATTCCAAAACAACCTATATCCTGAAGTCAAATTTTGGATTTAATCTAGTTTTAACATTTATGTCATAACCTATAAAAACAATTTGCACCATGACATTTAATTGACACAAAAATAATTTCCTCAGGCTAACTAAAAAGGAAGCAGAGAAGAGTGAGCTTTAGCTAAATCTAAATATTTACTCAGACACAGTACTTAACCATAGCTACTGAGGAATGCTTATTGCATAGTTACTCAAACTCATGGAGAAATATGCTTATTGAAAATACGATCAATTGTTTAGCAAACACTGACAAGAAGCTATAATAGGAAACCAAATTTGCAAAGATCCATCCCTGCTTTCACTTTTTTGTTTCTTACAGAAAAGCCTGAAACTCTCAGATTTGTCATATTCTGACATTCTCATAGGAAATTTGTCACAAGCATGAACAACATTATTTTAAATCACAATAAGAAAAAGAGAAAGCCATCAGATTGCACAAAAGGAAATATTCCGATTGGAGGTGTGTAAAAATTAAGGTGGCTTCCACCTAGACCTCAGAGGCACACACAGTGAGTGAGAACACCCGTCTCCCAGGAGCACCGTACCTTGTTTGTCTCCTGCAGTTCAATTTGTGATGTCTTGAAATCAGGGTCTTGGGAGTTTGCACTTAATCTATCTTTCCTCTTGAGGAGTTCATCCATTTCTTTCACCTGGACCTTTAGCCTTCTATTTTCTCTATCCAGTCCTTGTTTTTCAGTTTCAAATATTTCCCTCTCGTCCCATTCCACTGTATTTTCCACCTGCAATCTTTCTAGCTAAACACAGAAAAAAACAAAAACAAAAACAAAGAAGTGGCATGTAGCATATGTAGTTGCTCAAGGGCCAGCAAACAGTCTCCACCAAGAAAGGTTCATGGATATGTCATTTCCACCATTTTTTGAAAGAAAATTTTATTTGTCTAAAAAGTTGAGAACAACACAAATGTCCTGAGACCTGTCCATGCCCTAGATAAGAATATCTTTCCTCTTGGTTCCTTTGACTATCTCTGTACCCACAAACCATATTTGTCAAATAAACATGGTAAGTCAAAAACTGATGATATTTTGCCAATGGTCTCCACTCAAGTGATGAACATGTATCAGTTGAGAAGACACACATCATTTCTTGGGAAAATTCAATTGGATGGATATAGTTCATGTAATCATTCACTCATTCGTTCATTTATTTACTATACCTTTCCATTTTCAGGCACTGCGCTAGTCACTTCAATTAAAGACAAAAGAATGCAATAAAATTTATAGATGCTGTAACTCAAGTAGTATAAAATATAGTCAACTTCACATGAGTCAATGGCCAATTTGATTCCAGGGAGTAGATGTTGGCAAACCGTGGCCAGAGAGTCAAATCTGGCCCATGGTGTCCTTTTTTAATAGTTGAAAAAAATCAAAAGAACAATATACATTAACATTATATAAAATTCAAATTTCAGCGACATCTGTGTTTCCCAACTTGAGGGAGACACTCTACAAAGATAGGACATTGTCTCTGATTTGTGGCCAACACATTAGAACAATGGCCAATGTATGAGACATGAGCAGGAACCACTGGATGAAAGTCGGCGTGGTTCTTCTCATCACTTCTTCCAGTGTCTCACTGAAATTCCCAATGCCTGCAGAATTTTATTTACACTCTGGCTGAGACAGTTTAAACATCCAGGTAAAACATGCTTTTCCACTGTGTGCTATAAATATCTTATGATTCCAAGATGTTTGAATGTTTTTAGTCAGCCGGTAAGGTTAAACTTTTATGATACCTGACAAATGTATTGTTTTGAGTTTTGACAGCAACATCAGAGGTGCGCTTAGGTGCAGCTTTATATCTGTGGCTTACATCTTCTCTTCTGGAAGAGGAAGAATATTTCTCTGGTGTGCAGCAGCTGAAAGGATCGATTACTCAAATATCTCAGTGAGTCAAAGTCCAGCATGAACATTTGTCCAAATACAAAAACAAATGTCAATGCTTACGAATCGATTGCGTGAGAATCTTCAATTCACCTGACCTTTTCACTGAAAAATTATTAGACATTTATGGTAGAGGAAAGAAATTCCCAAAAGATTTGATAAAGGTCAAGTACAGTCTTGAGCATTATTTGAAACTGGTGTTTCCAATAATTATTTATGACCAGACTTCAAAAACACTTACAAGGAAAATTTTAAGTGGCTCTGGTCTAGAACCAGGCACATTTCCTTTGAGTTTCTTATAAATAACTCGTGTTTACATCAGTTCTCCACCTCACACCGCCCCAAAATAAAACAGAAGGATCTCCTTTCTTCTCTCTTCAGGGGTGGTCAAAATTAAGGAGGCTTTTCAAATGGCAATTGTTTCTACTAACCTTGGATTATATACAGGACAGAGATTAAATAAACCTTAGTGGAGGCCAGGATTTGACTCAGAAGAAGATAGAAAGTAGAACAAGAATGGGAAATTTTAAGACCCAGAAGCATGAAGAAAAATACCAACCAGTGTTCAGGATCGTAGCATAACCTTACAAAAGTCACTGGTACCAAACAAACAAGGCTTTAAACCTGTCAGGAAAATGGCTAGCTTCTGTCAGGAGATTATTAAGGGGAATAAAACCAGTTCAGAGACTTGCTTAGAAAGGTCACTAAGTCACAGCAAGGAAATACATTGGCTACTCTGATGCCTATCAATTTCCATTTTATTTTTCTGTCTACAGGTCATGAATTGACAATGTCTGAGCGATAATAATTGTATTGTTTACCAGGTGTACCAGTTAATAATGGGGATTTTGTTATAAAAGAAAACATGATAATTTCAAGAGAAACATCAAAAGTGCTTTATTCAAAGTAATGTCCATTACCAGCTACACATTTCCCCCATCTTTTAGTTAATTTGTGGGTACCATCCCAATAGAACTTTCCCTGTTTTGAGGCAAACCATTCTTCGTATGTTTTGAAATGCTGCTCAGAAAGTGTATGTGCCATCTATTGGAACAAGTGGTAATCTGAAGGAGCAAGATCTGGTGAATAAGGCGATGGGTTAATACTTCCCAGGCAAGATCTTTTAACGTGTCTTTAACTGGTTTTGAAGTGTGTGATGGTGCGTCATCATGAAGCAAAATTACTTTGCCGTGTCTTCTGGCCCATTCTGGTCGTTTTACAATCAAAGCGTGGTTCAAGTTGACCTGGACGTTCTTTGTCTTTCATATCGAAATCATCACTTTTAAAGCGTTTAAACCAGCATTCACAAGTATCTTGAGATGGAGCATGTTCACCATAAGCTTCCCGAAGTAGACGATAACTTTCAGCAGCACTTTTCTTCAAAATAAAGTAATGAATTAAAACTTCCCACAAATGCTCTTTTTTGGCACGAAATTTGACATTTTTAAGCATAAAAATATCTATGATGTTAACACCTTCAGAAAACTTGACATATGAAGTTTTGAAGCTTTTTGTCATTATAACAAAATAGCATACATATCAAATTGCATATATATCAACATATGTGTAACTCCATCTACTGAAAAAACCCCGCATTATTAACCAGTATACCTGGTATTTACATTCTTACCTTAGAGGCTCAGTTTCAAATTTCCTGCTCCTGTAATGCAAATGATCATGGCCTTTTTAAGGATGTTTGATGATTTTTAAATTGTTGGAATGATATTCATGGTTAAAATATCTTTTCATGTATTGAAAAAATGAAGCATTCCTATCATCATGTAGGGTGTCATTATTTAGCCGCATCATGTAGCTTTTTGCTTGATTTTTATGTTTTTTGCTTAGTATTCTAGCATAGGGAATTGTGTTCCCAAAACTATGCAAAATACTTAAGTTCAAAACAATAGAAAATCAAATATTTAAAAGAGCTACTTGATTTTTGATGGTGGAAGGCCACATCACAAAGTGATCAGGGTGTGAGTTCTCATTCTAACACTGCCATCTACTAGTTCTGTAGCCTTCAGCATGTTCCTTAAACTTTCTGAGACTGCTTACTCATCTGGAAAATAAGTATAACAATGTTTCCCTTCTAGACTTCATGTGCTGATTAACTGAAATCAATTACATTAAGGGCTTGTAAGGCACATAGAACCTACAAAGTTGCAGGAAGTGTTCATACTACAGGTATAAACATTAGCTGTAAATACTGACTGATGCTCAGTCTGAAAGAAAACAGGGACAATATTTTAATGGATATATTACACACTATTTGTTAATATTTAAGTCAAGGATGTATACTTTAAATGACTTTTCTTTTTCGTTTCTCTTTTAGCCTGTTTTCTTCCTTCTATCTTTGCTCACCTCCAAATGACATCCTCCACTTTTTATAAGATATACGTTCATGCATTGATAAAGTAATTTGGAAGAATAGTTGTCTCGATTTATCACTTATTTATTTCTTCAGTAAAGCGATTACTGCTGTGGTGATCAGAGAAAGCCTAAAGTCAAATACTCAAATGTGAACAAAGAGAATTTTCCTAAGGTACTTGAATCCTTGCTAAGTCACAGAAATATAACCTCAGGCTATAAGATGATTAATTCCAGAACAACTGTTTTGTACTTGAATCGGTCAATACTGAAAAATAAAAATGGCCCTAGTTGATTTGGCTCAGTAGATAAGGGTGTCAACCTGCGGGCTGAAGGGTCCCGGGTTTGATTCCGATCAGGGCACGTATCTGGGTTGTGGACTCGATCCCCAGTAGGTGGTGTGCAGGAGGCAACCAATCAATGATTCTCTCTCATCATTGATGTTTCTATCTGTCTCTCCCTTCCTCTCTGAAATCAATACAAATATATCTTTTTAAATAAAATAAAAATGAATATGGTCCATCACTGCTAAAAATACTTTTCCTATAGCTACCTGTGATTACCAGGATTAAACATAGATATGAGCAAATTTTTACTAATTCATAAATTTACAGAACTTATCTAATTAAAAGAATTTCCATTGCTTAAATATTTAAAATACAGATGAATTTTTAATAATATTCCAAAGAACATCTTACTCTGTTAAAGAAGCAACTGAATTCAATGTGAAATTCAAAGGGTACTAAATTTCTCCAATTAACAACTCCTGAAAGAATCACTGTATGAAAACTGGGTTTATCTTATAAGTATTAGCTTGGAACATATAAAATATCCTATATAATAAAGAAGTATTATGCAAATGGACGTTACATAACGACTGACCACATAACGACTAGATCACGGATCAGCAGGAGGGTGGGGCATCAAGCTACAAGCAGGCAGCGGAGAGCTACAAGAGGGGGCAAGGCAGCAAGCTAGGGGGGATATAGGGGGAGGGGGGCAGGGGGAGCTACAGTAGGGCGGGGCAGCGGGTGGAGAACTACAGGAGGGCGGCAGCGAGCTACTGGCACACAGATTTGTGTGCAGGTCGACTATTAATCAAATAAAGAACACTCCAAATCATATTCTAAATGAATATAAACAGTTGTCCCTCTTCACATTTTAGTTTTACTTTTTCTCGCAACCTCATAGAAGATTGAAATAGAAGGCCCTTTTCCATTTGACATGTACTTTATCTTTCCCCTTTTCCATTCAATCAAGTATCATTTATTGGCCACCTACTATGAGCCTGGCACTATTGCAGACTGAGCCTAAGAATTCTACCATCTAAATGGACAGGTTTCTTCTTTACCGTTGCTGTCATGTTATCAACATGATTAACCTGGGATTTTGGCCTAAGAATAGAGATATGATTGCTCTCTGTTCATAAGAAAACATGTTTTGCAAGGGAAATATTTTGAGGATGATAATAGGAAATTTCTAAACCAAATGCCTCTAAGGTAAAACAGCATATTTCTCTTTATTAGAAATTTTAGTCCTTATTGAATGCCACTAGACTGGAATAGTTTTAGTAGTTTTTAATTGGAAGCATTGAGAGTGATAGTTGAGATGATGTGACATGTAAATAGCACATTAATATGAACTTGCTAAATTCACTTGTTGTCCTGTGAAAAGCAGTAAACAGAATCGTGAAGAAATTGGACAGACCTTATGGGCCAAAGGGCCAGAAAAAGTCCCAGATACACGAGTGTGTGCCCTGAACAGGGTAAACCCCAAAGGGCATCACAGTGGAGGCCTGAGGTACCCTGAAGGCATCGAGGAAACGTGTTTCTGATTTTTACTTCAAGATAAACAGAGTTTTTAGGATTAGCATAGTCTAATCTTTAATTAAATATTGCCTGAAGCTGCACATAATTACTATAGGATAAAACTAAGAAAAATCACATTGGAATATATTTTATCAGAGCTAAAGTATATTATTTAATTTCACCAAAAAAAATTAGTGGAGGCACTGGTAATAAGGAAAGATCTTACATTTCTCCAAATCCTCATAAATTTAAATGTCTTTCTTTGTTTTCTGACTCAGTCCTTCTCTATTAAACATGAGATAGTAGCCTGCACTTCTGTCAAAACCACAGTATTCATTTAAGGAAAATAATATTTGAAAATGTTTATCTCTTGCTTCACGCATGTATAAAAGAGCTCAACCTTAATATTTTTTCTTGTGGCAAAAAGAAAATTACACCTATTATTTTTTTCAAAGTGAGGTTTTCATAAAAAAATCTGCATAAATTTATGTTCTTTATTTGAGTAATGATAGGACTAGCTGATAGAATGACAGATGATAAAAACCCTATTCAAAAACCTACATAAATTGAAAGAAACCACTCATAATTTCCACTTATATGAAATGTCCTGAATAGGCAAATCTATAGTATTAAATTAGATTAAGATTACCTAAAGCTGTGGGGGTGGGAGGGACAGGAGAAGTGACTGCTAATGGATACAGGGTTTTTCTTTTGGGAGTGATGAAATATTCTAAAATTGATATTGGTGATGATTGCACAACTGTGAGTATATTAAAAACCGCTGAATTGTATTATTTAAATGGGTTAATTGCACAGTATGTGAAATAAATCTCATTAAAGGTGTTAAATATATGTAAAAGAGCAAAGACTATTCTAATCAAAAGAACTACAGCAATTATGCCTTCTAATTTAATTTTAAATCTCAAAGAACTTCTGTTAGGAGTATTCTTAACCAATCTAAAGCCCAATTGAGGTTTTGCCTTTCATTTGTGTCACTGGTACCCCTATTTCAGTAAAACCCCAAAAGCCTAGTCACTCACTTCTCTCTGCATTTTGTCACTTAACAGTGAGATTGTGAATCAAGTAAACTTGAGAATTTCACAGCTCCCCAACACTATGTTAATATTAAAATAATAGGTAAACCTATGATTTGTTTAATTACATGCATATGATGCTGTTTACTTTTTATGTAAACAAGTTATTCTTGGAAACACTCCGTCTTACATAATTGTCAGATTTGGTGACTTGGAGTTTGAGACTGCATCCCAGCTCTCCCCTAGCATATGGCGTTTTTGAAATCTTTGGAGGCTGGAGCCTGAGTTGTGCAAATCTTTTCCACAACCAAAGAGCTGACAAAACCACTTTTCTTCTTTGGAACTTTTTGTGCCTTTTTGTGTAAATAATGTGATATCTTAGAATCAGCAAAAGCCATCTGTGGGGGAGGGGGGCAGGGTGGGGAGAACAATAGAAAATAGGCCAAAGTTAAGTCTAATCTTCCAGCAACTTTTCTTCCCTTGCCCTAAGACATTCATTATCCACCGTCATTAAGTCCATGCTCAAGTACCTATTGACCCCTCCTCACTAAGTCATACTTTGGAGCATTGGAGGAGCCCCCAAAGGGTCTCTGACCTCAAGGGCATTACTCCCTGGGGAGGAGATAAAAAGCAAACAATTCCTCCTACTAAGTGAGTGATGTTGTAACAGTGTGGACCTTTCAGGGCTATGCAGAACAGCGCCACCTGGCGGAATTTCGGAGGTCGAGTGAAGGGAAGGCAGAGGACTAGGAGTAAATTCAGGGTTTTACAGAGCCTGAATTATCTACAATTTGGGGACAGAGCAAATTAAGAATGAAAATATTTATTGAAAATGAGAAAACAACAATTCACAAATATTAGAAAGCTGTCAAATACCATAAAATATCACAAATCCTAAAAATAATATGTAAATTAATAGCAATAACTACTTAATAACTAAAAATTAGACTTTCCTCAGATTTTGGACTAGTATGACTGATTTATAATATTTTTATAGATAGGGTTTAGTCTTCCAGAATAGTTTGTCTTTTTCTTTGAATGAAATTGGGATAAATAAACCCACAGCATAACGCACAGGCATTTTGCTGTTTTTGGAATATTCACTTTTTGAAGTTTGTAATCCACAAATATAGATTTTCTAAAAATTTATCTTTCATGTGACTTTATTTAAAAGTATGGTACATTATCAAATATATTTCTGAGAGGAAAGAACTTTGACGAGGTATACATAATAAACAAATCCATAAAAATATTTCACTGTATACCAACTGCATGTATACTTGGCAAGACTCCAAATTTTCCCACAGCTACTCTGTGTCCAACAGAAAAGAGGACCAGGGTGTTGGAGAGAATATCAGAAAGGAAGAAGACAGAGCTTTAAACAAGTGTGTCTCAGTTATC
Organism: Myotis daubentonii; assembly: GCF_963259705.1. Lineage (NCBI taxonomy): Eukaryota > Metazoa > Chordata > Mammalia > Chiroptera > Vespertilionidae > Myotis > Myotis daubentonii. The sequence continues at coordinate 49,584,223 of NC_081847.1, read as the reverse complement.
GTACTTTTGCAAATGACACCAAAACATATGGTCATATTTACATCTTTTTTTAAATAGATATATATTAAAATATATATATATATATATATATATATATATATATATATTGATTTTTACAGAGAGGAAGGGAGAGAAATAGAGAGTTAGAAACATCAATGAGAGAGAAACATCAACCAGCTGCCTCCTGCACACCCCCTACTAGGGATGTGCCCGCAACTAAGGCACATGCCCTTGACCGGAATTGAACCTGGGACCTTTCATGCCGCAGGCCGACGCTCTATCCACTGAGCCAAACCGGTTAGGGCCATATTTTCATCTTGCTAGGACTGCTGCCGAGGTCTAGGAAGAGGCTCATGTGTGACGGGACTGGACCTTAAATTTCTTCAGCTTCCCAGATCACCTCTGCATAGGAGGAATCGTGATTATTCTCCTCTGTAACTGGATGTGGTTTACTTCCAAAAACTAAATCACCCAATATCAAGTACCTTTCTTTTAGCACAATCTTTTTTCTACAATACATAAGAAAATTATTTTTAACTCATTCTCCTAATCAATATGAAAAGCAAGTCAAATAAGGTATGTATTTCATGTCATAATTGATGTTACTAACTATGAGTACACATAGCTATTTTGGTACCAATAATACAACCAACAAAGAAGAAAAATTTGTTGAGTAGAAAAAAGCCAGGACTTGCAGTGAGGAGATGTAGATCAGATCATAGATAGATAGATAGATAGATAGATAGATAGATAGATAGATAGATAGATATTCATCATAAGGAAATGCCTCATGTGATTACAGAGGCTAACCATTCCCAAGATCTGCAGTCTGTAAGCTGGAAACCCACGAGAGCCAGTGATATAAGTTCTAATCCAAGTCAAAAGGCCTGAGAACTAGAAGAGTTTCTGGTATAGTTCCAGTCTGAGTCCAACAGGCTTAAGACCCAGAAAGAGCTGACGTTTCAATTCAAGTCCAAAGGAAGGAAAAATCTGGTGTCCTAGCTCAAAGGCAGTCATGCAGAAGGAATTTCCTCTTACTTGTGCAACGGTCAGGCACTTTGTTCTATTCAGGTCTTCAACTGGTTAGATGAGACCCACCCACCCTAGAAAGGGCAATCTGCTTTACTCAGGCTACCGATTCAAATAATAGTCTCATCCAAAAACATTCTCACAGCACCCAGAATAAGTTTTGACTAAGTATATGCACACTCCTTGGGTGGCCCAGTCAAGTTGACACATAAAATTACATGGGGATCCCCATGGTCCCTCTTCCCCTCCAGCTCTGTGATCTGGTGCTTCAGAGCAGCAGATCTCATTCAGGATGCACATCAGAATAATGAGCCTCTAAAAACTGAGTTCTAGGAGAAGCACTCCCCGTCGATTAAGTCAAAATCTACAAAGAGAAACCTGGACATACGTGTTTGTTTGTTTGTTAATTTCACATAAATCTAGTGAATTATGCTAATTCCGTACAACTACATTAAACGATTATTTTCTATTTTTTTTTATAATACTTGGGTTACCCATGTGAGAACCCTCATCAGATTCCATCAGCACCTCATTTTGTACACATCAGATGTCTTAAAGTGAATATGGAATTATATCTTCTATTGATTTTGATCATAATGACTTCAGAACTATATTACAAAGGGAAATTGCCTCCAGTGACAATTATACATTCTAAAATGCATTTCAAAGGATACTCACTGTTCTAGTATGTCATCTGTGCCTCTTCAATCCTCCCATATGATCCTTATGAAAATACCAGCTAAATAAGCCTCCTGTCTTAATTTCTTAACACTCACAAAGACTACTGATAGTAATTAGGAAGCATCACAGGCCTGGAGAACTGTCGCCCATGCTCTGAGTCTCCACCTCCCCCATAGCCCCTTCTCATGAGAGGAGCTAAACTGAGTCCCTCCCACATAAGTTCCCATGCGTTGAGCTGCTCTCCTGGACACAAAGCTGAGCACGCCTCATTCAAACACTGCTGTCTACAGGGTAGTCAGTGGCCTATGAAATAATCAATTCAGCAAGGGGTAATAATGAAGAGACCGAAAACCACACAAAGACCTTCTAACAGCTGTTTGTCAGCCATAACTGACAAAACTTTGGAGCAACCAAAAAATCCTTCAGTAGGTGAAAGGATAAGTACATAGTGGTCCATCCAGACAATGGAATGGTATTTAGCACTAAAAAGAATGAGGCTGTCCAGCCATTAGAGGACATGGAGGAAAATCAAATGTACATTACTAAGTGAAAGAAGCCAATATTAAAAAGTTACATATGACATGATTCCAACTATACAAGATTCTGGAAAAGCAAGTCCATGGAGACAATAAAAAGATCGGTGGTTGCCAGAGGGTAGCGCTCAAGGAAGGATGAACAGGCGGAGGACAGAGGATTTTTAGGACAGTAAAAATGCTATGTATATTTCCATAATAATGGACACATGTCATTATACTTTTGTCTAAAGATTAGACTCTAAACCCAAAGAAAGTGCACCAAGAGTGAACCCTAAAGTAAATGATGGACTTTGGGTGATTAGGATGTGTCAATGTATGTTCATCTTTGGTTAAAAAAGAAAAAGTACCATTCTGGTGAGTGAGGTTGATAATGAGCGAGACATGAGGCATTGGTATAAAGGCACGATATATATGGAGAACTGTTTATAGAGGTCCCCAAGAATAAACATAGAAGTGCCATGTGATCCAGCAATCCCACTTCAGGTATATATCCAAAATAACTAAAATCAGCATCTTTAAGTCATGTCTGCATCCTCACGTTCATGCAGCATTATTCACAATAGCCAAGATTTGGACACAAGCCAAATGTCCATTGACAAATGAATGGGTATGAAAAATGTGAAATACCCATTTAGCTTAAAAGGAAGGAAATCCTGCCATTTGCAATATGGATGAATTTAGGGGACATTATGTAAGTGAAATAAGTCCATCACAGAAATACAAATACTGTAAGATTTCCACTTATATGAAATACCTAAAATAGTCAAATTCATTGAAGCAGAGAATAAAATGATGGTTGAAGGGGCTGGTGGAAGAGAAATAGGCAATTGATTTTAAATGTTTCACATCTCTGTTATGCAAAATGAATAAGTTCTGGAAATCTATTATACAACATAGTATGTATAGTTAACAATATGGTATTGTGCACCATAAAAGATGTTAAAAGAATAGACCTCATGGTAAATGTCTTACCACAACACACACACACACACACACACACACACACACACATATGCGTGCATGCACGCACACACGAACACAAGAATACAAGGAAATTTTTGGAGGTGATGTATATGTTTAGTACCTTGGTTGTGGTGATGGTATCATAGATGTATGTATATATACAAAAGCATCAACATGTATACTTTAAGTGTGTGCAATTTTTTGCATATAAATTATACCTCAATAAAGCTAAAAATTCATTAGAAATATATAGAACTCCCCCCAAAATATGCCAGCTCCAAACCCCAAAATTTATAAACTCTTAACCCTAGAGTCTTTGTCTTTAAATTTATATTTTTTTAAAAAATAAAGGGGATGTTTATAGAGTAAAAGATGATATGTAATACATATTAAAAATGGATAATTTTAAATTTATCACTACAGAATTTTTATATCATAGATAATTTTTAAATGGTATACTATACATTCCTGTTTTAAATTTGATTTCTTCATGCAGAGGCCTGGTGCACAAAATTTGTGCACTGGGGGGTGTCCCTCAGCCCAGCCTGCACCCTCTTCAATCTGGGACCCCTTGGGGGATGTCCAACTGCCGGTACAGGGATTGGGCCTAAACCGACAGTCAGACATCCCTCTCACAATCCGGGACTGCTGGCTCCCAACTGCTCACCTGCCTGCCTGCCTGATTGCCCCTAACCACTTCTGCCTGCCAGCCTGATCACACCCTAACCCAGCCCAATCGATGACTAACTGCTCCCCTGCCGGCCTGATTGCCCCCAACTGCCCTCCCCTGCTGGCCCGGTCACCCCTAACTGCCCTCCCCTGCCGGCCTGGTCGCCTCCAATTGCCCTCCCCTGCTGGCCTAATCTCCCACAACTGCACTTCCCTGCTGGCCATCTTGTGGTGGCCATCTTGTGATGACATGGGAGTGGCCATCTTGTGACTACATGAGGGCAGCCATTGTTGTACAAGGGCATGACAGTCAATTTGCATTACCTCTTTATTATATAGGATACTTATGGTGTCAGTCTGTGGCAGCGTTGAGATGGCTATTCTCTTAAGGAAAAGCAAAGGAAAGAAAAAGATTAAAAGGCCTTGCCCAATCATCTTTTTCAACACAAAAACTGAACCTGCAGGGAAAAAAACAGAAAACAAAAAAACTAATGCTATTTATGAAAAGAAGGATCCTTATCTCCAAAATGGTCTTAACCAAATATCTCTGTGGAAGGATTTCTTATAGAACAAAATAGGGTCTTTGTATTATGAGACATGCATTACTAGAAAATGTCCTGTCAACTATATAATAAAACCCATATATTCAAATAGACCAAACGGCGGACTGAACAACCAGTCACTATGATGTGCACTGACCAACAGGGGGTGTGCGCAGAACATGGCAGGCATTGGCAGCAGGCAGCAGAGCACAGAACATGATGGGCATGGCTGTGGCGGGAGAGTGGAACAGGTGAGCAGGGCGCCAGACCAAGGCGGGGCGCCAGTTGTTGTCATTAGGCGAACCTCTGGTGGTTACTGAAAATTCTTTGCTCCCACGCACCACGGTCCTACTGGGTGCTCACACCCGCTGCCGGCATTAGAGCCGCAGTTCACACCTGCTGCCAGCACCAAGCACCAGCCCTGATTGCTCAGCACCATCAGTGGGTGCAAGAGGCAGCTACTGGCCCCGATCACCCCTCAGGGTTTCTCCACCTCCCCCTGCTCCTGAGGGGTGATTGGGGCCAGCAGCTGCCACTTGCACCCACTCCTGGCAACAGCCCCGCTCACACCTGCAGCTGGCGCTGGAGCCACCACTCACACCTGCTGCTGGCACCAGTCCCAATCACTTCGCACCGGCGGTGCGAGGCAGTGGCAGTGGTGGGAGTGGGGCTGCTGACAGACAGGGGATCTGGATCTGGACAGTGGCAGGAGGGGCTGGGCAGAGATGTGGAGGATGGGCTGAGACCTGCCCCTGTGCCCACCAAGGCCCACGGCCCACAGTTTCTTTCAAGGTGCACGAATTCATGCACTGGGCCCCTAGTATAAAATAAAGATGTTTCATACACCAAATGCTCCTCACTATGCAAAACTCATTTCGTGACCTCATCATTAATTTCTTCTTAACCTGCTTTTTCATTATTCTCACATTATGAATTTGTATAGATTAATTAAACATCAGCTGAATTCTTTGTGTTATGCTTTAAACTCTATAATAGTAATGCTTAACTTAGATATTAAAACATCTGATTTCAACCTACCTTTTTCTTTATCATTTTATGCTTCTACAAGTAAAGTGGATTCTGAATAGCCTAATTTTCTTTCATAATTCTTATAATAGCCTTAGAGTTAAGTAAGTCATCTCAGCTCTGAAGGTTACCTTGGCAATGTCTATAAATTATCCACTATTAGTTCAATTAATTCTGACTTCTGTAATTTAGTGCTTGTATTATTCTTAATTATGTTTGTTTAGAAAGGTCTTGAAGGCACTTCTATCAGCAAAGTGGTGTCCATGTTTCACTGTTGTTATACATTTACAGAATTCTAATGTGGTGTTTCATCAGCCTCACTCTCTGGCCTGATAAGCTAATTTAGGTTTTGCGAAGGACAAGATTACAGATTTTCATGATGTATAGGATGTTGGGGTGAAGGTTCACTCCAGTGCCCTGGAAAATCTAAAATCCTGAGGGATGCAAAGCTAATAAATGACAAGTCTAGGATTCCCACTGCTCTCCTCATACGATAGCCATGGCCCCCATTCAAAAATATAAGCACATAGAGCTAGAGACAGAAGTCCTGGTTACCACCAGTTATAACCACATTTGCTCAGCACTGGGTGGAGAGAGGGTAATGAATCAGATGTGAGCTCTATTATCATGAAGCTAACGTTAACTGGAAAAGGCATACAGTAAACATTCAAGTTTGATGATGTTTTTAAAAATCTCACCCATTTCTTTGCGGAAAATAGTAAGGGAAGAATTTTTTGGACTCTTTCTAAAGGGACATGTAAACTGTGGTGGACAGCACCATGTGACTGGCTAGATGGTGAGAGAACTGTGTGGACTTTCTAGACAAAAAACAGGGTGGATCTGGGGTATTAGTCAGGATTCTCCTGTCTCCTGAAAAACAGAATCAATAATATATATATATATACATACACATACATACACATACTAGAGTCCCAGTGCACGGATTCATGCACTGGTGGGGTCCCTCAGCCTGGTCTGTGCCCTCTCACAATCCAGGACCCCTCGGGGGATTGCTGGGGTCCAACCCCAGCAGGTCCAGGGGTCCCCAAAGGTGTAGACGGAGTTGGCAAAGAAGGAATGACACGGAGATAGCGTTCAGTTGATCAGCAGCCTAGCCAGGATCTCTAGCCAGGATCTCCAGCCAAGTTCTGGTCTGGATCTCCAGCGAAGTTCTGGTTAGGATCTCCAACCAGGTTCTGTGTCCATGTTCTCTTGCTAGGTTCTCCAGGTTCTCCAGCCAGGTTCTGTAGCCATGTTCCCTCGCTAGGTTCTCCAGCCAGGTTCTGTCCAGGTTCTCCAGCCAGGTTCAGTCACCAGGTTCTAGTCAGGTTCTCTTGCCAATTTCTGTAGTCAGGTTCAGTCCAGGATCTTTTGCCATGTTCTCTCCAGCGAAGTTCTTCTGTCTCTAGGTTCTGTGTAGGTTCTATCTTCTAAGTTCTGTCTTGTTACATCTGTATTTATACCAGTTGATTCCAATCCTATCAATCTCTATTCCAAAGGTTAGGGCGTTTCTTATCTCCATTCCAGGGAGTAAAGATTATGTAGCTTAAGCATGATTGTTCGTAGTTAAAGTGATTAATTACCCACCTGGCACTTAGTTAAGAGGTTTTATTCCCTCCCTAACTTCAGGGGAAAATCCCTACCTGGGGAAACAACCTTTCTCAGAGAGGAGACCTTGGTTAAAACACATAGTGCCAAGAAGGTGAGCAAACATTTTAAGAACAGTATGCCATATATGCCAGGTCCCTTGAAACAGCAAGCATGGACTGGCTCCCGGCAGGGGATGTCAGATTGCCGGTTTCAGTCTGATCCCCACAGGCCCTATCCAGACACGAGAGAGCCCAATCCTGTGCGTTGAGCGTCTGTTCCCTGGTGGTCAGTGCACATCATAGTGACCAGTCAACCAGTTGTTCGGTTGCTTAGGCTTTTATATATATATAGGTATGTATATGTATATCCTATATAATAAAAGCCTAATATACTAAGTGTCCAGTTGTCCAGTTGGCCGTTCAACCAATCAAAGCGTAATATGCTAATGAATGCTAAGATTGCTCAACCGCTCACTATGATGTGCACTGACCACCAGGGGGCAAACAGTCAACTGGTTGACCAGTCGCTATGACATGCACTGAGCACCATGGGACAGACACTCCGACCAGTAGGTTAGCTTGCCCTAGAGCCCTCCCATGGTCCCTCCCCAGCTGGCCAACCTCCTGTGTCCCTCCCCAGTCCCAGTGGGGTACCTTGGCCTGGCCTGCCTGCACCCTTTCACAGTCCAGGACCCCTCAGGGGATGTTGGAGAGCTGGTTTTAGCCCGATCCCACAGGCCAGGCCGAGAGACCCCACTGGTGCACAAATTTGTGCACCAGGCCTCTAGTGTGTGTGTGTGTGTGTGTGTGTGTGTGTGTGTGTGTGTGTGTGTGTGTATATATATATATATATATATATATATATATATAGTCCCAAAAATGTATACACACTTTAACAGCTGATAACTCAATTTTCACTCCTTTCAGGCTAACCTGACTTGAAATAATGTGTGAAGCCAGACTAAGCTTTGAATGGAGAAAATGTATCCTGAAGTGCCACTGGACTTTTTTTATGGGGATACATAAAATTTAAAGTTTACGGTGCAAAACCAGCAACAGTCAATGAGTTGAGGGTGTACAAATACTGAACAAAATGATTCTTTTTTTAGTCCTTGCATTTATTTATTCATTTATTTAATTTACTTTTTAAATCTTTATTGTTGAAAGTATTACATGGGTCTTGATGTTTGCAATTCCATTGCTTCGCATTATCAGCAGTGCCTGGACCAGAATGGTCATCAGTTTGAAAACACATTGACAAAAAAAGTTATTCATTTCTGTAGGTTCTTTTACATTTTAAAAATGGACTATATGTTAATGAACACTGACTTTATACTCTTTCAAAGTGTGTACACATTTTGGGGGGAATGCCCTGTACATATTAAGAGAGAGACTGAGGTTTATTATAAGAACTAGCTCCTGCAGTTACAAAGCCCAGAAGTTGCAGGTTCTGTTGATCTGTGGTCTGCAAGCTGGAGAACAAGGAAAGCTGGTACTGTATTAAGTAGGAGTCTGAAGGGCTGAGAACCAGGGGGAGGGGGAGGGGAAGAGGAAGGAAAGGGGGACAGGAGGAGAAAGAGAGGAATCATGTACCTTCCAGGACCTCCTCCTGTCCCCCCTCATGTCATATGCATAATAGCTCCCATATGACATCATTTTTTTTCAAAGCGAAGGTATCCATGTAGAGTTTTAGCTACATCTAATTCCTAATACTAACCTCCTTATTTCCCCCAAATCAGAAAGATGCATGAGGTATTTAAGGCTTCAATGTCAGCTGTTAGTACCATAATAAGTATTTACTATAAAATTTTATAAAAGCATGGTGTAAGTTATGAACTACTAGAAACAAAGTATTATCACAAACAGAAGACTTCTCAATGAAATCCTTAAAAAGAAAGCAGGTAAAAGAATAACATTTTCAAAGAAGATTAATAAGTTACATTTCATTTCAGCTTGACGCCAGTTTTTAAATGTTAGCAGTGTTCTCTGCATGTGGTAACAGCCATATCTTCCATTATGGAAAGAATCAGTCATTTATCGTCAAAGCTAGGTATAAAAATTATTTGTATCATTATCACTTACATTTGATTTTCTAGATGATGAGATTTCATAAAAATGATCATTTCAGCACACTTGGAACTCATCATCTAATCCCAAACCAATATTTACAGACTTGCAAAGAAAAAGCAAAATAAGTATTAAAGTCAGCATGGGAATATCATTTTCAATGTAATCACCTCTGCTACTCATTGTCTGAGTTGCATTTTAAATACTTATTAGATTTTACAATTAAGTTCCTATATTTACTCTTCTCTACATGTCAGTGATTTAAGAATGACTTCCCTCTGAAGCATACCAGTCTTTCAAATACATTTTTAAAAATTTTGGTCTATTAAACACATAGGATTCCAACTCTTAAAAATTAGTCTTTCCATCAGCAGTTCCTAGCCAGGCATGCTGTTGCTTCTAATAGTTTCAGCATCTAAAAAAGAATTACACTGTATTCAAATGTTTTTGTACAGTAGATGAAGAGCTACAGTGAAAACAAAGGATATTTTCAAAATTTTTGAGAAATGAAGTTAAGTAAGGAGAATTCATATTAAGTATGATACAAAGGATGTATCATGACACAATTTTTAATGATAAGTCAACTGTACAAGAACTTTGAATATTTCACAATTATAATTACTTTAAAATGCCATTTCTAAATGTACCATAAAAATCTTGTTCTGTTATCATCTATTATAAAACAACTAGAGGCCCAGTGCATAAAATTCATGCCAGGGACTCGGCTCTCACAGCCCTGGCCTCATCTGGAAGGTGGTCCGGAAGGACATCTGGAAGGTCATTCAGCTGCCCAGTCTAATTAGCATATTATACTTTTATTACTATAGATTAAACAAAAGTATATATGAACAATAATGTGTGACTAAATGTTTTTATTTATTCCGATTTTAAAGTTTTTAAAAGAGGTATAATATTTTACAAAAATAATTTAAATATATGTGCAGACCACATCTCTTTACAAAGGCCCTAAGAATAGAACAAATTCCTTTTTAGGAAGTGGAAAGGGATAGTTTTAAAAATAATACCCAGGGAGAAACCAAGATGGCGGCACAAATAAACATCGGAAATTGCTGCCTCGCATAACCACTTCACAAATACAACTAAAAGACAAAACAGACATCATCCAGAACCACAGGAAGGCTGGCTGAGTGGAAATTCTACAACTAGAAGGAAAGAGAAAAGCACACTGAAACTCAGAGGAGGTGCAGAAGTAAAGTGCAGAGGTACGGAGGCGCATGTGGAAAGGGCTGGCAACTGAGGACACGGTTGTCTTTTTCAATCCGGAGGGAGTCTCAAGCTCCCAACTGCTCTGAACTCCAGTTCCGGGCGAGTCTCTGGGGACCCAGACTCACACAGGGAGAAACTGGACTGTCAGAACTAGAGGGCGGATTTCGCTCAGAGGTGCTTGCAGTGATTACTGGGACACTGAGACGTGGGGCCTCTTAGGGAAGGACTGAGGAGAAACCATAGCTGCTTGCTCCACCCTGTTGATCCCCTGAGAACCCTCCCCACACAAGCTGTGTGCAGAGGCTTTTGCATATGAAAGGCCTGGCCGTTTGCAATCTGAAAATTACCTAACAAACTGCAGCTGGGTCAGAGAGACCCAGAACTTCCAAAAGAAGGCCCAAGGCCCCACAGCAGCTTGCACTGCTTCACAGCTGAGCCTCATCTGGGCACCTCCAAACCCCAAACAAAGAAGAGGAATCTGCAGATCTCTCCATAGTTCCTGCTGGGTAGCCTCAGGCAGAGGCTAAATTAGCACCTCCTTATAGATCCAAGAGCCAGTGTACCCAGTGGTCAGAGTGGGACCATCCAGATTACAACTCCTCAGATCCATAAGGGACACACTCAGGGGGTAGACTCAGTGAGCACCAAAGCCCCACTGAAGCAAGTCTTGCCCCAGAAGGGTGTCTCCAGCACAGAAGTTCTCCCACCATAACCACAGCTGATTCTCACAGCCAATTGGCCTGGAGGTCAATTCTTCCCAGTGATACCTATAACAGTCAAGGCTTAACTACAACAAGACTGCACAAAGCCCACAAAAGGGTGCACCAAGAGTGTCCACCTCAGGTAATTGGGGAGGCTGAGCCACTGGGCCCTATAGGACACCTACCACACAAGGCCACTCTATCAACACCGAGAAACAGCCAAAATGCAGAGATAAAGAAACAGGTCACAAATGGCAGAAATGGAAGAAAGCAAACTACTGGATATAGAGTTCAAAACCACACTTATAAGGTTTTTCAAGAATCTTCTAGAAACCGCTGATAAATTTAGTGAGAACCTCAAGAAATCTAGTGAGACCCTTGAGGTTATGAAAAAGGACCAACTAGAAATTAAGCATACACTGACTAAAATAAACAATACTATACAGAGTTCCAACAGCAGACTAGAGGATCGCAAGAATCAAGTCAAAGATTTGAAATACGAAGAAGCAAAAAACACCCAACCAGAAAAACAAAAAGAAAAAAAGAATCCAAAAATATGAAGATAGTGTAAGGAGCCTCTGGGACAACTTCAAGCATACCAACATTCGAATTATGGGGGTGCCAGAAGAAGAGAGAGAGCAAGATATTGAAAGCCTATTTGAAGAAATAATGACAGAAAACTTCTCCCACCTGGTGAAAGAAATAGACTTACAAGTCCAGGAAGCGCAGAGAACCCCAAACAAAAGGAACCCAAAGAGGACCACACCAAGACACATCATAATTAAAATGCCAAGAGCAAAAGACAAAGAGAGAATCTTAACAGCAGCAAGAGAAAGACAGTCAGTTACCTACAAGGGAGTACCCATACGACTGTCAGCTGATTTCTCAACAGAAACTATGCAGGCCAGAAGGGAGTGGCAAGAAATATTCAAAGTGATGAATAGCAAGAACCTACAACCAAGATTACTTTACCCAGCAAAGCTATCATTCAGAATTGAAGGTCAGATAAAGAGCTTCACAGGAAAGAAAAAGCTAAAGGAGTTCATTACCACCAAACCAGTATTATATGAAATGCTGAAAGGTATCCTTTAAGAAGAGGAAGAAGAAGAAAAAGGTAAAGATACAAATTATGAACAACAAATACACATCTATCAACAAGTGAATCTAAAAATCAAATGAATAAATAATCTGATGAACAGAATAAACTGGTGAATATAATAGAATCAGGAGCATAGAAAGGGAGTGGACTGACTATTCTGGGGGGGGGCGGAAAGGGGTGTGGGAAGAGACTGGACAAAAATCGTACACCTATGGATGAGGACAGTGGGGGGGAAGGGGTAAGGGCAGAGGGTGGGGTGGGAACCAGGTGGAGGGGAGCTATGGGGGGAAAAAAGAGGAACAACTGTAATAATCTGAACAATAAAGATTTAATTTTAAAAAAATAATACCCACATAAATAATTCAAACAATTTTTTCTTTATGTCTGTTTAAATTAACTTTTTATCATCTACAATAAAAACATTTTTCATTCATTGTCACATTCATTCATTGCTCAGATTCATAGTTCATCTGTGTAAAACATGCACCCAAATGTTTAAATAGTTGAACGAAGTCTCCAAGGCAATTTTGAGGGTGTTTTTATTGTTTTCTGTTACAACAACCCTGTCTCATTTTACCTGGTAAAAAGATCACGTATGTATTAATTTGGGCATCAAAATATAAACCCAATTTACCTGTAAAATGCTACATTGGTTTTATTTTTTTCTCATCTATGAAGTTTTGTTAAACAATTCAAATATACATTTTCCCACTTGATGCCAGAAATATCATCTTTAATTAGAAAAAAAGTTAAGCATTTAAAAACATACATATCACTTTGTAAGCCAACTCAAAATCATGACTTTTTTCAAAAACAGTTGCTATATAAATGTTGTTACTTGTTTAAAAAGTAGTTAGGAGACTAACATTATCAAGTCTGCACTTCCCACTAGTGGCAACATACAGTAAATGCATGTTTCTTTTAAAATTAAAGACAAGTCTATCTTAAATATTAGCTTTCTCAATTAAATTTAGAGCCCATTATATTATAGAACAAATACACATACACTCCACGGATAACATGATTTTTGTGGGCAAACTATTTCTCCTGGATAAAACTAATTTACTGTCAATGTTCACACCCAGAGACATCATGATTAGTTAGCTACCTGTGTGTCCATATATAAATGTGTGTGTGTGTGTGTGTGTGTGTGTGTGTATCCAGAGTTTAAGCTAAAAACAAAGCTACTCTGGCGATCTAACATACATCCATCAGGGAGAAATAATCTAAAAATAGCTGGTTAGCTTTAATTATTTAATTTACACCTCATTGAGAAATGTTCTCAAATTAACTTTCTGTAGTTCTCACTGAAATTATTTTTCCTTATACTAGTAGATGATTTTCAAGCAGGCAACATTTGTTAAGAATATTAGGAAAAGTTCTCCCTCCTTTCTAATCTCTGGTTCTCAGGGGTGACAGAGCTGACTTATTTCTGAACCTCTGCACCGAGATTACCGTGCCTTCTGGCCATCAGGTTGCCTGCGTCTTACAAGAAGTAAGGCTTATTCTGCGACCTAAGGTTCCTGAACATCCCATGGTGTGGATTTGCGAACTTATGTTAATGACTCTAAACTTTACCACTTGCTGGAAACAGACCTGAAACAACATTCATGGGGAATTTCATAAAAAGGAATATTGCTTTTTTAACAACTAATGAAGAGTGCTTTTAATTAAGGCACAATTACATCACTGAATTAGATGCTCTTCAAACAGCTGTCAGCAGACATGTGGTTTATATGTGAGTGTATGTGTGTGTGTGTCTGTGTGTGTGTGTGTTATTTAGAACAAGATTTCTTATGACCTGAGTTTGACCAGTCCACCAGTGATAGGTGAGTTCCAACATTCCTCTTATAGAGGAAATTCCACTTTTAACCTTTTTTCCTTTGTTTATAGAGGCTTCTGGCCCCTAGGTTACACATGGACCAGAGAGAACCCTCAGTTTCATTTCTTCCTTTACATCCTAAGTCTCCATACCTCTTTCCTATTTTTGGATGTCGATTCTTTCAGTTCTTCATACTTCTGTTTCCACAAAGACACAGCTGACTCCAGTCGTTCTACTTCTTTTTCCAGGGATGAGCGCATTCTAAATAATTAAAAGCAAAACAGGCTTACAATTTAAAAATAATTTTAGTAATGCATTCAAAATTAGATGTGCTCTTTTTCTAATTTTTTTTATATTTACCTTATATATGATCATAGTAATTACAGGAAACCGTTTTAAATTTATGAAAAAATTATAAATATTGAATAAACTCTAATTTATTATTCTGTCAATTAGCTTTACAGTTGGTTAGATATATTTCATATAGCTTTGCCAATATTGAAATAATTGACTTTCTGTCTGCTTTCTTCTGTATTTTAATTTATTGGAGCAACAAGAATATAACATGGGAATGTTTTTTTCCTACAGAATTTAAAAATGTATAAAGAAATAAGTATATATAAAACATTAACAATTTTTATTAAAGGATATTAAATGTATTTGTGTATTTATGAATACATCAATAAACTTTCTCCTTAAAAATAATTTTCAGAATTATTTTACTCATAAATAGAATAATTAAAAACTGGTCTTGATAATTGGAGAAAAATCTAGATCTTTAAATTTACAAGTTCAAAATCATACAGTAATACAGATAGAAAACTTTTCTGTAAAATTAAACTTTTCATACATAATTTTAATTACACAAATGTGTCTACATAAGTAGAAAAAAGATTAACTAATTTGTTAATTTTTTAACATACATATTTGAAAAACTTGCTTTATTACATAATGGACTTTCAGCTTTAATAGAAAGCCACTGGCCTGAATTAGTTTGTATGGAAGTTTACTGTACTTAAATATAGTGTATTTATTCCTCAGTGTATACATAAAAAAAACTAATAATTGTTTGTTTACATGAAAATTTTGTATTTTTATTGTGTAAAAAGGTAAAATTTAGTCAAAGATATGACAGGACAGGTAATTCATAAAAATGAATGGCAATGCGATACTTGAATATTTTTAGGATAGCCTCATCAAAAGGTTTGTGGCTATTTCTGCAAGCAAGCATTAAGGACATTGCATACTTAACTTTACATAGCAGAGGGTGCTCTTTAAATTCATTTTTCTGGCCTAATCAATGTACTCTACATTTTATAAAGATTTTCATAATTGATTACTCACATAGTTAAGTTTAAGCTATCATACTACTTGAACTATAAGAAGGAAAAGAAAAAATATAATTTTACACTAAAAATACTGCATATTTTATGCACAAATTCTTCAAAAATATTAAATTAAGATGAACTCAGCAAAAATATAGCATTTAATATGATCATACAAACTTTTAAAAATAAGATTGCTAAAATGTATACAATTTCCAGAATACAAAAGATTAAAGGTAAACCAAAATAATATTTATGGAAAACTATTACATTTCTATGCAACCTTTTGGTACTTTGTAAACTATCGTGATCCCATAATAATTGGGCATAACATTCAGACATCTAAACGGAAAGATTAAATAAAATACTTTTCAGAGATGAAAATTCCTGAAACATTAATATCTTGAAATAAATATTAACCATTTATAAACTGTGTGATAATTTATTGTAAAATATCAAATCAGTATTTTCTTAAAGGCCTATCAATGTCAAATGTTTGTACCAGACAAAAATGATTAACTTTCAATGACATTTAGATATCCACTTTTCTATTAGTCCAAAATTTAAGCTAAGTATTAAACAATGAATAATAAAAAATTGTATACATACACTTTCATTTCCTGATTGCATTCCCAACTATTTATAGTTATACCTTTCAGTATCTTTCATTGTCAGCACCTTTCAGCAAATGGACAAAGCCATATATAGTTCATTTAGTTAGAAAATAGATATTTAAAAAATATCGTAAAGCTCTCGGAGACATCAGGAGGACCAGAGACCGAAGCTGGAGGTGATGCCTCCAGGTACAAAATCCACTCTCATGCCATCAAACTAGTCCTGGGAAAACCCCATGCCTGTCACCTTCCCTGCCTCTTGTCAGTACTCTTTCCTGGTATCAATTAAGTGTGTCTGATGAGCATATATATTCATACTACAAGCCTGGTGCACAAAATTCGTGCACTCGGGGGGGGGGGTGGGGGGGCATCCCTCAGCCCAGCCTGCACTCTTTCGCAGTCCAGGAGCCCTCGGGGGATGTCTGGCTGACGGCAGGCGCAGGCCTAAACCATCAGTTGGACATACTTAGCACTGCTGCAGAGGCAGAAGAGGTTCCCGCCACCACCGCTGCACTTGCCAGCTCCAAGCCGGCTCAGGGCTTCTGGATGAGTGGCACTCCCCCTGTGGGAGCACACTGACCACCAGGGGGCAGCTCCTACATTGAGCATCTGCCCCCTGGTGGTCAGTGAGCATCATAGTGACTGGTCATTCTGCCATTCAGTTGATTTGCATATTAGCCTTGTATTATATAGGATTAGCCAATTTAAGCAGGAAAAGAATATTAATAGTTCAAAGAATCTCTAAGAGAGTCAGAGAAGGAAATGGGGATCCCATGAAGTGAGAAATAACGAACAGCTATTAAAATCTTCTCATCCACACCCACCACGGCCCCCAATAAAGTACAGAGAGCACAGTATGACCTCAGTACCAACCGCTGGGCACACAGGATGGTGTCAACAGAGACCAGAGGCCACTACTCCTTGGGAAATAAGATGTAGCCACCACCACTGCCTTCCTCCTCGCCAGGAGGGAATCGGGTGCTTTCTTCCTTGGAGCATCAGCTTTTGCTAAGAAGACAGGCAGCTACCTTTGAATACCTGCTCCCAGGTCAAATGTCTGCACCCTAATTGGAAGACAGACCGAGATAGAAACTTTCTAGCCTTTTTTGTAGACTCTTCAGAAAAATGGACTCTGTCTCATTAGATGGACAACAACCTAAGCACAAAATAGATCCTGGGAAATGACAAATGGCAAAAGTACACAAAAATCAACTCAAATGAATTAAAGACTTAGATATAAGACCTAAAGCTATAAAATTCCTGGTAGAAAACACAGGGAAAAGCTCCTGGAATTGGTCTTGGCAATGATTTTCTTAATTCAACACCAAAAGCACAGGCTTTTGGCAAATCTCAGATACTGGATAATTGCACAGAAAACTGAACAGTACTATGAGTACAATAATGTGATGAAATTGAGCGTGTTCAAGGAGGAGTTCCTCATCAGTGATAACGGTGGGAATGATTTCCACAATCCTCCCACTGATGCCTGTGCTCCCGTCTGGAGAATTTTCCCACCAGCTGGGAACACAGAAAAAACCATGTTCACATCTTAACGCCAGCCACCCACTTGCTGATATTCCAGGGGGAGGAATTTAAAAGACTAGACAGATTTATAGCAGCAGTATATGCTATATCCTTGGGAAACATTCTCCTCACAGAGAAAAGTCTTTGCAATGGCCTCCTGTGGATTGCAAGCTAATGATGATTCATAGACACAACACCCATGGGAGGGTTCCATATAGAGGAGAGTGAGAAGACAAACTGGATAGTGAGGGCCCCTTCCCCCTTATTCTTTGGCCTGTGTAGGGTTTTTATACAGGAGTTGCTGAAAACTGAAGAATGTACTTTTATGGAGGTAGTTCATTTATTCCAAGGAAGTCAAATATATATGTTTATGTACACGTGTGTGAGAGAGGAAAGATACACATGGGTATCATCAAAGCTGCATCTTAGGAAGTTTACCTCGAGGAAACACAGTTTCATGCTCCCATTATGGCAGTGAAGTACCATTGTGTGTGGGTATGAGAGAAGTCTATAACCCCTAGAAAGTTAAATCTTTCAAGAAATAAAACACAGAGTTTAGAACTTGATGGAGACCTACAGTCTAAAAATTACTTCAATTTTATTTACTTTTCTACTCAAGTTGATTGCCTCTATTAGAAATGTACAGTTAAGTATAGAATAATAAATACTTATTCTATAAACATGCTTGTATTATCACAATCTATTCATGTAGTGAAATAGAGACCAAAAATCTAAAGAAGTTAGTGGTATATATAAATATTAGAGGGACTAATAAGAAACTTATCATATATAGAAAAGAAATGGCAGATAAAGTACTGTACAGTATTTGTGAAAGGTTTGTAAGTATATTTATCACTATTTCAATTCATTTAAACCATGGAAACTGAAACCATCATATAATAATTATATTCATATATATGTGTGTATATATATATGTGTGTATATATATATATATATATATATATATATATATATTTCCCAGCTTTTTAAAATTTTGATTATTAAGAGTTATAACAAAAAAAGAGTTATAACTAAAGAGATGGGAAAATGTTTTTAAATTTGGGAACCACATCTTAACATGCATCAAATATTCTATAAATATTCCCTTCAAATATGAACAATATAAGCATATGGAGTAATTCATAATAGTGGTCAGTTTCCCAGACTTTATTTGTGTTTGATCCATAAGAATTCAGTGAGTAAGGCAAATGGCAAATTGCATTTTCCAAAGATGGCGGCCACAATGGTAGAATCCTACATGCTCTTGTCATAACTGGACTTATGCCCTCCTCCCATTGAGGGAACTCCTCTTCCTTGAACTTGTCAGCCTGTGAGACTGTCTCCACCAGTAAGTATGATGAAGTGATGTTAAGTGACTTTTGAGGTAAGGTCATTAAAACACTATATAGTTCTCACTGAGCCTCTAAGACAGCGGTTCTCAACCTGTGGGTCGTGACCCCTTTGGCGGTCGAACGACCCCTTCACAGGGGTCACCTAAGACCATCCTGCATATCAGATATTTACATTACGATTCATAACAGTAGCAACATTACAATTATGAAGTAGCAACGAAAATAATTTTATGGTTGGGTCACAACATGAGGAACTGTATTTAAAGGGCCAGAAGGTTGAGAACCAGAAGATGTTCACTTGCAACCTAGCCCTATGCAGTGAAGAAGCCAAGAAGCCTATGGATAAGACAGGCCACATGCAGGTGTTACCACGAGGCCCGAGGTGAGAACTAAGATCAGCCACATTTCAGAGTGAGCGAGGCTTCAGATGGCTTGAGCCCCCAGCCCTTGAGCTCTCCCATCTGATGCCACACACAGGAAAGTGTGCTCCGGATCCATGAATAGACACATGGTGATTGTTGTTTCAATAACTGTTGCTTGAGAAGTTCTTTTACTAAACAATAGAAAACTGGAATATAAGCATCATTATGCATAGTTTTACCAAGGACAAAATAGTATCTACTGGCTAAGTAAATATGAAAGAACAAAATATATCAGAACTAAGATGAATACCCAGATCATTGAATTCTAGTGCTCTTTCCTCTATACCAAAAATGGTCTACGAGTAAGGCATCTTATTCTGTGATTAATAGCTCACAAAATCGTAATTCGTATTTTATTAATATAAGAGACAAATTGACTCAGTGTATTGATAATATACTGGCTATTTTAACCATATACATTAATAATTCAACTATTAATAAGGTAAATCTACCAGAGCTGATGAATACAAGGTTATGATGAAAGAATAAAAACTGCCGAAACTGGTTTGGCTCAGTGGATAGAGCGTCGGCCTGTGGACTGAAAGGTCCCGGGTTCGATTCCGGTCAAGGGCATGTACCTGGGTTGCGGGCACATCCCCAGTGGGAGATGGGAGATGTGCAGGAGGCAGCTGATCGATGTTTCTCTCTCATCGATGTTTCTAACTCTCTATCTCTCTCCCTTCCTCTCTGTAAAAAATCAATAAAATATTTAAAAAAAGAATAAAAACTAATAAATTATAAATTACTCTTCAAAATTTTAAAAAATGAATGTAGCATAGAAAACTCATCTTTTAAGTATTAGAACATAATGACTGATCATGGGTAAAAGGCATTATCAAATGGCCAGCTTGCTGGACTTAATTTTAAGAAATTTGAAAAACAGACTTGGTTAAGGGAGACGATGATTGTACTGATCATTGTCGTACTTACTCCCTTTCTTTCCTAAGGATTTTTTGGAGCTCATCCAAATGCTCCTGCAGAGTGGAAATTTCAGGCACTCCATCCTCCAAAGGCAGGTGTCCCACTGGCTGTAGTAGCCCAGGTCTCATTGCACCGTTTCCGGAACCACTGTTCTCGAATAAATCAGAGCAGTCTAGATGGAGTTTCTCTTCATTTAATCTTAATGGGTCGAAAATCAAACCTTTTTCCTAAGAGGAAAAAACATAAAAGTTATTACTATTGAATTTTTAAATCTCTCAGTAGGAAAATCATGCAGAATATTTCCATACTTTTGGAAGGAAATAAATGTTATAATTCACGATCAAACTCATATTTTCACTTTTTAAAATTGGATTTGTTGGGGTAACATTGGTTTGCAAAACCATACTGGTTCCAAGTGTACAATTCAACAAAACATCTGCACACTACATCATGTGCCCATCGCCCAAAGCAAAGTCTCTTTCCATCCCCTACCCCTCCCCCTTTGCCCACCCTCGTTAACCCCTCACCCCCTTTCCCTCTGGCTGTCACCACACTGTTCTCCGAGTCTATGTGTTATGTATATTTTCATTTTTTAATCATTCTCTAATAGTGTTATATGGCCAAACATTAACTTGCATTCTTCAAGCATCTTTCTTTCTTTCTATGTTCTACCTTATTATAATCAAATACAATTATCAAAAAGTCTGCTTTAACTTTTAGTTTGAGTTTTCTTTTTCTAATCATAGCTAAAAATAGCCAAGCATGAGCTTGAACAGCTGTAAAGAGTTATTTAATGAGTTTGTGAATTTCTCTTTAAAGTTTATTTTGTCACAAGGCACTTGAGAGCTTCAAAGGAAAGCCAGCTGATTACTTTTTAACATCTTTTCAGGGCAGAGGAGAAAGAATTTTCAGGAAATTCTTGAATCTTTTAATAGGCTTGTTTATTGAACTATTATTTAGGTCACTAGTTAAAGCTCAAATAGAGTTTAATGGGACATTTTAATATACATAAGCATCATTTATCAGAGCAGTACACTGCCTCAAAATATTACATCATAATTCCAAAACTTGGCCAAACTCATGCTATAGATATCTGTCTATAATTTAAAATTTCCCTGATTTGTGGGTTTAAAATGAGATAAAGAAAAGTTCAAATAAAATCTTAATTAATAGACAAGTTCAAATAAAATATTAATGACACTTCATTTTTAGTATTTATGTATTTACTTATTTTAAAAATATTTTTATTAATTTCAGAGATGAAGGGAGAGAGAATCATTGATCGGCTGCCTCCTGCACACCCCACTCTAGGAATTGAGCCCGCAACCTGGGCTTGTGTCCTAATAGGGAATCGAACCTCCTGGTTCATAGGTTGATGTTCAACCACTGAGTCACACCAGCCAGTATTTATTTTAGTATTTATTTTTAAATGTTAGGTTACTAGCATGACTCCTCTCTTCATTCTCTCAAAATTAATGGTTATTATGTCTCATTTTGAAAAACAATAAAATAAGACGTGTTGTTCTCCTTGGAAAATACCATGGTAAGACAATCCATTCATATGTATCTTTAGAGTTAGCAGGAAAACTGACCGAAATAAAAACAGCTAATTAAAACTTCAACTTATTTCACTACCATCACAAAGAATTTTAACTATCTTTTTCCCTAAATAAACTTTTAATAAAGATCTACTATGTATGATGTTCTTGATACTAATGATACAAAAATATTCCAAATGAAGTCCCAAGATATTGAACATTTCTCAGTAAAACATGTGTGAAGAGAATCTTTCACATTCTCAAATGTGGTGTCTATTACTTGTAATAATAAATATTTGTACATTCAGAACAACTTAAGTGAGCTATATTCCCTAGTCTCCATCACTATATTCAAATACATACATTAATAGAGTTGAATTTTGAGAATATATAACATTTTTCCAAAGATATATACAACAGGACTAATAGCTTAGATTATCGAGTTTAAAAAAAATTTATATTTAAAACAAATATGGAAGACTGAATAAGCATAAGTAATTAGAATTTTTTAACCTTTTTCATTTACAATGAAATTTATATTTACCATAATTTACATGCATCATGGAAAGGATTACAATTTTAGATGGAATTATAGAAGAGCAATTTTATGATTTTAGAAATGGAATAACATAGAAAAATATAATACTATGGCCCGGTGCATGAAATTTGTGCATGAGTGGGGGGATGTCCCTCAGCCCAGCTTGCACCCTCTCCAATCTGGGACCCCTTGGGGGATGTCCGACTGCCGGTTTAGGCCTGATCCCAAGGACATCCCTCTTGCAAACTGGGACCACTGGCTCCTAACCACTCACCTGCCTGCCTGCCTGATCATCCCTAACCACTCTTACTGTCAGCCTGCTCACCCCCAAATGCCCCCGCTTGCTGACCTGATTGCCCCCAACTGCCCCCAGCCGGCCTGATTGTCCCCAACTGCACTCCCCTGCTGGCCTGCTCACCCCCAACTGTCCCCCCTTCCAGCCTGATTGCCTCCAACTGCCCCCCCTACTAGCCTGCTCGCCCCCAACTGCCCTCCCCTCCTGGCCTGATCACCCCTAACCACCTCTGCCTCTGCCCTGCCACTATGGCTTTGTCTGGGTGGCAGCCACAGAGCCAGCTGGGGTGACCAAGGAAGCCAAGCCTCCCAACCGCTCCGGCCAGCTCCATGGCTCAGGCCAGCACTGCTATATTTGTTGCATCAATTTGCATATTCCCTCCTTATTGGCTGTGGGCATATTATTCTTTTATTAGATAAGATAAACTAATTCTATGAAAAGAGATAACATGAATTCCTAAAGTTTCCTGAAATATGTTCCATGGGTTGCTAATAGTAATTACCAGTTTTAACAAAATGTGGGGAGGAGTGGTTCATAGATAAATATGGGTATGAACTGCTAGATTTTAAAAAAAGGTTTTAAAAACTATATTTCAAGCAGAATTTTTAGGAACTTCAGGAGTGTAAGTATACCAAGAAATTCCAAGAATGGGTATGAGGCATTCCCTAAAGGTATTGGCCTATGGTACCCATTTTACAGGAATTAATTGTGAGGGCAGAATTCCAAACCTTGGGAAAGTTCAAACTACTGTATGAATAATTTATAATATTACTGACATAGCAAGGATAAATGGAGAGAAGTCTCTCTAAACATTTCCTTTTCACATAAAAAAACAAAACGCTGAATACATTTTTGCTAAAAAAAAAAAAAAATCTATGATCACAATTATAGTCTGAATGTATCCCCTCAAATTCATATGCTGAAGTCCTAACCCCTAGTACCTGAGAATGTGATTGTATTTGGGGCCAGAGTCTTTAAAGAGGTGATTATTTTAAAAGGAGGTGATTAGGATGGACCTAATGATGGCACTCCTATGGGAAGAGGAACCTTGGATACAGACACGTACAGAGAAAAGATGATGTAAAGGCACAGGGAGAAGAAGGTCATCTATAAGCCAAGGAGAGAGGCCTCACAAGAAACCAACTCAGATCTCAGACTTCTAGCCTCTAGAACTTTCTGTCACTGAAGTCACCCAGTGTGCAGCACTGAGTTATGGAAAACAAATATAGTCCCCCCTGGATCTGTGATTTCCCCTTCCTCCCATCACTGTCTAAGGCATTCTAATATGTCCGTAGACTCTGGATTACTGTCTTTATTTGCTTACCATAGTATTTCTGTTCTCCTTTGTGGGAAATTCTCTTTTCACCAGACACTCGCTGATAGACTCACACACTTGCGAGCCAGTTTGAAATTGATCCCTTTGTACATAGGACACATCTGTGAAACTAGGACGCGTCTGGTTCAGGGCAACTCTAGCTTCCAAGGTCTCCTTTTGATGTGGCGGACTTTGCTTCTTTTTCAGTGCACTCAATTCTTTCACTGTCATCTCTAATTTCATTCTGAGTTGTCTTCCTTCCTCCCTGGCACTGTTTCTCTCAGCTCGAACTTTACTCCACTTTTCCCTCCAGTTGGCTGTGCAGTCTGACCACCACCGCATGGTCTTCTCCATCTGGGCAGCTCTGGCCTTGACTTCTTCAAGTTCCCGCAGGCGCAGCTCTTCACAAATATCCCATTCATTGGTGTTGCACGCGTGAGCACAGAAGCTGTGGGCAGCATGAGACTGTAGCCCATTAAGTGGCCAACAGGAATTAAAGGTGTCCCTGGGGACCGAGGCAGGTGCTCCCATGTCAGGAGGTGGTTTAACTGCTGATTGCTGCATTCCGAAGATTTGTGTTTCCTCAATTAACCGATAAATGGATTCTAAATTCATATTTATCTTTTCAGACCTAAGAAAAGACAAACAAAAAACCCACATAATTAACTTTTGAAATTCCCTTGCAGTTACAAAAGCAAAACTTACATTTAAAATTTTTGGAAAAAAAATAATACATCTTTTCAATATTGAATATATTTTTAAGCATAACTAAAATATAGAGAAACTTATGCATTTGTAATTACCCTGAATAAAACAGGAGTTGCTTATATTGAATTTTACCAAACAAATACAAATAAAAATATGAAGATACAATTGTGGACAGCATATGAC
The DNA here is from genome assembly GCF_963259705.1 of Myotis daubentonii. Classification (NCBI taxonomy): domain Eukaryota; kingdom Metazoa; phylum Chordata; class Mammalia; order Chiroptera; family Vespertilionidae; genus Myotis; species Myotis daubentonii. Next base: position 49,559,537 of record NC_081847.1, on the reverse strand, counting down.
ATGAGTAATTCATTTTAACAAATCTAATGCTATGCATGTAATATTTAGTGTAACACATATTGTCCATTTACTATCAGATGGTCCCCTTTCCCCTGCTAATAACTAAAGCACAATTTGTTTGGGTGAAATGCAGACTTTATTGATCTCTGGCAGGCTAAGCCCCTGTCCTAGTCCCAAAGGCTAAATTGTGATTGGTCTAAATCTTCCCTGATGACCTCATTTCATTGGCCATTCATTGGTCTCAAGTAAGCATACAGCCTGGTTCTACTGGTGAGATGTGAGGGAAAGTCTGCTGGAGAAATTCCCTGCCTATAAACATTTGAAAACATCAGAATAAGAAACCCTTTTCCTCTGCTCTCTTCCTTCCTAAACAAAGACATGATTCTGGATAAGGTGAGTGTACAGTTACCCTTTAACATTGAAAATGGTGGAACAGAAGAATAGTTTATTGACCGAGCTCTGCGTTAATGCCCTGGTTTCCTTGCTCTGTGAGAAAGATTACCTATATTTACTAAAAGGTTGATCATTGAGTTTCCTGTTAATTGCAATCAAAAGGATATTTACTACATGAATTAATTCTTGCTATGGTTAATGTATTATGATAGCTCCTAAAAATAGGATATTTAGAATAACAAATGGTCTTTGTCTTTATATTCCAGAGAATTAGATAAGCACATATAATAAAAATAGATAATTAACAGTATAAAAATATATTTATTCAATCTTTTTAACACATCTTATGGGTCAGGTCGGTGTTAGCTTCCTAAGCTATGAACAGGGTGCTCTCAGAGCACAGCAAAAGAAGAGAAAACTGTCTTCTAAAACTGAAGTCTTCTCAGCAGAGATAAACTAAACAGAGCTTTAGCACTTTCAAAGCTTTTCACAAAATTAAAAACAGCTTTATATATAAAATAGCAAAAAGCAAATTAATTTGTAAATTCAAATACTTCTTATCAATTATGCAGATCCATTACTTATTCAATATAGCAATATTGCTATACTGAGGATATAGCAGTTTGAATATTTTAAAATAAATGATTAAAATATGCAGGTTAATCTACAAGTTAGTAAAGCTGTGTGTTTGTATAAGATTGCCTATTTTTATAATCAAAGAAGATTTGCTGGTGCATATAATTTACGTACAAGAAATTAATTTCTCTCAGTTTTCCATTTGCTTTTACACTGACTGGCCAGATTATTATGACCACCTGATGTTTGTAGGCAAATTAGCTATAATTTCACACTGAAGTTGCTAGAGGGCCAGACCATTATAAACAGGAAAGCAGGTTGTTGACCACAACAGTAGAAGGGATATTTTTCTGAAGATATGGGTAAACAATGTGATTTAACAGCCTTTGAACATGGGATATATATGTGTGTGTGTGTGTGTGTGTGTGTGTGTGTGTGTGTGGGTGTGTGTATATATATATATATATATATATATATATATATATATATATATACTATCTAATAATAGACAAACATGGTAATTAACCATACCTCCAACACATTTCCCATTGGCTAATCAGGGCGATATGTAAATTAACTGCCAACCAATATGGCGGCTGGCAGCCAGGCAGCTGAAGCAAACAGGAGGCTTGCTTGCTCCAGTGATGGAGGAAGCCAAGGTTCCCTGCCTGCCGCTGCCGGCCTCTGAGCTGCAGTCTAAGAAACAATGGTGCAATTATAGAAGCTAAACAAACCCCAGAAACCTGCTTTCAGCCAGCCAGCCTCGGAGCTGGAGCCGCAACAGTGTTTCAATTATAGAAGCCAAACAAACTCCAGATACCTGCTTTCAGTAGCCGAGGTCTCAGAGCTGGAGCCAAGCCTCAGAGCTAAAGCTGGCTCTCAGTTCCAGTGACATCCATAGAAGGTAAATAAATCCCAGAATTAAAAAAAAAGAAAAAAGAAAAAAAGAGAGGTTGGGAGCTTCAGTCACCCGCCAGCCTGAAAACGGCCTCAACCCCTCACCCAGACTGGCCAGGCACCCCAGTGGGGACCCCCACCCTGATCCGGGACACCCTTCAGGGCAAACCAGCTGGCCCCCTCCCGTGCACCAGGCCTCTATCCTATATAGTAAAAGGGTAATATGCAAACTGACCTTAACAGCAGAAGGACTGGGAATGACTAGTCACTATGACACACACTGACCACCAGGGGGCAGACGCTCAATGCAGGAGCTGCCTTCTGGTGGTCAGTGTGCTCTCACATGGGAGGAGCTCTGCTCAGCCACAAGCCAGGCTGATGGCTGCCAGTACAGTGGTGGTGGTGGGAGCCTCTCCTGCCTCCTCAGCAGCGCTAAGGATGTCTGACTGCAGCTTAGGTCTGCTCCCCGCTGGCAAGTGGACATCCCCCGAGGGCTGCCAGGCTGCCAGAGGGATGTCTGATTGCCATCTTAGGCCCAATCCCCTGGGGAGCGGGCCTAAACCAGCAGGTGGTCATCCCCTGAGGGGTCCCAGACTGCGAGAGGGCATAGGCCGGGCTGAGGAACCCCCCCTTCCCCCTGAGTGCACAAATTTTTGTGCACCGGACCTCTAGTATATATTAATAAAAGAGAAACATGCAAATTAACCAATACTCCACCACTCCGCTACATCCACAAGCCACCCCACCAGCCAATCAGGAGCAAGTATGCAAATTAATCCAACTAAGATGGTGGTGGTCACAGAGCTGGAGTGAGCAGGAGACTTGGGTTGCCCCCGGTGATGGAGGAAGCCAAGCTTCCCGCCTGCCCTGTGTCTGCTCAAGGCTACAAAGTTTCAATTATAGAAGATAAATAAATCCCAGATACCTGCTTCCAGCCCGCCCTGGCCTCCACTCAAGGAGGCGCTGAAAAAGAAAAAAGAAAAAAAGGAGAGGCTGGGAGCTTAGGTCGCTGGGGGGGCATGCCTGAAAATGGCCCTCAGCCCCTCACCCAGGCTGGCCAGGCACCTCAGTGGGGACCCCCATCCTGAAGGGGGACATCCCCTAGGACTCCCGGGTTGCCAGACTGCCAGCTTAGGCCCGATCCCCCGGGGAGTGGGCCTAAGCCAGCAGGTGGACATCTCCAAGGGGTCCCAGACAGCAAGAGGGCACAGACCGGGCTGAGGGACCACCCGCCCCCCCCCCCCAAGTGCACAAATTTTTGTGCACCGAGCCTCTAGTATATATATACATATATATATATATATATATATATATATATATATATATATATATATATATATATACTGAGTGGTCAGATTATTATGACCACCAGATGTTTGTAGGCAAATTAGCCATACACTGCATTGTATGGGATATGGAAGCTGAAGGCCTGTTTGAACACCTTTGCTGTCTGCAGTTACCAAGATAACACATCTCCAATTCGCACAGGAACACAAGGATTGGACAGTCAAGCATTGGGAAAAAGTCATGTGGTCCGATGAATCACGTTTCCAGTTGCATCATGCAGATGGCAGAGTGAGAATTTGGCAGAAACAGCATGAAAGCATGCACCCCACATGCATGAGTACAACCCTTCAAGCTGGTGGGGGCAGTGTTATCATTTGGGGCATGTTTTCCTGGCATGATTTGAGCCCTTTAATTCATATGGAACAACGTCTGAATAGCACAACATACCTAGGTATCATTGCTGATCAACTTCATACTATCATGTTGATGGCGTATCCCAATGGAGATGGCTTCTTCCAAAAAGACAATGTGCCATGCCATGGTGCTTGTATTGTGCAGGAGTGGTTTCAAGAACATGAGGGAGACTTTACCTTGCTTAGGTGGCCCCCACAACCACCAGATCTCAATCCAATTGAGCATTTGTGGGACGAAGTTAAAAGAGCCATCAGGCAGCTGGTTCCACAACCATCAAATCTCACAGAACTGGACAGTGCTATTCATCAGGCATGGTGTCAGATTCCTCGCATCACCTTTCAACATCTCGTGGAGTCAATGCCAAGAAGAATCGCCGCCATATTGAAGTCAAAAGGTGGCCCAACGAAGTACTGATTGGTGGTCATAATAATCTGGCCACTCACATTCAAATATATCCCACGTTCAAAGTCTTTTAAACCACATTGTTTACCCATATCTTCATAAAAAAATCACTTCTACTGTCGTGGTAAACAACCTGCTTCCCTATTTATAATGGTCTGGCCCTCTAGCAACTTCAGCGTGAAATTATAGCTAATTTGCCTACAAATGTCAGGTGGTCATAATAATCTGGTCACTCAGTGTATATAGCTACTAGTGGCTGGTGCATGAAATTTGTGCCTGGTGGGGGTGTCCCTCAGCCTGGCCTGCACTCTCTCTAAACTGGGACCCCTCAAGGGATGTCCAACTACTGGTCAGACATCCCTCTCGCAATCCGGAACTGCGGGCTTCTAACCACTCACCTGCTTGCCTTCCTGATTGCCTCTAACCACTCTGCCTGCCGGCCTGCTCACCCCCAACTGCCCCCCTGCTGGCCTGCTCACCCCCAACTGCCCCCTCTGCCAGCCTACTCAGCCCCCAACTGCCCCCCCCCACCAGCCTGCTTGCCCCCAACTGCCCTCCACTCCTGGCCTGGGCACCTCTAACCACCTCTGCCTCGGGCCTGCCACCATGGCGTTGTCCGGAAGGATGTCCGAAGGTCTCCCAGAAGGTCTCCTGGACTAATTAGCATATTACCCTTTTATTAGTATAGATAGATCATAAACTGTCTCTTTCTGGAACATTCATTTAATCAACTGAGGGGATTCATTATATAAACAAAATTAAAAAGTCTCTATTTACTAAAATAATGAGTATATAATATTAAATGTATATATCACTTTCAGTTGTAGAAAAACAAATATATTTTAACAAGTGTTCTGTAGAGGTATCAAACCAATTCACTTACTATAATACTTATTACAATAGTATGGATTCATGGTTGCAATTATTTTTGTTAGGAATAGTAGATGTCCAAGCTTATTTTAATTAATGCTGATTTGAAGCAATTGTTCCCTTCATTTACTATAATTCAGAGGGCATTGAGCATATAACTGACCAAATTTCTTTGACAATTAGTAAACCAAGAGCAATCCTATATAATAAAAGTCTAATATACTAAATGTCCGGTCGTCCAGTCATCTGTTCAACCAATCAAAGCGTGATATGCTAACGCCACTCAACCTCTCGCTATGACATGCACTGACCACTAGGGGGCAGATGCTCCAACTGGTAAGTTAGCTTGCTGCTGGGGTTCGGGCGATTGGGACTGAGCAAAATGGGCCAGACATGCCCTGGAGACCTCCTGTGGTCCCTCCCTGGCTGGCCAACCTCCCGTGTCCCTTCCCGGCCCCAATCATGCACTAGTTGGGTCCCTCTGCCTGACCTGCACCCTCTCGTAATCCAGGACCTCTCAGGGGATGTCAGAGAGCCTGATACAGCAGGCCAGGTGGAGGGAACCCACTGGTGCACAAATTCGTGCACTGAGCCTCTAGTCCTATATAATAAAAACCTAAAATGCAAATAGACTGAATGACAGAATGACCAGTTGCAATGATGACCACTGACCACCAGGGGGAAGACGCTCAACACAGGAGCTGCTCCCAGCCCCCAGGCTCCGACTGGCAGCCACAGCGGGGGGGCAGGGCCAGCAAGTGGGTGGTGCCAGGCCAGTCAAGGCAGGTGCCTGCAGAGCCCCCCAAATCGCACCACCAGTCACCCCCCACAGATCAGCCCTGATCACCAGCCAGGCCTAGGGACCCTACCCTTGCACGAATTTTGAGCACCAGGCCTCTAGTATTAAAATAAAAGAGAAAAGAAAATTTTAATTAAAAGTACACCAAATAATTTATATAATATATATTCACATATATATTATATACATAAGGAATTATTCCTTTTAGTTGAAATTCTAAAATGAAGACAGCAAATTGATTTTAGCATATTAAAATTAAACTTAACCTTGCCAGTTTTCAAAATAAATCAGTACCTTGAAATTGTAATGTCTTTAAAAATGTCTCATTAACTTTTCCTTCACTCATATTTTTGAAGACTCTATAATTGGATTCTGGTACATTGAGATCTTGCCTACCAATTAACTATGTATTTTTCACATCTGACTATAAATAAAACTGAAGTGGGTTTAATCATTCAGTCCTTGAACTTAAATAGTATTTCCTGCTCCAAAGCATTTCTTAAGAAAGCATAAATGGAGATATTTAATCATCCTATGTCTTTATTAAATCATTTGTTTTTCTTACACATATGTGTGCATACTCATGTTTTATTTCAGATGACTGTAAAAATATTTGTCAGTGTTGTAGCACAATGCTTTTGATGTATGAAAAAATACTTAAAAAAATAAAAAATACTTTAATGCTATTCACCTTTTGGTCTTTTATTCTGATTTTTGCATCATTTTCACCATAAAAAGTGTGGGCATAAGAAAACTCTAGGAGGTGATGGGTATGTTTATTACCTTGATTAGGGCTCTGTTTTCATGGTGCATGTACATGTCCAAACTCATCAAATTGTATACATTAAATGTGTTCAGTATTTGTATCAATTACACCTTAATAAAGCTATTAAAAGTGTTCATACAATCAGGCTTCCATGATTACTACCACAGATATTTGAATGCAGTACAGAACCAAATAAATAAAATTTGATGGGCATATGATGTATAGATAATATTACTAAACATATTATTTCTCACTTAGGAGGATTTTAATACATAGGAAACTGGGCCCCAGGCTCTATTGGTTAAAGTTCTGACTCTGTCACTTCCTAAATAGATGTCCTTGGACAAACTCATAAACTGCCTCATACCCTCATTTGTAAAAGGAGACAGATATGTCACACATCTCACTCAGTTCTTGTGACTGTTAGATGGGAAAACGCCGCCAGATTGACTGGCCAAGGCTGTCTCTCAGGCAAGGGGACAGTTTTCCTCAGTGCTACATAAGTTCCTAATATGTCACCTTGGAATTGCATTAGTTAATTTTTTCAGTTTTTTTTTTCTCTTTTGAAAGGGTAATGGTGTACTTAGAAAAAGATTGCAATAGATAAATTAATTTTACAAAAAGTTCTGAATTTCATTTAATAAAGTTATAATCTGAATTTTATATTATATTAATATTATTCAGTTCAATACTCAATACTATTATTTCCATCCAAGAGATGAGAACCTAGGACTTAGGGTCTTAATGTAAGCAGCCTAAGTCATACACTTACAAGGGGTCAACCCAGTTTGGGGATATATAACAACTAGAGGCCGACGCATGAAATTTGGGCACTGGGCGGGGGGGGGGGGGGGGGAGGCGTTCCCTCAGCCTGGCCTGCACACTCTCACAGTCTGAGAGCCCTCAGGGGATGTCCAACTGATGGCGGGGAGCAGGCCTAAGCTGTCAGTCAGACATCTTTAGCACTGCCACAGAGGAGGGAGAGGCTCCCGCCACCACTGCTGTGCTCACCAGCGTGAGCCCGGCTTCTGGCTGAGTAGTGCTCCCCCGGGTGCTCAGTGAGCATCATAGAGACTGGTCATTCTGCCGTTCGGTCTATTTGCATATTAGTCTTTTATTATATAGGGTTAGTTTTCAGGTGTACAGCATAGTGGTTACACAATCATATACTTTACAAAGTAGTCCCCACAATATTTCAAATACCCACCTGGCCTGGTACATAGTTATTACAATATCATTGACTATATTCCCTCTGCTGTACTTTATATTTTTGTGACTACTCTGTAACTACCAATTTGTACTTCTTAATCCCTTCACCTTTTTCACCCAGTCCCAAGCCTTTTCCCTCTGTCAACTGTCAGCCTGTTTTCTGTATCTATGAGTCTGTTTCTATTTTATTTACATATTGATTTTGTTTTTTCGATTCCACATAGAAGTGAAATCATACACTATTTGTCTTTCTCTGTCTGACTTATTTCACTTGGCATAATACCCTCTAGGTCTATCCATGTTGTTGCAAATGGCAAGATTTCCTTCTCTTTTATGGCTGAGCTGACATGGTGGTCTGAGCGAATTCAGTTCTCATCATAGATTATGGAACTGCTGATCTGAGGCTTGTCCATCCCTCCATCCTTCTCTGTCATTCTGCTTCTGTGTCCCATGCTTCAGCCACCCATCTCTGTTCCTTAGACAAACCTCACCTCAACAATATTCATTGTGCCATCTGACTGCTTTACAGGAGCACTGTGCCTTTCCTCCACACGCCCGCTTCTCCCTGGCTTCTCATCCTTCGGCAGCAACTAGCTGACCTATGCCTGACTCTCCTCCATCCCCTTAGAGGCCCTGCATCTTGGCAGAAAGTCTACCTTTGGCCTCCTCTGTGATAGTGAAGGGAACAGACATGGCTTCTGCCATCCTGGTCCCTTGCCAATAATCAACAGCAATACATCAAATAATCGTGTATTTCCACGCCTTTGAAAGAAATTAACAGTGTACTGTGGTTCAACACATACCTACATACTTAGAGAAGTCTCGCTGAAGTGACATCTTATGTATTATCTGAAGAGTGAAGCAGACCAGAAATAAAAGCATTTTTGGCAAAAGTTACACTATGGAAGAAGGATAAAATAGGGTCCAAGGGATTTTTTATTGTTTATACTTATTGCTTTCCATTAACCTATAGGAAATGAATTCTAAATTAAACTCTTTTTAGATATTTTTCCTCCAAAGAAGCTTAAGTCCTCTACTACAAACACAATAATGTTAATAAAAGCCATAAGCAAAGATAAAAATAGATTCAAAACATAATGCTAAGGAACAGTTGTTACTATAGCTATGACACCATATACTCTGATAAAAAGAGAAAGGGGGATCTGTTTTCCATGTTCAGGAAAGTAAAATACCATATTATATTTTAAAATGCAGCCTGTCAAGCATGCACAAAGGATTAGTATAAAAATTTATGCATTGTTCCCTGTCCCTGTGGCTCAGTTGGTTCAGCACTGTCCCATGCAGCAGGAGGTTGCCAATTCAATTCCTGGTCAGGGGACATGCCCAGGTTGCCATCTTGATCCCCAGTAGGGGGCAAGCAGGAGGCAGCTCATAGATGTTTCTCTCTCTTCCATGTTTCTAGCTCTCTCTCCCTCTCCCTTCCTCTCTCTGAAATCAATAAAAACATATTTTTTTAAAAATTTAAAGTATGCATTTGTATGGGTCTAAAGCAGGAAAAATAATGTATTTTTAAGAACGCTTTGCAAGAAACCTAAATAGTAAATGTTGAAAATGCAGTTGTGGCAGTGATAAATGAAATAGTCACAGTGATTAAGTAAAACAATGACATTGAATGGTTATATGACATCATTTTAATATAGTTCCAGTTTTGCCCATGGTTAAGTATTACATTTAAGAACCCGTACACTGTGGTGAATTATACAAATGGTTATAGTCTGTTTGCTGTGAATGTGAGATTTTAGAATCCTATAGAGGTAGGAAATACTTGCACAAAGAGGGCAAGTGAATACTATAAAATAAATTTGTACATGTTACCAATTATTTAAAGCTTAGCTACTTATTTCCCCAAAGCATTTTAGTATAAGACAAGCATAAATGTAAACATTTAAAAACAAGTATATTCATGTTTGCCAAGAGCCATTAATAAGTTATAAATTGCATTGTCTGATCATTAGAAATTATCTTTATTTTAAAGAATCTGCATATAATTCAGATGATAAGCCATGCCTCTTTCTGACTCTTCATTGCTTCCTAACTCTTTACCCTATTATCATTACCTAATATCATTTAAGCCATGTAGCACTGTTTTAAATCAATGTGGTGGTTTTATTTTAGTCTAGGTTTCCACTAAAACATTATTTAAGAAAAACAATATTTTTCTTAGACAATGTTCAATGATAAAAATTAACTTCATTTCTTTCAAAATAAACTATTTCAGAATAATGGCTCCAAATCATGTCTTGATGTTATTGCTGCCATTCTCAGACAACAGAAATGTTTTCTGTGCTTTTAAGTGGAAAAAAACAAAAATATCTTATAAGTCAGAGGTAGAAAGTGATCAGTCATACTCCTTTGGAATATGAATAAAAGAATAAGGAGGGATTCAAAATCCACAATCAATAGTCCATTTTATAAAGTGCCAATGTATAATTTGTAATGAGTCTTGGAAAAATAACATTTCTCTTTTCTGACAGGCTGATCATCTCAAAGCTTTTGTAGTATTTTGCCTGCCAAATACAAATTTGGGTTCAGATAATCTAGAATTTCTTGGAGGATATAACATAATTTAACTACTCTTGTGTAGTTCTTAGAAATGCAAATCAGGTTCAAGAAAATTATCTTTAAAAATATTCCTCAAATGTCTCGCCAGTGAACAAATAGTAAGGCATAAGGATACTTTATCTAAGGTCTGAGTTCACAGCTTTAGTATATTTCTTCAAACATTCTATATGCAATTTATGCTACTTATTGCCTATCTGGAATCATGACACTTGTTGAATTCCTCAGCATTTCCTAATATTTGTGTTTATTTCAAGGTTTCAGTAAACAAAACCACAAACTACCCCAATTTTTTGCAATCTAATCCAACTTAATAATGCCAAATAAATAAGCCAAAAACATTCATTGAGACCTTAAGCTAAAAATGAAAGTAGTATTAGCTATGGTGGAGCTATAGCATCCAGTCAAATCTTACTTTCATACTAAATAATCCTGCTACTATTTCCAGGTGGCTGACAGTCAAGAGTGTACTTTCTTTTGAAAGAACACTGCAAAAACAAACCTGATCATATCAAAGATCTTACTCTACTGCTTTCCAAAATTGGCCAGGAATCTGGAATTCACTTGGCCCTGTATATATCATATTGTATAATTTCATAGAGGTTAAGTAATATGGAGTACAATGTAACTTTACCCATAGATAATAGTTAAAAGAAATTAAAATAAAACCCAGAAGAGCACATGCCTAACAACTCAAAATTATAATTATTATTAGTAAGAGCAAATTACATATGAAAGAATCCCTACCCCAGTTCCACTATCAAGCAGGTGATATTAAGAGAGAGGGGTTATGCTTTTTACTTTTTATTTGAAAGCTACTTATTTGTTAGAATTATAGATTTTCTTTCATACCAAATTCATCAACATTCCAATACTTACATTTATTTCAGAATTTCCGGGAACAAAACCACAGAATATCCCAATTGCCCGATGCATTTCCTCAACAAAATTCCTAGGCCATGCATCCCATTCACACATGCTCTTAAAAGAATGTGAGACGAAGTCAAAAATTCTTCACAGATCTGGTTATCCTTTGTATTAAACAAGAGAAAGTCTTTGTATGTCAGAATGATTTAGTAATATTTCCTCACACCCATTTGATGGAATGTGCATGGCTGTTCTCTGTTAGCTGATTGGAAAGTTTTCACAGGCTTAATAAGGAAGTTTGGAGAATACAGCCCAAATGACTGTCATAGTTACTTCTGAAAAGTAGCTATAAAATTTTTAAATAAAAAATGTATTCTTTAAGTCTGTTTCATCTTCCAATATTATGTCCTTTACATTAATAATCCAAATTGGCTAAAATGTATCCACATCAAAAAGCTAAGAGCAGCGATATTACAGTGAATTCAGACTTTTGTGAGCCACACCTACGCATAGTGCTTACAGAAATTCGATTAGGTAGGTATGGGTACCTGGACCAATGTCAGGAAACCTGATAAGTGACAAAAACAGGGCTTAATTCAGATCTTTCATCTCAAAGTTCAGAGCTATTATCACTATGCCAAATTGTTTCTTTCTCCAATGTTTAGGAGAAATGCCGGTGTCCTGACCCAAACGGCACAACAAAGTATATGGTCTCGTTGCCCTTTAATTTAGGGAGGTTGAGGCCTGAGGGGAAGAATTTCGTTTCAACCCATAACACCATCCAGAAAACTACAGAAAATAGCAGCTGATACCGACTTTTTGTGTCTCTTGTAAAAGAAAAATCTAAAGTCCAGGAACACTGGACAAAGATGGTAGGGACCACCAACATGCCATGCCCTGTTCTCACGTTTTTGGCCTCAGAACAAGAAAGTTGAAATACAACTGTCTTCATGAACATTACATTAAATTGCTTATTCAAAAGAGGGAAATTAAGGAATTAGGTCTCAGTACTCTTTTTTTATTGTTTTATTGCTTAAAGTATTACAAAGGGTATTACATATGTGTCCTTTTTCCCCCCGCCCTTGACAATCCCCTGGCCTCCCCTACCCCCCAGTGTCTTATGTCCATTGGTTATGCTTATATGCATGCATACAAGTCCTTCGGTTGATCTCTTACCCCCCTACCTCCTGCCCCCCAACCCTCCCTGGCCTTCCCGCTGCAGTTTGACAATCAGTTTGAGGCAGCTCTGCCTCTGTATCTGTTATTGTTCATAAGTTTATAATGGTCTTTATTATCCATGAATGAGTGAGATCATGTGGTATTTTTCCTTCATTGACTGGTTTATTTCACTTAGCATAATGCTCTCCAGTTCCATCCATGCCATTGCAAATGGTAAGAGTTCCTTCTTTTTTACATCAACATAGTATTCCATCATGTAGATGTACCACAGTTTTCTAGTCTATTCATCTACTGATGGGCACTTAGGTTGTTTCCAGATCTTAGCTATGGTGAATTGTGCTGCTATGAACATAGGGGTGCACATATCCTATCTGATTGGTGTTTCTGGTTTCTTGGGATATATTCCTAGAAGTGGGATCACAGGGTAAATGGGAGTTGCATGTTTAGTTTTTTGAGGAAACTCCATACTGTCTTCCATAGTGACTATACCAGTCTGCATTCCCACCAGCAGTGCATGAGTGTTCCTTTTTCTCCACATCCTCTCCAGCACTTGTCGTTTGTTGATTTGTTGATGATAGCCAGTCTGACAGGTGTGAAATGGTACCTCATTGTTGTTTTGATTTGCATCTCTCGGATGATTAGTGACTTTGAGCATGTTTTCATAAGTCTCTTGGCTTTCTGAATGTCCTCTTTTGAGAGGTGTCTATTTAGATCCTTTGATCATTTTTTGATTGGATTGTATATCTTCTTTTTGTTAAGTTGTATGAGTTCCCTATAAATTTTGGAAATTAGGCCCTTATCAGATATGACGCTGGCAAATATGTTTTCCCACGCAGTGGGAAGCAAGAACATACAATGGAGCCAAGATAGTCTCTTCAATAAATGGTGTTGGGAAAATTGGACAGATATATGCAAGAAAATGAAACTAGACCACCAACTTACACCATACACAAGAACAAACTCAAAATGGATAAAGGACTTAAATGTACGACGGGAAACCATAAAAATTCTAGAAGAATCCAAAGGCAACAAAATCTCAGACATATGCCGAAGCAATTTCTTCACTGATACAGCTCCTAGGGCACTTGAAACTAAAGAGAAAATGAACAAATGGGACTACATCAAAATAAAAAGCTTCTGCACAGCCAAAGAAACCATCAACAAAACAACAAGGTCTCAGTACTCTTAAAGTGCCTTCCCAAGCCACCTCAAAATATAAATACCACACAGGTATTTGCATGTATATACACATATATGTATGTGTATGAAATGTATATGTATACATATACACATAGTACACACATGCTTTTTAGCCTGGTTGTATATGACTTTAGTATTATTATTTAGAAGACTAAGCTAGCTAAACATTTATGTATATATAGAAATGTTGGCAGTACTCAAAGAAAATAATTCCTCCATGTCAAATCACTCTTCTGTTTGATCCATTTTCACTATAATTATACAGGAGCAAACAAAGATGTAAGGGGAATCATAGTTACTTTCAACATACTTGGGATATGAATTTCTATGTGTCATTATTGTTTCTAAGGTTCATGTCACATACTTATAATGTCTTTTTCAGACTCAAAAAATATAAAGTGTCTGCATAGGATAATCGAGTTCTCAATAAATGATCATTGCATTGCAGACCATAAATTAATAATCACTAACATACAATATTGCATATTTATATCCAAGTTGTACATGTTTGCTAAACATGGTTTATGCTATGATAGATAAGAAGGGGGCCTAGAAATGAAAAGACTAGACATTTAGAAATTGTTTGACAGATCTCATGAAGTAAATGAAAATGTATGGTTGAAATAGTTCATTGAACAGTGACTCTCATAAAATAGTAAATGGTAAAAGAAGGATATTTTATAGAATTACTAAGAATACTAACAATTTTCCAAAGTATAGTACAATTTAACAATAAGAAAATTTGTTGACTCTGAGTTAACACTAATCAGAATTATTTTCACTGACCTTCAATGCCACGGAGTAATCTTCAACTCTGTATTTATGGCATTTAGATTCAAAATAAGAAAACTTATTGGTATTTTTCAGAATCCACACATTATTGATGTATGTTGGATTCCAAACTGAAATTTTTGGTTTGTGACTTAGTCTAATCTCGCCAAAAGATCCCTGAAAGAAGCAACTCAAGAGAGTTCTTACACATCAAATGTAAAAAAGAGAAGGGGAAATCAGCCTAACATATTAAATTATAAACATATGGATGGAATTTCCTTTAAATTATTCTTGAGTCTAAAGCTTAAGGGTAAAGAATTTAACCAAACACATTTGCAGTTTCCATAACACAAAACATTTGACAGGGAATTCAACCACCCCAAAGACAAATGAGATTTCCACTCTAATACTGGGTAAGCTGAACCTTCTCCTACTATTTTGAAATATCTGTACCCGACATTTAAAATGTCAATCTTTACAATGTAACTTTGTAATAAATAATAATGAGTCTATATATTAGATAGTAGAGAGGTTTTTATTTGTTTTTAAATTCTGGAGCCCCAAACACCTGATAAATAGGAAGAAAGAAAACACTCATTTTCCTACAGTATGATTTGTCACTAAAAAATTCAAATCATTTCATGGACTATTAGAACAGTCAAGTTAGTAAGTGTTTTGGATATAAAGTCAATATACACAATCAGGTATACTTCTGTATTCTAGAAACAAATACTTATCAGTTATCAAATTTTAAACTCAATATTACATAGCATCATAATTATATTATGATAGCACCAAATACATCCAAATGGTTAGGGATTTATAGAATATGGATAAACTTATGTTGTATAAACTACAATGTTAGTGAGAGAAACAAATAACAACTAAATTAATGTAGCGATATATCATGTTTATATACTGGAGACATCAAAATTGTAAAGATGAAAAGTTCACCCAACTCAACCTGTAATTCCAGTCAAAACCTAGGAAGGTTTATTTTGTGGAAATTGACAGGTTGATTCTAGCCTTCATTTGAAAATGCCAAGATTCAAAAATAAACAACAAAATACTAAAGAAGAACAATGTTAGAGGAATTACAGAACCTGCTATAAAACTATAATAATTAAAACCATGAAGTACTGGCATAAGGAGAGACCATAGACTAATGGAAGAAAATTGAGTCCAAACACAGACCCACACCTCTGTGCTCCCTGATTATGACAGGTCAGTATGGAGAATTATTTTTCCCTTTTTTAACAAAGATGCTGGCTCAACCATATATCCACATGGAATTATTGCTGCATCACACCATCTAAAAAGCTCACTTCCAAATAGGGTGTGAGACAAAACAATGGAGCTCCTAGAAATTAACTAAGAGAAATCTCTCATTACCTTGCATTTAGAAAATATTTCCAAACAGAATAGCGAGCATTATTCATAACTAATCATCATTTGTTCCCTTTCCAGAAGCCATGGGCAAGGGACCCCATCACTTAGATAATCAGAAAGCAGCCAGTTTGCTAGGTGCAGTCCTTACAAACAGTGCATCCCCCCAGATCAAGCAAAAGATCAGGTGTGATACAGAGAATGCTATCACAATATAGCGAAGTGTGCTCTAATGGAAGTACAGAACGCAGGGGTCAGAGAGGATGGGGGAAAGCCCCTCTGCTTGGGGGCTGAGAACAAAGTATTAACATGTGACTAAGAACTTTTCAACCACTCAAGGGGGAGAATAACGTGGACTATAGTCATACATCCTCAATACAGCTCATAGTTCTCAGCAAATTGCAGTTCAATCAACTCTGCTTGAAAGGAGGACTGTCCAGTGAAAAGACAGCCCCTCGTCTGAACTCCAGGTTTCCCAGTTACTTATAGTGAAACAGTGTGGTCTAGTATGTAGATTTTAAGTGGGCATGAAATACAAAAATGTCCAGTAAATTTACTGTGTTTAATTCCAATAAAATTTGATTATATATATATTAAATTTTAGCTTCCTCTTTATCCTCTAATCATGTCTCTTTAATGTAGGGAAATGTATGGTATATATCATAATTTACTATTGTTGATTGCTACTTTAGTTACCCAACTACCCAGATTCAATTCTTCAGATATTTCCTTATGAAATTAGTGCTCAAGAAAACAATTATGCTCACATTATCAGAATTTCATGATCAACTATTCCTCTCTTAATGGAAATGAAGTCTCAACAAACAAATGACATGTAAAGCCCTTAACAAGTCTTATGAAAAGTAATCAATTGTCTTGTTTGTTTCTATACACACACACACACACACACACACACACACACACATGCATATGCACACATGACCATTTGCTTGAAAACATGCAGTTATCTTTCTTGCATTTATAAAAATGTTTAATTTAACGACATAACCAAAAAATCTCTGAGCATGCTTCAAAATAATGAGCATTGGCAAAACAAAGATAATTGGACATGAGGGGAAAAACAAACCCAACCATTTCCCTCATCTCCTTTCAACATTTTTCCATTTTCAAAAAAAAAAAATTGGGACACATAAGAACAGAATCAAGATAATTAGTTTGTTATTCAAATGCTAAAATTAAAATGGAAAATGTGAAAAAGAAAGTAAGTAATATTTTGGAAGAGAACTAAATTCAAATGTTGAGTTCCGCTTGTTCATTATGCTTATGAAAGCCAGATCTGCTTTTAAATTTCAAACAATCTTTGGCAGCATGAAAGATCTGACCTCAGAGTCCCACATCTCCCACTGAGTTCTGTTGCATAAAATCCAGAAAACAAACCTATATTAAAATGTCTTTTATGCTTTCAGATTATTTGTACCATTACAAGTCAAAAGAATTCTCAGACAAATATAATCATGTCAATAAAGCATTTCAAAAAAGTAATAATAAACTGAAATAAAAAATAGAAAAACAATGTAATGTTTTATAACAGCAGATATCACCTACCAGTAAAATAAATGGAAAATAACATTATTTTTCCTAAGCAGCAAAGGAGTAATTGCTCTGATTACCTTGGGACTGTTCTGGCTTGAATACAACTCACAGCTTTTTTCTCTCTCAAAATATAAAACAACAGAGCAGGCAACACATCTTGTTAATCATACCAGAAGTTAACTCGAATGCAAAAACATTTTCTTTCTCATTTTGTTATACATTAATGTCAGACAAACTAATTTTTTTCTATTTACTGCTGCTTTTAGCCATTATTACTGATCTTAAAAAGTTGCAATTTTTTTTGTTAATCCGAAAAGTGAAAAGAAAAGAGGAAAAGGGTGTAGTGAAAGGGATTTGATTTACCTTCCAAGGTGTGAGACCTTAGAGAAGCTAACTTTTCCCAGACACAGTTTTAACAATAAACCCAGAGTGATAACACCTACCTCATAAGTTAGCTTTAAGAATGCAATGCCATTATATTATATTATACTATACTATACTATACTATACTATACTATACTATACTATACTATACTATATTATATTATATTATATTATACTAGAGGCCCGGTGCACAAAAATTTGTGCACTCGGGGAGGGAGGTGGGGGGTCCCTCAGCCCGGCCTGTGCCCTCTCCCAGTCTGGGACCCCTCGGGAGATAACGACCTGCTGGCTTAGACCTGCTGCCGGGTGGCAGAGGGCAGGCCCAATCCCTAGGTGCAGCCCCTGGTCGGGCTCAGAGCAGGGCCATTTGGGGAGTTGGGGCACCGCCCCATGTCATGCACAGAGCAGGGAGGATCAGGAGGTTGCGATGCCACCCTCAGTCACGCTCAGGGTAGGGCCGATTGGGGGGTTGGGGCACCGCCCCCTGTCACACTCAAGGCAGGGTCGATGGGGAGGTTGCGGCGCAACCCCCTGTCACGCACAGAGCAGGGCCAATCAGGGGGTTGGGGCGCTGCCCCCTGTCACTCACAGAGCAGAGCCCATCAGAGGGGTTGGGGCGCCGCCACTCCCACACTCAGGGCAGGGCCGAAGGGGAGGTTATGGCCTTACCCCGTCACACACAGAGCAGGACCCGTTGGGGGGGGGGCGGGGGGGGAGGGGGTTGGAGCACCACACCCTGTCACACACAGAGCAGGGCCGATCAGGGGGTTGGGGCACTGCACCCTGTCACACACAGAGCCGCAGAGCGATCAGGGGGTTGGGGAGCTCCCCCCTATCAGGCACAGAGCAGGGCTGATCAGGGGGTTGGGGCGCCTTCCCCTGTCCTGAACAGAGCAGGGCGGATAGGGAGGTTGTGGCCCCGCCCCCTGTCGCACACAGAGCCGCAGGGTGATCAGGGGGTTCAGGGGGTTTGGGCACTGCCCCCTGTCACACTGATGCCGGTGCCGGGAGGCCTCGCGGCTCCGCTGATCCCCGTGCACTGGGTGTGTGTGTGGGGGGGAGTGTCCCTCAGCCCAGCCTGCCCCCTCTCACATACTGGGAGCCCTCAGGCGTTGACCCCCATCACCCTCCAATCGCAGGATCGGCCCCTTGCCCAGGCCTGATGCCTCTGGCCTAGGCGTTCGGCCCGGGCAGCGGGAACCCGCAGCTGCAGCGGCCCCACGATCGTGGGCTTCGCTTTAGGCCCAGGCAAGGGACCCCTAGCTCCTGGGACTGCCAGCTTCGACCGTGCCCAGCTCCCATCACTGGCTCCACCCCTACTTCCTGCTATCACTGGCCAGGGCGGAAAAGGCACCTGATTCTCCGATCATGGCTCCCCCCTGGGTTTCCGATCACTGTCAGTGGCAGGGGGCTTCTTCCTGCTTTCCCTTTGGCCTCCCTGCATTGTGCCTACATATGCAAATTAACCGCCATCTTGTTGGCAGTTAACTGCCATCTCAGTTGGCAGTTAATTTGCATATAGCCCTGATTAGCCAATGAAAAGGGTAGCTCGTACGCCAATTACCATTTTTCTCTTTTATTAGTGTTGATTATATATACTGAGTGGCCAGATTATTATGACCACCGACGTTTGTAGGCAAATTAGCTATAATTTTGCGCTGAAGTTGCTAGAGGGCCAGACCACTATAAATAGGGAAGCAGGAGGTTTACCACGACAGTAGAAGTGATTTTTTTCTTAAGATATGGGTAAACAATGTGATTTAACAGGCTTTGAACATGGGATATATATGTAGAGATAGATAGATAGATAGATAGATAGATAGATAGATAGATAGATAGATAGATAGAGATAGAGATAGATATAGATATCCAGGCACAATATAGACATTCAATAAATGGTAGCTACTATTTTATGATTCTTTTTACTACATGAAATTTCCTTTCTGTACATCAGGAATTTGTAGCTGAAATTAAAATGCACATTATGAAAAAAATACACATTATGAAACCAATGTGCACACATTTCTAATTACTAGCACCAAATCTTCAGCGAAGGTAGAGGATGTTATCCTAAGAATCAGCTTATAGAACAATTCATTCTATTTTCTATCCCTCCATTGGACAGTGAAATATCTGCTCAAATAAATTCAAGGGAAAGTGAGACTTATAAAATTTAGAAAGCAAAGCACTCAAATATAAAACAAAGAACAAGAGATAGGAATATAAACAATCCAATGTCCAAATTATCTGAAGCTATGGGAAAATGAAATGACAGATTGAAGTAAACAACTCAAACTGATTTTCCTTGGTTCTTGTCCAAAGAGGATACACACTTCAGAGACCATATCAGCAGAAGTTGACTCACTCAATTCTGCTCCAGTCTTGTCATCAACTCTGAGCTTACACTTATAGTAAGCTACACAGTCTAGATAAAAAGACATATATCTTATACCTATAAAATATGTTGATGCAGAAACTATTTTTTTTTACAATTTTCTGGAATTCTTATTTATTTTTTTCAGAGTCCAGTGGATTTCATTTTGGGTGCAGAGACTAGTTAAAACCAAAATGGAGTTCAATTTGCTTGCGTGTGTGTGTGTGTGTGTGTGTGTGTGTGTGTGTGTACGCATGTGTAATGGGAATGGAGGGTGAATGAGCTTGAGAAATGATTTATCTACACTCTTCTTCCTGATCAGTTTGTTCCTCCTTCATCTGTGGCTCCATGCTTTGGTTAACTACTTTATTCTGGATTTATGACACAACATGATAGTTGTAATATATTTGTTTCTACCACCAGTCTATGAGCTCGGGGGCAGAAGTTGCATCTTATTTATCCTTGTCCTCACACAGTGACTAGAATGTAGAAGACACTCAATTAAGAAATCTAGAGGGAACTAAAGTTACCATTCAATTAAAAGAGAGTTGACAACTGCCAAAATGCATATGCATGCAATTATGTTTATATGTGTCCATTGGGCCATAACAAATTAATGTTATTAATTTGGACTCCTCAGGCTTGCTGGAAATGAAAACTATCTTTGTGTATGTGTGTGCATTTATGTGGTAATGGAAAGCATGAATTTTGCTGCTGCTGAGAGTTTAGGGAGAGCTCTTCATATTTCTCATCCTATAGGACATTAACTCTGGCTTCCCTGCACTTTTTGCCTATTATTAAAAATCAACACCATTCTTTCAGCTTGGGTAAGCAAAATTAAGACTTCCCTTACTAATCATCCTCCATCAGCCCCTACATCCAATCATTTATCAAGTCCTGCTCATTTTACTCTCTGAGTTTTTATCTGAGTTCACTTTTCTCCATCTCAGCTGCCTTAGTCCAAGTAGGGTCAGCTCGCTCTTAGATTACTGAAATA
This sequence comes from Myotis daubentonii, assembly GCF_963259705.1. Taxonomy (NCBI): domain Eukaryota; kingdom Metazoa; phylum Chordata; class Mammalia; order Chiroptera; family Vespertilionidae; genus Myotis; species Myotis daubentonii. The sequence continues at coordinate 49,538,632 of NC_081847.1, read as the reverse complement.
GATTTCCAACTGGCCTCCCTTCTGATACCGTTTAGCCCTCAACAACTGGAGATATATATTTTTATATTTTCAATTTTATTATCTTTCCTAAAAACCGTTCAATTGCTTTCCCATTCTTAGGATTAAGTTCAAAGTCCTTATTATATCTCCCCTAGTCTTACCCGCTGGCCTCCTCTCCTTTCCTTCCCTTTCCATTTCAGCATCTCCAAGTTTCTTTTACTTGGACACCTAAATATCTCATTTCTCATTCTAGCTGAGATTTTAGTCTTGAATTACCAAAATAATTCAACTTCCTTTGGGTTAGAATACTCCTACATGTTAACTCTTCAGAAGAAATACTTCTTCAATGAAAAACTATAGAAGTAGCAGCTTGAATTAACATACTTATGTTTCATATTTTAAAAATTAAAACTTCCTGAATATTCACTAGTCAAGTTCTTTATTCTCTTGATTTAGTCAAAACATCAACCTACTCAATTAATACTCAACATCTGAAATACATAACTTATGTTCTAAAGATACTTAATGCCAACATATAGAGAGCCTAACAATTCAAACACATTATTATGTTCTTTAAAATACTTTTCTATTATTTAAATTAAACCATCACATGAAAACTGTTTTCTATTGCTTTATAACTTCCATAATCCAGTGACCACAAAGAACCACAATTTCTAAATGATTATAAACCTCAAAGGATCTGAAAAAATTTCTGCTGAAATAAATGCTTTGGTTAACATTTAAATTTTTATCATGAAATACATTTTTTAAACTTAACACTTTTCCTAGGGTAGAACAAAGACCATTTAACATACTGCTGTCATGTGGATTTTTAAATAAAATTATTAAAATAGATTTTCCCATTATAGTACTGAAAATATGAGAAGCTGATTTTCCTTCCTGTAAATCCAACCATGACCTACAGCTTTTACAATCCCCTTATTTTCAGTAGTAGAGAATTTAACAACAGCAAAAAAGATTAAGCAATGATCATATAATGATGAAGAGTTAACACTATAAGTATAGTTATGCTTAGACCTCAGGGAAGTTTGACCTCATCAACATCAGTAGGAGAACCTTACATTTATTTTCAATATGGATAATTTAAATGGTACCCACATTTGGTGACTGAATCATTTTTCTATTTGGGTGAACATGCTCAGTGAATTAATCCAAACTCAGTTTAGTATGCATCTCCTCCAGTTCCACCATTGACTTCCTAACTCAGCTTGCTTCCAACCTATGACAGTGGCATTGCTGTCTGTATGCTTATGAAACCCCAAGGCCATCATCACCTGTCATCCCTGCCATCTCACCACGCATCAGCCTTCCTTTCAATCACTTAATCACCTTGGCTATCCCTTGCAAAACTCTCTCTCTCTTAAAACCTCCCACCTGCCTAAATCACTCCCTTTCTTAAAGTTTGCTTTGTATCTACACAACAAGGACACTGTTTTCTTAAAAGTTTCCACAGAAGCTCTCTGTGGCTTTATATTCAGTCTTCCTAATTAAGAAAATTCTTCAAAATAATGTCTCTCTAAAAGAAATCACTAAATTTACTAATACCCAGAGTATCTTGCCCTCAGGAAGCATTCAAAAGTAATACAAAATAAGACACACTATCAATAGAGATTTTGTTTTCTAAATTAAGGCAGTTCAGGGGAATTTTTCCTAATAACATTGTAAGAGTGCAAAACAAATTACTTTGGTTATTTTTGTTGCTGCATTTTCATTTTAATCAGATAGAAGTCATATGTGTGATGTATACCTACATCTGAACAGGGCTTAATCACCTGCTGAGTATGTTTATGCAGATTTTCCATTTATGAAAGTTCTCCAATAAGGTTTACAAATAACTTCCTTGGTTAAGAAAACACAGAGATATCCTATATAATAAAAGGCTAATATGAAAATAGACCAAACGGCAGAACAACTGGAACAATCAAACAACTGGTTGCTATGATGTGCGCTGACCACCAGGGGGTGTGCACAGAACATGGCAGGCATCGGCCAGGACAGGAGCAAGTGAGCGGGAGCACCAGGCTAAGGCAGGGCACCAGTCGCTGTCATTGGGGCGAACCTCTGGTGGTTACTGAAAATGCTTTGCTCCCGTGAGCCACAGTCCCGCCCAGCACTCACACCTGCTGCTGGAGCCAGCCCCACTCACACCCACTGCCAGCACCCGACACCGGCCCCAATTGCTCAGCGCCATCAGCAGGTACAAGTGGCAGCTACCGGCCCCAATCACCCCTCAGGGCTTCTACACCTGTCCCTGATCCTGAGGGGAGATCAGGGCAGCAGCTGCTGCTCACACCCACTGACTGCACTGGCCCCACTCACACCTGCAGCCAGTGCCAGAGCCACCCCTTGCACCCACTGCCAGTGTCTGGCACCGGTCCCAATTGCTCAGTGCCATCAGCGGGTGCAAGTGGCAGCTGCCGGCCCTGATCACCTCTGAGGGCTTCTCTACCTCTCCCTGCTCCTGAGGGGTGTTTGGGACAGAAGCCACCACTCACACCCACTGACTGCACCGGCCCCGCTTGCACCCACTGCTGGCACTGGCCCCAATCGCTCTGTGTCATCAGTGGGTGCAAGCAGGGCCAGTACCATCAGCTTGTGGGAGCAGCGGTGGCAGGAGTGGGGCTGCCAGCAGACAGGGGACAGGGGCTGCAGCGGGAGGGGCCAGGCAGGGGCACAGATGATGGGCCGAGACCCACCCCTATACCTACGGCAGCCTCACAGCCCATAGTTCCTTTCAAGGTGCACGAATTTGTGCACTGGGCCCCTAGTAGATAATAATCAAATCCATCTGAAAATCACTGCTCACTATCTCTTTCCACATTTTTGGTCATATTAGATTTTTTCTTTTTTCTTTTTTTTAAACCAGTGTCCCCTGTACACAATGCACTCCATTAAAAGATGAACATTCTCATGCATTTCTCCTGTACGTCTAAAATTGACTGAATAATTATTATATTAACTAGAATACACATAATCAAAAACAAGTAGTGGTACACATATAGTGTTAAAAGATAAACTGAAGCATATTAAAATTTTTAAGAGTTTATTTGAGCAAAAATTGATTCAAATCTGTAGTGCCAAACCAGAAGTGGTTAAGAGTACTCCATCCACAGGGTCTCAAGAAAGACTTCCATAGAGAAAAGGCGGAAGCAAAGCAAGGAAATTAGTGATTGGCTGTAGCTAAAAGCCTATTTGGCTGTTTGTGGTTGCTTATCCTTAGGTTTCAGATTTCATAACCTTGAGCCATTTACAGGTTTAGATTTGGGGTTGTTTAGATAGGCTGTAAACATTAGAGCCACCTCCGTCTAATGGCTACCTTGTTTAATTAATATAAAAATAGTAATTTAGCCCTAGCTGGTTTGGCTCATTGGATAGAGCGTCGACCTGCGGACTGAAGGGCCCCAGGTTCAATTCCAGCCAAGGGCACATGCCTGGGTTGCAGGCTCGATCCCCAGTGGGGGGCGTGCAGGAGGCAGCCGATCAATGATTCTCTCCCATCATTGAGGTTTCTATCTCTCTATCCCTCTCCTTTCCTCTCTAAAGTCAATAAAAATATATTTTAAAAAATAAAAATAGTAATTTAAACACTTTTAAAGTACCATATATATTTCCATTTGTCTTTACTTCTATTTTCATTCAGTTTAAAATCATTGCAACAAGTCATGTAAAATAAAGACAAAGTGGAAGACACACAAACCAGCAAATGCATGTAAAACAATATATTTCATTTTCTAAAAATATATACATGCATATACACCGAAGTCTGCTAATTTCCTCATGTCGCTAAAGTAGAATAAGGATAAACATTCCCTAACTTTTGAACCTGGCATATTTATAAACAAATATTTACTGGATTTCTTCTATGTGCCAGAAACCCTATTGCCTGGGTTGGAGGCGCATCCGTGAATAAACAGATTTACAGTATAGATCTGTCCTCATGGAGCTTATACAGTGATTACAAGTTCATTCTAATGCAGAAATTCAAATGGATACTTAATTATTTTTCTCCAAAGATGCACTTGTAGCAATTACCTAGATGTCTTCTCATTGTTAAATGGAAGAAAAATGTTGTTATGAAAAAATGAAAACAATTTATTTTGAACATGTTGGAAGAACTGGAAATAACAGAATTGCAAAAACCACAACACAAACAAATGAACCCAATATTTGGAGTTTGATCACGTATTTCTGATGAATCTCCCAAATATAAATATTTACACATGTTCAACTCTTCATCCTTTATTTAAAAACTCTAGGCTGAGAGTGAACTGAACTTTCTAAAAGTTCTCAAAAATATTTTAAACAGGAAACCAGCTGCCTCCACCCAGCCATGGCAACATGTTCAAAGCACAATACTGCAGGAGTTCACTGAAGTCCTTGAATACTCCAGATGACTGCAGGTCAGATTTAGTCCTTGAATCATGTGCCTTTAAAAATGTAATTGCAGAGGAAGTTGAGAAAATAAAATTATTAGTGAATATGGACCTACCCAAGTTTCATAATTATGTTTTTTCTTAAAATACGGGATTAATTTACTTTGAAATCACAAGGCCACCAACTTCTGAATAAGAACAGCATAACTTTTCAAAAAGTAATAGACTAAATATAAAAGGAGTATGTAAAATTGATTTTGTATATAATTAAAAGTATACTCATTTATAGTACTATATTTATTTAAAATGCTATAAGGATATTAAATCATTTGTTTCTCTTGCTACAGAACATTTTAATATTCAGGAAAAACATAATAAAATAATGTAGAAACAGCAAAAGAGAAACAATGGAATTGTTAAAAAATGAACATTCTTAGCCCTAGCCTGTTTGGCTCAGTGGATAGAGCGTCTGTCTGCATACTAAAGGGTCCCAGGTATGATTCTGGCCAAGGGCATGTGCCTGGGTTGCAAGCTCGATCCTCCTCAGTAGGTGGCGTGCAGGAGGCAGCCAATCAATGATTCTCATCATTGATGTTTCTATCTCTCTATCCCTCTCCCTTCTGCTCTGAAATCAATAAAAATATTAAAAAATGAACATTCTTAGACTCTGTAACATAAGGAGAAATATCAACCTATACATACATAGCACCAAAAATTATCAGAACAGCAGCTGATAAATAATATGTTGATATTTTAGACAAAATGATGACTTCTTATCTCTGTCACTGGCCTATTAAATTTATAGCCTTGTTATATTTCTATGGACTCTTCTAAGTTTAAAATAATACCAATATATACTTGATTCTGATTATTGTAACCTGAATGCAAAATAAAAGAAGCAATCAGTTTTCAGACATATTATTTGGAGAAAAATAACTTCCCCCTGAAAAACAAATATGGTGGCTGTGCAATACTTAAGCTACTTCACATAATAATGAGATCCACAATCTTGATTTACCTGGAAAATTCCATTTGTAAGGTTTTGGGTCTTAAGAAATAAGACATGAAATCTTTTAAAATATACATGTTAGATTTGATTTGACAACCAGTTACTATACATGCTAGTGAGACTTTTTCCCTGTCCCTACTTTCTCATGTTAGACAAAATGTATTAGTAATTTGTTTAGACACAGAGTCCCCCGACTTCTCCAATCATCTTTTTAAGTGTTGGTATCTCTGGGTGTTGTCCTTCGGCATCAGAGAAAATAACACTAAAGTGAAAAGCAATTTAAAGCAGAGATCTTAACACAATTGCTAATTGATCTGTAATCAGTTTTCATCTGTTTGTTTTACTTGTAAGGTATAGTGTTGTATTTCCTTAGTAGAAACAAGTAAAGGAATTGGATTAAAAATGTCAAAATATCAGGAAGTGAATAGCTAGTGTTTATATTTCTCAAAAGATCTAGCTTTCCAGTCCCTAAAAATAGAAAATGTAAGACTTGCAAGGAAAACTGCAGAGTCTTCAACTCATACATTTCAGAAAATTTGGTTTTGTTTTGTTTCTTTACTCTCCCAACTGTATAAATATTTTCTTTTAAAAACTCTTTCCTAAGTAATCCCTATACTAAATCACAATTTTAAATCTTCCTCCAAAACTCTATTTTTACTTCTTTTTTCTCTACACTCTCCTATATCTGTATCTTTCATTTAATTTATTAAAAATGAAACAAACTAGAAAATGTGTGGATTCCTAGAATTGGGTTTCATCATTGCCAGTTTGACACCAATTAGGCTTTCTTACACTACATCCAGGAGAGAGCATCCTGGTACCAGTTACTTCCACAAGACATTCTATTTTTCATACTTCTCAGTAGCAATATAACATAATTATATCCTTATAACAACATCAGAATGGTGTAGTGGGACCCAGACAGCTCTGAGTCAGAATCAGAAAACCTGGGTAAATCTGTTCCTTGTGAAGTCACTCAGACACATGCCTTCATTTACTACAAGGAGATAAGCAAGCCTTGAAGATCATCTATCGTTGCTATGAGAATACTTCATAATTGTTTACATTCTGGAGTGTTATAGTCAATGCTGTATAATATGCTAGTCACTGGCCAGATGGAGTTATTGAGCTCATGAAATGAGAGTAGTCTGAAATGAGGTGTACTATAAATGTAAATTAGGCAAAGTAAGGAAAAGGAAAATGTAAATTGCTCATTGATAATTTCATGTTGATGGCATATTGGAATGATAATGTTTTTTATAAATTGGGTTAAGTAAAATATATTATTAAAATTAATTTCACATCCATTTTTAAACATTTTAATGTAACACTAAATTATGAATGTTACTTGAATAATATTTCTATTGAACAACGCTACTCTAAAATATCCAAAATATTTTGTTTTCTTCCAATCTATGTTTTGATTTTTTTTCATTAATCCTTGCATGTGGATATTTTTCCATAGATTTTTAGGAAAAGTGGAAGCGAGAGAGGGAAAGACAGAAGGCCCAGGCCAGGGGGGAGCCAGCAACCAAGGTACATGCACTTGAGGGGAATTGAACCGAGGACCCTTTAGTCCGCAGTTCAATGCTCTATCCACTGAGCCAAAGCAGCTAGGGCTATGTTTTGATTTTTAAAATTATGTTCAGTGTTTTGGGGCAATAGTTCTGTTTCTACAGAAGCTTCCTATCTATACTTCTAATTGAGATGATTACTAACAACATTATTTGCAAACATAAGCTTGAAAAATGCATTCTACTGATAGTGGAAATACACATTTCCATTCAGATATAACTGAGAAAGACATGTTCATTACCTGACACATGGCCATGTAATGCAGAAGAGGTGGTGAGGCAGCAGTCACACCAAAATATATGGACATGACTGTCCTCTCTCTCCTACTGAATCATGTATAGCTCTCTCCTACACCATTCCCATCTGCAAACGGGCATGCTGCATGTAACACCCTCAACCTGAAAATATCATCTTAATCCCCACCTGGGGCCACCCCATTTCTCTGGCATTTTTTATAATAAATATCTTTAAGAGTCACTTTCCCCCATCCTGTTCTCTCTTGAACTACATCTATCGATATTGAGGCCTACAAAAACAATCGAGGACTTCTACATTGCTAAATTTAATGTCTTTCTTGACCAATCAGTAGCATTTTCCATAATTGGCTATTCCTCCTTCTAAAAGCAATAATTTATTTGGCTTCTGAGAGACCCCTCTCTCATGGTCCTCTTCCTACTTTGTAGACTGCTGCTTCTCATTCTGCCTCCAGCCACTGACTCATCCCACCTCCTCTATTCTCCAGTGGTAACGCCTCTGAACACATCCAGTCCTTTGCCTTGAAAGCCGCCTATTTGCTGATTATTTCTCCAGCCTGAGATCTTCCTTTAGTTTGGACTCATGTGTCCAGCTGCCAACTTAACCACCACTTTAGTATTTAATTGACACCTCAAATTTCACATGTCCAAAAGCAAATTCTTGACCACTGCCCCAACCCCATCTAAACTGCTCCTCCCACTCACTGTCTTCCCTCTGCAAAAAATGGCTATTTCATTTTTCCAGTTTCTCAAATCAAGCCTAAAGATCGTCCTTTAGTCCTCTTTCTCTCACACTGAACATCATGGTTGTTGGAGAATTCTGCCAAATCTGGCAGGGCAAGGGGAGCTACATTCACAATCTCACAGGCTTCATCTTTAGTATCTACTTTAAACCACCTCATCTTGTATTTTTAATCTTTATTGTTGAAAGTGTTACATAGGTCCTCCTTTTTACCCCATTAACCTCTTCCAGCTCGTTTCCATCCCCAGGCCCTCATCACCCCATTGTGGGTGTCCATGGGTTATGCATATATGCATAGACATTCACTGGTTGATCTCTTCCTCCCCTGCCTTCCCTCTGAGGTTCAATAGTCTGTTCATGCTTCTATGACTCTGGGTCTATTTTTTATCATTTGTTTATTTGATTCATTATATTCCACATATGAGTGAGATCATATACTTTTCCTCTGACTTGTTATTTCATTCAGCATAATACTCTCCAGGTCCATCCATGCTGTTGCAAACAGTAATAGTTCTCTCTATTTTATTGCTGCATAGCATTCCATTGTGTAAATGTACCATAGTTTTTTTATTCACTCATCTACTAAAGGGCACTTAGGCTCTTTCCAAGTCTTAGCTATTGTAAATTGCACTGCTATGGACATAGGGGTTCATATATATTCTTTCTGATGAGTGTTTCAGGTTTCTTAAGATACATTCCTAGAAGTGGGATGACTGGGTCAAATGGGAGTTCCAATTTTAAATTTTTTGAGGCGATTCCATACTGTTCTCCATAGTGTAAACCCCCTTATCTTTTGCCTGGACTACAGTACTTTAATGGGTCTCCCAGCTTCTACCTTTTCTCTACTTCAATGTATTCTTTATAACATAGTTGGAGTAACCCTTTTAAAACTCAACTTATTATGTCACTCCTAGGATCAAAACACTTAAATGACTTTCCATCGGATTTAGAATAAAAGAAAAATTTATGACTGTGTCCTATGAGGTTCTCAAGACATGAAAATGGGCTACTTCTCCAAACTCTCCCCCAGGATCTAGGATTCCTGAATCTGAGATTCATACAGTTGGGGTGTGGGAACATTTTGAGAAATATATTACCTTAAAACTGCAGCTGGATTAGCTTCAAAGCAGGCCTGCCTCTGCCTGGCTCACTCCTTGCAGCTGCCAGCCTCTAGCCATTCCTTAAAGGGACTACACTGTCCTCATTTGAGACCTTAGCATTTATTCCTCCGGCCTCTAACTTTTTCCCCTAAGATTCCTCATGTTAGACTCCTTACTTCCTTCAAACTGACAGGGGAATTCTCTAATTATAGCAGAAGGACACGCATTCTCCATTCCTTCTTAACTTGCCTTTTCTTTCTTCAAGCACATATCATTACTTAATATGTGATACTATAGAACTGGTGGATTGTATTGCTTCACCCGCTAGAATTTATTCCTGATGAAAGGAGCATTTTAGTTGTGTTCACATCTCTGTTTCCATTGCTAGACCATTGTCTGAGACATAGCAGGCATTCACTGCTGAAGGAAAAAGCCTGCAAGAAAGAGTGACTTGGAAGTATTCTTTTTCTCCAAAGGGCAAGTATGACAATTTTTACTAAGTTGAGTCAGGCTCCTCTAAAGAAGGTGACTTTTAAAAATCATATGGTGATAAACTTTTAAGATTACCCTAGAAAAAATTTTCAGCAAGGTTAACTGCCATTTTGATTGTGATCAGGAACTTGATTCTTCCATACATCTAAATCACACACACACACACACACACACACACACACACACACACACACACACGGTGAATAGCTCTATCTACAAAAGACAAATATTTACACTTACTTGGCCACAAATGTTTTGAAACAGTGTAGGAAATGATGAGGATTAGAGTGAAAAAAACATGTGTATCCATTGCACAAGAGAATCAGAGGTTTCAAGAGACTGAAAACTTAGAAAGGGGAGTTGGTCTCTGTATTACTTATACCTCTGATACTATTTCTGTTAACATCTAGGTTTCTGAAATGTGCCATTTTTGTTAACTTATTCAGAGAACACCCTACACCATAATACAACTTAGAGCAACAAGTGGACAATGATGCCCACCTGAAGTGAGTATACTAATGTAAGATCCAGAAGCAGAAATTTGCTGTTGGCTAGGGTTAGGCCCTGGCTTTCTGTGAGAAGCCTGCTTTAATCCCATAAATACTTAAATTTCTCCCATCAGTCTGCACCATTAGATCAAATTTATTTTAGTCCCACATCAAAAGCTTAGAAGACAACTCTGGCCCATGGGGCTCAGTTGGCTGGGCGTCATCCTGTGCAACTAAAAGTTGTCAGTTCGATTCCCAGTCAGGGCACAAGCCCAGGTTGTGGGCTCAATCCCCAGTAGGGAGCATGCAGGAGGCAGCCAATCAATATTTTTCTCTCACATTGATGTTTCTCTCTCTCTAAACATCAATTTTAAAAAGTTTAGAAGATAGGATGTACATTTACATAGCATCAACATCTTTAGAATACATTTGTAACATGATGGAATTGCCACAGCCAATGTTTTCAATGCACACAATCATAAGTCTTATAAGTTAAACTTTGTCATTAACAAAAGAATAGAGAAACTGGGGGAGCATCAGCAATATGATGAGAGAGACCCTAAGGAGCTTATTTTGGGCTCAATTCAGTCTCATCATTGACTATGACCACAAAGAAAGTTCAAGAAGCATATATGAACACTTAGAAAATCCTTGTGATTACTCTACCTCCTAATTAGGAAGAGCTTACAGACAGAATCTTCCAGAACATCAAACTCCATGATTGTCTGACACTTTCACATGTCCCTCTCCTCTCCTTTCATACCAAGTGTTATTCCACCAAACAATTATAATTCTTACTCTTCATTTATGAATCATATTTTCATCTCATCCAGAAGCTGAGGAAAAAGAAGACAGGAATCCATGAATAAATGCTGAATAATAAATCCATTTAATCCCTTGAGACCATCATAAATTCAACTTTTAACATATGCCTTCATAATCCTAAATTCACTGAAGGAGGAAATAAAAGATTGTAGGGAAACTCCTCAAAATTATTTCCACATAAAAAAAGTCTAAATTTGTCTCAGGCTCTTTTTCATTGAAATATTTCCACTTTACCTTACCTGACATTTTTAAGGGTTACTGCAGCCTAAAAACATGCTCACTGGCCAGTGACTAATGGACTCACTTCTATTTTTTTTAGGTTTTAATTTTACAAATTAAAAGCAAACATTACAATAAGATACCATTTATTCTGCAATGGTCGTATGTTTGATTTCTTAAAAAAGATTTTAAAATTGATTTTGGGGGAGAGGATGGGAGAGGAAGAAAGAGAAACATCAATGTGAGAATGAGACATAGACTGACTGCCTCCTGTTCTCCCCAAACCAGTGATCGAGTCCCCAAACAAGGCATGTGCCCTGACCAGGAATCAAACCAGCAATGTTTCAGTACATGGGATGACACCCAACCAATTGAGCCACACTGGCCAGGGCTGGTCATATGTTTTGTACTGAGTACTAAGGATATCTCTTATTCCAGCTACCCCCCAAAAAATACTTCTCTCAGAAGTTTAACATCAAATATCTTCATATCTTTGCTACACATAACAGCAATTCTTAGCAAATATGATTAAATATAAACCATTCATATACTTTTTAAATATATAAAACTAGGGGCCCCGTGCACGAAATTCGTGCACTGGGTGTGTGTGTGTGGGGGGGGAGTGTCCCTCAGCCCAGCCTGCCCCCTCTCACATACTGGGAGCCCTCAGGCGTTGACCCCCATCACCCTCCAATCACAGGATTGGCCCCTTGACCAGGCCTGAGGCCTCCGGCAGAGGTGTCAGGCCTGGGCAGGGGACCCCCAGCTCCCTGCGGTTGCAGGCTCCGCCCCTGCCCAGGCCTAACACCTCTGGCCTAGGCGTCCGGCCCGGGCAGCGGGGACCCGCAGCTGCAGCGGCCCCACGATCGTGGGCTTCGCTTTAGGCCCAGGCAAGGGACCCCTAGCTCCCGGGACTGCCAGCTTCAACCGTGCCCAGCTCCCATCGCTGGCTCCACCCCTACTTCCTGCTATCACTGGCCAGGGCGGCAAAGGCGCCTGATTCTCCAATCATGGCTGGGGGGCAGGGCAAAGGCGGCCCCAGGGCCGCCTTTGCCCTGCCCCCCAGCTCTTAACTCCCCCCTGGGTTTCCGATCACTGTCAGTGGCAGGGGGCTTCTTCCTGCTTTCCCTTTCGCCTCCCTGCATTGTGCCTACATATGCAAATTAACCGCCATCTTGTTGGCAGTTAACTGCCAATCTTAGTTGGCAGTTAATTTGCATATAGCCCTGATTAGCCAATGAAAAGGGTAGCTCGTACGCCAATTACCATTTTTCTCTTTTATTAGTGTTGATATTAATAATCCTTAATCTGCAGAGCTATGACTTCAACAGAATGACCTTAAACACAACCCATCTTCTCTTTGATGGGCTGACTTCCTCCACTAAAACATCCAATTTTCCTTTTTACAAGGTCTCACACTCACAATCAATCACAACTGAGCACCTATAATTGGCCAGGAAACTGAGGACAGGCACTGGTACACAAAAGGCCCTCTATGAAATACAATCTTAGAATCTAGACCTGTTTAATTAAAATAAAATGACATGAGGTCAGTGACCAAAGTAATTAAAATGAGAAATGTCCTTAGTGATTTAGTCCTGATGACTTTCTGAAGATGAATCTTTACATTTTCACTATCCTCATCCGTTTGGGTGCATGGCAAAAAGACATGACTCCAGTAAAACCTAGATGATGGCAAGCTTCTAAAAGAGTAGATAGCACATTTCTACAATGTCAGTGTAGATATTATTTTATATATCATATAAATGCCCAATATTTACATAGTCACAAAAATAAATTATTATAACATGAGGTGGTTTAATTGAAAACACTGAGAAAAAAAAGAATAAAAAAGGAAATGAATGCTATTCCAGATACTAGTTCTATTCTATTTAGAAAAAAAGTAAATTAATATGTTTAAAGTTTGGATATCTGAGGGAAAAGTATTAATAAATAGGTGCTATTCTTTTTACTATGGATATACCATACTATCTATTAATAACATAGATCTTATATATACTCTTCACCCATTGAAATAAAATTTGAGATAATTTTATAATAATGAAGCCTTTCCATAATTTTAAGAAGGGGTGATCACTAAGCGTTTATTCATATTACACATCAAAAAGAAACAAAGGAAGCCAAAGTGTTCCCAGGGTCATTTTCAGTCACCTCGTGCATTTCATTTGTGAAAAACTAATAGTTGATGAAAATCGGTGATGATATTTCCTCTGAGAAATCTCAAGATATCCTTTGAATGCAACATTCAAGAAAATAAAAAAAGCATAAGAGCTGATTATGGGATCAGCCAATTTTACATGTAAATACTGCTTATTTTCAGTATCAGTTTCTTTTTTCTTCTCCCACAGGAGAGTGGACCACCTGAGAGAATTGTGATTAGGGTGGATTTGCAGATGTTGGGGTTGATCTTTGGCCTGTGTTTCAACCCCCTCCTCCCTGCACTTACTTACTCTGACTCCCATTCCAAACCATCCCGATTAACTTCTGCCACACTAACATTCCTAAAACACCAGTGCAGCATAATAGAAATAGCTCTGGAGCCAGAAAGACATTGCTTGGAATCCTGGCTCCAGCACTTACTCTATCTGTGGCTTTAAATAAATCATCTAACATTTCTGAACCTCAGACTCCTTTATGAAAAGGAAGATAATATGTAAAATGAAGATCATTTTACTGCATAGTTTTCAGAATTGCAGATATGTATGTAAATTATCTTGTATGTATTAAACATGACTCTGTGTTGGCAGGTGGTGATGAAGAAGAAGATAATAATGATGATAGTGAAGGAGGAGGAGGAGAAAAGGGGAACAAAGACTCCATCTCTTCAGAAATTTGCAATTGCCCCACTGTATATAGGGCAAAACTACTCTGCATTTTTAGATGCTCCACAGCTCTGTCCACTCTGCCATCTATTGAGCACGAAGTCATAAAGGTATACTTTTTCGTGCTCCAGTGAGGTGGATGATCCACCCCTTCCTTGCTTTATATTAATTCATGCCTCAAACCCTTTGCTCCAAGTACTTTTACAAAACAAAAGAGTCTTTTTCTTTTCAGTAATTACCCAAGTCCCACTGACTTCTCATGACTCAGAACAGAAAGCTGGACTTTTCGTTAAGGTTTCTCTAAAATCTTGCTGTAGAGGGAATTTTGGAAGGTTGTGGCATAAGAGGGAATTTTGGAAGGTTGTGGCATCTTGGCAGACTTCAATTGACCTTGTAATACCAGCATAAGAGATAGGAAACTTCTCCAACTAGAAGTGGACTGAGGTCATTTTCAACTTTAAAGAATTATCATCATCACATTTGTGGCTCTAATAATTAGATAAAACCTTCATAAATGTCAAGGTCTCGCCCATCATGAGGCACCAAGGAGCTCTGTTCCAGTGACCAAGCAGTTACTGAATCCAATGAAAACAAAGGAAGAATGGAAAATAGAGACCATTCCACAATCTGTTATTTCACAAGAAAATTATTTGTTGACATTTTGAAAAGGAAAATAATTTACATAAAGCATTTTACACATCGTTCAAATAGATGCACAGATATTTTAAATCATATTTCAAAATCACAAAAATCATACACATATTAGCATAACTAGCCTTTAATCAAATGCTTTTGTAAAAGTATTGCTAAAAGTCAGAATTCAAAAATATTTCATGCATATGTGAGGATATTTGACAATAAAATGATTAACAGCAAAACATTTAATCAAAGTTATAACAATACCCCATCCCACAAAAATATTAGCAAAAGTGTATTTACATGATTTTAGAAAATAGAAAAACTGGTGTTGATGTAAATAAGACTATCAAGAGAGATATCATGTGTATTTCAATGCCATGTGTTACATGCTTCTAATTACATGTTTAAGAATATATCCCTTCTATTTCTATGTAATAGACTTACTGACTCTACAGTCATTTCATAATTTATTTTTGCAAGAAACACCAGCAAATACTTCCCAATGGTTTCCAGAGATCTTTCCCCTTCAATTCTATAATTGTTTTCTATATAGTTAAATATCCCTTTTCTTTATAGAATGTATAGGGTTTCATTCTTTTATTCTATGTTCCTATTTCCTCCACACTACCCAGGTAACTTACATAAAGAAATCAATATTGGTGCTAAGTTTGAATTATTTTCTGTTATCAATGACAGGAGCTCAGCAGGAGGACTAGCAAAATTAAAATAACTCTAAGTGCATGAAGCATAAATTATGAAGGTTTACATAACAAATTTATTTTTCCCCTCTAAGAATATAGATTATTTCAAACACATTGACTAACTCATATCCACTGGGAACTACAAAACAGGGTTTTAATATCAATATGTCCTATTACGGTCTAAATTTAGAGTTTAAACTCTTACCTGAGTTTTGTTTAGTATACAGTTATTTTTTAGACAGGAAATGTACGATAAGATGTCAGGGTACATAATACCAACGGTGGGAAAATGGAAGAGGGAGGAAAGAAATCAAGTCCACTTTAAGCAGAAACTCCAAGTCCCTCTGTTTCCCAGACCTACAGTAGTTTTATTCTGCATCTTACAAGCAACTGTCCTTCCCTTTGTTCCGAGAACAACACATGCTCTGCCCCAGCAGGAAAATATAAAAATTAAATAGAAAACCACAAGGTTATTAAGCATCTTACCCTCTGGGCTTGCTGGGCTGCTTTAGCGGCTCAGTGTTACAGACACGTGTAAACAACAGAATTTCCTGCATCCCTTTCTCATCTGTATGGCTCTGGGGTCCTGGCCAACAGGATTATTTCCAGCCTTAAGGCCACTCCACACTAACTCGAAAAAGATTCCCATTGGTTGTGAAGTTTTATCAAAACCAATACCACAACACCCTCTGTGGATCACAGTGAGCTAACCAAAATGAAATCATTTCAGTGTTCCCTGACTGAGGATGGTTTTCCAACGCCTTGCATACAGCCCATTTGAAACTATGTACTGTGAGTGCAGAAGGGAGAAAACACCCACCCCTTCATCTGTAAGTCTGTTTACTGTCTAAAACAATACTCATAACTTGTAAAGTAATAGAAAAAAATAAAATTAACTGACTAAAGAAGGTGTCTGTCTGCTAAGATTACAGAAAGAAAAGGAAGTGTCATTGGTCAGATCTGACATTTATTAGATTGTGCCCCTCCAAAAAAGAAAACAAATATGTCATGAAATAGTTGAGGATACAAATCATGATGCAAAAACTGTCTGTCAAAAGCTGCGATTTCAGTCATGCTGGCAGGACTGTGAGCGGCAGTCTCCGGGACCCCCGACAAGAGCTCTCTGCCCCTTTCCCTGGGGAAGAAAGACTGAGAGACTTCCCTGCCAGGAAGTGTTCTGATAGATAGAGTGATTGGAGGCAACAGAAAAAGAAACTAACAGCACAGAATGTCCAAAGAAAAATAGGGGGCAGAAGAAACAATCACTATACTCCTTCTAAATAAAGAGCATGAAAGCAGTATTTGACAGGGAGTTGCTGTCTTTAAATTATTTTCTTCTTCTTCCCTTCTTAATTTGGAGGATTATTCTCAGCTGAATCAGATGTTTGCCATCTCTTTCTACTTAACACCAACCTTTCCTCCTTTCTTCCTGACGCAGCAGAGAGGGGGACCATTCTGTAGAAAGTGAACTAAGCTGCTGAGATTGCCTTCCCCCATCTTCTCAGGGAATAAGCTTAGCCACCATCCTCTCTCCCCTTTCGTTGAACTTGCCCTTTTGTCTGGATGTTCCCAGGATATTTGAAACACATAAAGTCTCCTCTCCTTCATGGTCAAATGATTGAAAGAGGTCTCTGTAGCCAAGAGCCCCATTTAATCTGCCACCTACTCCCTTTAATGCACCAAAGTGACTGTCTCTGAAAATAAATGCCTTTTACTTTTCAAGTCTATAAGCTCTTCTCTCAGTCCTCATTCTAATTATTACCAACCAAAAGACCCTCTTCTTCTCTCTTAGCACACTTTTCTGGTCTTCCTCTTTGTCACACAAGCCTCTTCTCCCTCACCTTGGTGTGGTCTCTTTTCCCTCCAATCCCTCCATGACATTGGCTATGTTCTCATGTAAATCTGTTATCTCTCTGGATAATGTCACCCATTCTCATGGTTTCAATTATCATCTGTCTTTTCAGAGGACTCCCATTATCTACATTTGGATCCAGTCCTCTTCTGAGTCTCCAACACTTATTCACATCAGCACGCTAGAAAATACCACACACATGTCATCAACATATTTGAAGCTGAAATCATCATCTCTCCGTGGATTTGCTCTGTTGTTTATCTCAATAATGCCAACCAGTCTTATGGTTTACTAAAAAAAAATCCTGGAAGTCATCTTGACTCCTTTTCTAGTCTATATCCAATCCAGCATCACTTCCTTGTGATTTGATTTTAATAATATACCTATATACCTAGTCCTCTCCCTCTCAACTGCCACTTTCCTGGTTCAGGCCATGGTCATACTCAAGATCCCTGCAGTGTCCACCTAAATTACCTACTTGCCTTCAAACTGGTTCCTTTGCATCTTTAGCACAAGTTACAGCAGTCTATTTCCAGTACTCGTGCTACTTGAAATCTCTGAAGATTTTTAACCCTCTTAGCAAATTCTTCTTCACAATGAATTTGCCAGAAAGCAACTTTTCTAGGTTATTTTTTCTGTCTTGTTGACCATGCTATGTCCACATTCCTTCCTTTATTATTTTCCTCTCTTTTCAAGGTATAATATCTCCACGGGACTCCCGCTGGTCCTATCCTCTGTCAGGGTGATCAGATCTGTTCTTGTGCCTTCTTGCTTGACCACATCAATATTACTGCCAAGTTTATGAGTTACTGATCAGTAAAATGTTGCTATGTATGGAGACCTGTCTCATCTGAAGCCTTGTCAAATGAAGGCTCTCTTTTCCCACACAACCCCACTATCTCAGGCTCAGAAAGTGGAGTAGGTGTCTCGCTGTTCCTATTGCTGAGTCTGGCTCTCAAATGCTTTGTTGATGGTGTGGGACCTACCAGTATCATGGGAACAGAGCTATCCAGTGTCTCCATCTTAGTTCAAAGAGATGTTGCCCCCATAGCTTCTCTCTGTGTGTCTGTCTGTGTATGTGTGTCTCTCTCACACACACCATACATACATACACACACAAGTACACATCTTCATCATCTTAACACTACATATTTCATAACAAGTAATGGGAGCATGAGGAAAAGAGGAGAAACTGAGCCTTGGAGTTTTCATAATTTGTTGGCAAGTTGACATCTTAAGGATCTTAGCACCCATCAGTGAGGGCTGATGTGTGTGTGTGTATGTGTGTATGTGTGTGTGTATTGCAATTTCATTCTACAAATTAAGTCTTCCCTGTAAATTATACTATTTGCTTACCTGGTATTTTTCACCACCTTCCCCACAAAAAAAAAATTATTTTGGGGGAGGTGGATAACAAGATAGTTAAAAAAAGCTTATGCTACCAAGATTTCCATTCACTACCTGACACAGTTTAGCAGGTGATACATGAGAGGAAGCCTGATGAACAGTTTGGGAAGTGTTGTCTTCCTGATATGCCACTACATTTCACTTCTTCTTATTCCTTCAGTGAACAAAGACAGGAACTGGAGATGGAGAAGAATTGCTTACCTAATCTTGAGGTCACAATTCAGATGGAAGCCACGCTGAGAAGGGCAGGAGGAGCCAGGACCATGACTGGCCTCGTGTGGGCTTTTGGTGATGTGAGGAAAAGAGAACTTGACCAGGTTAAACCACCGTCACTGGATTTCTCCTGTGACCTTCTTTATTAGATTGGGAATGACAGGCCAATAGAGAGCTGTAACAGTATCTAGCTGCAGAAACAATGGGGAATAAATGTTAATCAGAACTGATTTTACCCCAGATTCTTATCACCTAACTTGGGAGTCCAGACAAAACCATGAAATTGAAAACTCCCACAGCAACCTTTCCCAATGTTACAGCTACTTCTCACCACCTCTGTGAGGCTTTTCCTCACCCCCACAAATAGTTCATGTACAGCAAAGAGCCGGATTTGTATGCCTATTTACAAGTCTGCTTTCTCAACGAACTGTGAATTTCTTAAGGAGATAATATTGTATTTGAATCTGCTGCAAATAAATAAATGCATAAGTGAATGAGATATAAATGGATGTTCCATGAAAACATTAAAGGAAACAAAAATAATGAATATATCTCAGAATTGGACAAGTTGTAGAGAAAATAAATTAGAAATATGTACCTTTATAACATTGATTAAATGTATGGTAATTTTTTTATTTCTCCTAATTTTACTTTTATAAATTGAAACAACAGCATCAGGAATATATATATATCTCAGTGACCAAGTAAGAATAATAGAAATACTGACAAAGTAAGACAAGTTGAAAATATTTTCTGTGGACTTAATAACTATTTGAATCAGTTGTAATGTTAAATATCAACTGCAACAATTTTAATGGCTTTAAAAGTATTTATAGA
The DNA here is from genome assembly GCF_963259705.1 of Myotis daubentonii. Lineage (NCBI taxonomy): Eukaryota > Metazoa > Chordata > Mammalia > Chiroptera > Vespertilionidae > Myotis > Myotis daubentonii. The sequence goes on along the minus strand of NC_081847.1, from coordinate 49,519,042 downwards.
ATTATTCTAAAGCAACACATGACTATCTCAGTAACTGAAAATTTATTGCAAGGAAGCCAATTTTGGTTTTGATTCAAATGCACTAGGTCGTTTTAAACCGCAGATTAGAAACGTGTGTGCACAAAGTCACACAGTGCACTGTGATTTCATAAATACATGCTTCATTAATCAAGAGAGACCAGCTGGGAAGCCACCATGTTTTATTGAACTAACTTATGCCTACTCACATACATCAGTCACATCAATCAGAGCCTCAAGATGTGAGTCTTATCGCAGCATTATAGGAAACACGTTCTTCCTTCTCACTTTTGTAAATAGGAATTATTTCATAGTCCAGAATTTCTTTACAAACACAAGGTATATTTTCTATAAAAATGTGTAAGTTTTAACACAATTCCAACTTTTTTTATATTTTTTTTCAATTGAGGGAAAAGTTAAGAAAAACTGTGAGGCCCAGCTGGTGTGGCTCAGTGGTTGAGCACTGACCCATGAACCAGAAGATCACAGTTTGATTCCCAGTCATGGAATATGGCCAGATTGCGGGCTCGATCCCCACTGTGGGGCATGCAGGAGGAAGCCAGTCAATGATTCTCTCTCATAATTGATGTTTCTACCTCTCTCTCTCTCTCCCTTCCTCTCTGAAATCAATCAAAATATATTTTTTAAAAACTGTGAGAAAAATAAATCTGATTTACAATATAACACACTTAAAGGAGAAGCAATCCTGATCTCCGGCAGAGCTGGGTTTGAGTGTCAGCTGTGAGAGCTCAGTTACATCTATGAGCCTCCATTCTGTCATCTGTAAAATGGATGTATAACCTATAGAGAGGGTCTAAGGGTTAAGATACAATGGGTATAAAGCACTTAAAACAGTCCCTAACACTAAATAAATCAAAGTCATCCTGAGTAGTAATTGCTTTAAAAAATAGATATGGTGACCTAACGACAATAGTTTTAAAACAAATTTTATATTCTAAATAAGAGTATTAAGCAGATGTAGGCATGGCCCAGTTTGATGACTAACTTATTTTGCTATTTCCCTGAGTGGTCACCTTGTAGTTGTGGTCTCATTCTGTGCCCAATGCTTTGCCCTGACAAAAGCCTCTAGACATGTTTCTTATTCTTTAATAAGTATGCGATAAATTCAACTTTGCAAGATTTTGTGAAATTATTATTAATTTATCTTTGTAAGACTTTGAATGTTTCAGGAGCTTTCCTTAGGAATACCTACTTATGAGAAAATGGCCCAGAGACAAACATTACCTTTTAATTTTTAATTATTTATTTATTTATTTGAGAGAGGAGAGAGAGAGGAAGAGAGAGAGAGAGAGAGAGAGAGAGAGAGAGAGAGAGAGAGAGAGATCAAATTGTTGTCCCACTGATGCATGCATTCATTGACTGCTTCTTGTACTAATATGTGCCCTGACCAGAGACGGTACCCGAAACCTTGGTATATTGGGACTATGCTCTAACCAACTGAACTACCCAGCCAGTATCAAACATTACCTTTTTAAACAATAAGATATATTTAATATAACTAAGATTAAAGATTCAGGCTTTGGTGTTTTTTTATCAAGCTCATAGCAGAATAAATGACTAATTGTTCTTTCCTTACTTAATAACAGTGTGATGTATTTCATGTTTTGGAAGGATTTCCCAAACTCATCATTGCTGACAACTGGACCAAATAACTTGTTATGTGGGACTGTCTTGTGCATTATAGGGTGTTTAGCAGCCTCCCTGGCCTCTGCCCACTGGTTACCAGTAGCTCACCCACATTGTGTCAATCAGAAATATGTCCAGACATTGCCAGATGTCCCCTGAGAGGCACAATTGCTATCAGTTGAGATCCATTGTTTAAAGTAACGGAGTAGTGGAAAGATGAGACTGAGACAGGCTTAGCTCTGCTAGTAACCTTCATTAGCTTGGTTATCCAGCTGTGGTCTTGGAAAAAGTGACTCTATTATTCCAACCCTATTTCCCCATACACTGTATATATAGTCAGGAAATTAGACTAGATAATCTTGAAAGCTTAGTTTATTAAAACATTAAGCGCCTTAATCTATCTATCCCTCAAACACACACACACACACCACCATCACCACCACCACCACCACCACCACCACCACCACCACCACCACGACCACCACCACTCTACTCACACCTTTCAAACATAGTCACTCCTGTAGTTTGTATGCATTAAGTTATCAAATAAATAGGGAGCAAAAACAAAAATGTTACCAAAACCATTCTAATGCAGGTAACCTCTTCCCAATTCAGTTTTACAGTGTTATAATTAATTTTTTGTAGTAACTTCAACTCCAGGATTACCACATACACAGAAACAAAACAGCTTCTCCTTGATAAGTCTAAATTGATAACATCAAGCATTGTTTTGTGTGTGTTTTTCTCACAACTCAACGTTCACTACATTGATGAAAAGTACCTTTTCTACTCAGGATTTATATTAAATTACAATTTAACTTGTTGACCAAACTGAGGAAAAACAGTCCATATAGAGAAAAATTAATTTTACTAAGATAATTTGGAAAATGTATCTCATTTTTTATTCCTTCAACTAAAAGTGCTAGGCAGCCTTGCTAAATAATCTCACCCAAGACAAGAGCTAGTCTTCCTCAATGCATTTTTTTTTATTCATGTGAGTAAGTATTCTTGGCAGCAATATAAAGTACTATTTGCTAAGGCTTGCAAATAAATTTTTTCCACATATAATGAGTTTCACCATTTTGAAATTTGTTATTTTTCCTAATCTATCCTTTGGAATTCTTGTAAAAAAAGAATTATTTATACCACTGTGAAAGAAAAAGATACAATTTCCTTATTGTAAGGGATTGCTATATTTTGGTAATAAATCCCAGCTATGAACAGAATGAAATAAGAATTATCAAAACAGCAATGCTTTGTAGCAAATCTACTGTTTTAAAGAAAACCAGAATCAAGCTCTAGGAGTTCAGGGTGTGTTCTTGACCTCAGCCTGTTGCTTAGGTTAGACCAGGTACTTAACTTCACTGAAGGAAATTTTTGAAAGTAAACATGTGCACATACAGAAAGTTATTATTTTTCTCATAAGGATCAGATCTCTAGAAATGGTAAAACATAATCTTTAATAAAAACACTATCAAGTCTATCATAATGATGAATCATAAATTCTTAAAGGATTGCATTCTATTAGCTTTTAAATTGTTTTGCAACATGAATTATTATCACAGTATTAACCAGACCTGAAATCTCTTAATATTTAAAATTCAGAGTAAATTTGAGGTAAACCAATGACGTTTGATACTTTTTTAAAATCCTATGAGACAGTAAAAAAACAATGATGATGCTGATAAATTCAAATCTTTTTAATTTCAAACTACTGGAAATTAGAGTTAAAATGGCATCTCTGAACTGTGGAAGGACTAGTTCGAGCATCACCAAGAGTATCAAACTCCAGTGCAAAAGCAAAAGACATTTAAAAATCCATTTAATTTAAATAAAAATGATATAAGTAGTACCATTGCTAATTGAGTAAAGATCCTAATATTTTTATTATATAGGGGTGGGCAAAAAAAAGTTTATAGTTGTGAGTAAGCAAAACACAGAGTTTATTCTTGTATTGTTATTTATTATCTAGAGGCCTGATGCATGAAATTTGTGTAAGAGTAGGCCTTCCTTCCCTGGGCTGCTGGCACCGGCTTCCCTCTGGCACATGGGACCCGGGCTTCCCTCCAGCTGCCAGCAGGCACCCAGGATCCGGGCTTCCCTCACAGCCCCTGCTTCGTCTGCAAGGACATCGGAAAGGATGTCCGCTCTAATTAGCATATTATGCTTTCATTATTATAGATTATTGTATTATTTATTTGTATTACAGCTGTAAACCTACTTTTGCCACACCTATATATCTCCCATTATCTAGGCATAATTTCTATTGATTGCAACAAAATATGGGAAAAAAGCAACAAAGGAATCAAGGTTCATATTTTTTAAAATAAACATTTTTGAAAGGTGATTTTATTTTGCATATCTTATACAATGAGGTCATAAAGATGAATATGTTGATCTTTAAAATGAATTTTAAAATACCTTTAATCAATAAAAATAGAAACTTAGTTGATGAGCCAAGGAAAAATTTACAATTTCATCTAAATGCTAGAAATAGGAAATTAAAGATATCCTAAAATTAGGCCTACAAATATTAGTAAACATCATTCCAAAAGAATTCAATGATGATAATGTGTTTGGTTAGTACAGGAATAGAACTATAATGTTTTCTTCAAACAGAAGTTGCATACTTATTGGTTCAAATATTCACCTTTCTGGTTAAACGATAGAAATGAACAAAAAATAGCTATACTAAAGGCAGCTTCTGTAGCTACAATCTTCTTTATCTGTTGATTTCTAGAAACTCTCAAAAACACCCAATGACTATTACCCTATTTATAATATCTCTGAGATCTTAAAAATTGAAATTAATGTATATTATCACTTTAATTAAAATAATCTACAAGGGTTTGGCAATGCATGTTATTATTAAAACTTTTGAAGTACTCACAACCCAATACTTTGGTCTTCTATTTATTTTCAAATCATTACACATGCCAAGATAAGATAATGTTCTTGGCAATTTGAAAAAAATAACAAAATAATAATTATATTTTAAATTTTGACAGCATATAGTCAGAATTGTCCTAAGGAAATATTTTTCACACGGGCTTTCAAAATGTTTTTTTTTTAAGTAACAGAGTGCTTTCTTTTAAGAATTAATAAATATACATATGTATTTATGTTTACACAGAAGTCACGTACATCAGAAGTGGAACTTCTCCCAATAATACTTGGAGGATGATTGGAAACCTGCCACTTGGCAACTCTCCTCACATCTAATTTCCTCCAACAATGGCCCTTGGAGGTCATCCACTGACTCCCCAGCCTCGAAGGAACACTTGGAAACCAGCTAATATAATAAAACTGTTATTTTACAGATCAAGAATCTTTACTTCAGTGAGAAAAAATCATATGTCCACATTTTTCTGTTTACTCACTCATTCATCTTTATTAATTTTCTAATAATTTAAATAATTTTTGTTTCAAATATTTATTACATAAGTAGTAGGCGTTTATTTTAAAGTGACTAGCACCAAATGGTGGCAGCCACTACTCAATTAAAAATACAAGATTGTCAGAGGTAAAAGAAGAGTCTTCTTGGCAATAAGAGTCATAAATTTAGCATGTATCAATATATTAATTAAGAAAGTTTGTTTGCTGGACAATAAAGATTTTGGACCCAGTATCCAGTAACTCTTGTCATTAATTAAAAGAAATATGCTAGAACATTTAGGCATATGGGGAGGGCAAATTTCAATATCCCAAAGTACATCAAACTATCATAAAGTTGTTTCATATCATAGATGCAAAAACCTTGAGTGATGTCTCTTATTTCCTTGCCAGAAAATGCTACCTCATTTATTAAACTTACTGACTTAATTAATATCCTCATGTAATCCATACACATATACATATATATTTTACTAAATATACATTCAACATATTTTATGTTTGGTATACTAAAATCAATGGATAAACTATAATATTTAAGTGACAACTATGAGTGATATTGGTTATATAATCAATATATATTAAAATTATAGAATGAAGTATACTATTTTTAAGTGACAACTATTGGAATGGTTTGATGGAGAGAACAAGATAGAGGTTAAACTTCTTTGAGTATATCTTGTCTAGTAGATTTGACTTTGTGACCATGTAAAATTAAATAAAAGCAATCAACCTCTAAAATTCCAAAATAAAATAAAACCAATGAGATTATATGTATATCCAGTTAGCAGCATAACCACACAGTGAATAACAATTCCAAACTATTTGAATCATAACCTGACCAAAAAACTGCAAAAATTTAAGACTATTTTCAATAATCATTTTCTTGGTGGTAGTGTTGGTAATGTTATTCTTGGACTGTTGTGTGTATATCGTGGTTAAAGCAAATGAGACATGTGATCTGTGACATGTTAATATTACCATCGACAGTCTTCAAGAACCAGGATTTGTAACATGAAAGAAAAGACATACGGATGGAAGATGTTAGTAGAAATTGTGGTCCTGATTGTTAATGGAAACATCCATGAGAATTCATTCTATACTTTTACATAAATAGGTAATTATTATATAAAAGTATTTATAAAATGGTATAGTTTATAAAAGATATATATCCTGGCTTTGCTAAATAAAGGGGCCTAAGAATAATGGTAACCATGTTAGCAAAGATCCTCCTTAAAAACACCAAATAAATGGTCTTAAAATACAATTTTCTTTCCAAAGAAACCAGAATTTAAAAGGAGCAATTTAAGCATGAATAAAAATAATAACTTCAATGTTGCCTATTGGAGGACGCTTGAACCACTTGCCTAATTTTAAATTTTATTGTGTTTTAATGTTTCCTTTTTTAAACAGATTTCCTAAACTAATAATATTATGGTCACTTTTATTGACCCTTTAACAAATAATAACTACCATCTGAAGAAAAGGCATACATTCTTCCAAATGTGAGGTTTTTTTCTCTTAAGTACAAGCAAAATTTCACTCATGAGCAAAATTCATGGCTGAAATTATAAATATAGTATTTGACCAGAATAATTATGGTTTATTATTATTATCCAAAGAAAAAAATGGGTGTTTGAAGAGAATATTTAAGTCAAAGCTAAGAATGTACTAATGTGAAAATCAATTATGCCATCTCTGTTTTTCCACTCAAATATTTTAATCCCAGTCAACATCAAATATGTTTATTTTTCAGACAGCTATCTTTAAAATGAAAGAATGTTTTTATATCTCTCAAAATCTTCATCCTTAATGACAGCCAATAAATATGCTTTTTTTATAAGCTTGAAGAATAGAGTTCTTGTAATGAAAACTGTAGCCAATTTTAAGACATAAAATTATTTTAAGCAAAGCTGCTGAAAAAAAGTCAACTTGGCATTGACTTCTAAGATAAATTTATACTAGGATGCTACGTAGGGTTTTTTATCATTTAAATTCTTAGAAATCCCAGCAGATATGTTTTATACATAAAAAACTTGATGGAAGAAATTAAGATCTAGTAGATTAACTTTAAAAACATTTATTTGGGGTAAATTTTATCTGCTCTTTACCACATATGAAGTAAACTAACTTCTTGGATACCGCAGGACGTATTAAATTAACCTCCGCTTTCTCCCTGGCTTCTGCCCAGTGTCACTAGTACTTCACTCTGCCTCATTCTAATAACTTCAGAGTGCAAATCATTCACAGCTGTAGGCATCCTCTAACACTGAACACAATGACCAGGTTTACAATGTAAGAGAGAAACTCAGTCTGATTCCATCATCTTGGCATTTTTTTCTAGTTATGAAGCGATTACATCCAAGAATGAAAATATACTACAATACTCTGGAAGAAGTTCTTACAGCTAATGATACATTTTTGAGTGCATGTTGATATTGATTGGATCCTTTTCTTTATAGTTTTTTCTTTTAGATTCCACCTTTCATAGTCCATGCCCTAGGAATCAAAACTGTAACATGTATTTGCCTGTCTTCCCCTTAACAGAAAGCTTTAACTCCCTTTTCCCAGGCTCAGCCCAGCTTTCTCTCTCTCTCTCTCTCTCTCTCTCTCTCTCTCTCTCTCTCTCTCTCTCTCTCCCTCTCTCTCCCTCTCTCTCTCTCTCTCATCTCCTTCATTTTCTTTCTTCCAGAAAGTTTTCTGTTAAGCTATAGAACTCTCTGGAATGTGTACTTGCTAGCTCTCCCGAATAAACTGTTAAACCTGTTCTTTTCATTAGGCTGTTTAGAATGATCAAGACAAACCTGGCTATACTCCATTGTTAACATTACTTCTTTCCTTGGACTAGACAAATTATTTCTAAATCTCAATTTCCAAATAAACATAAAATCAATATTTTGATTTTAAATTATCTATCAAGAGATAGTATATCTTAATGAATAATAAACAACGTATTATACAGTTCAGCTTCATTTTACAAAATTAAAAACAAATTTTCCAGTAATGGAGCTGTCCAGATTTTGCCCACGCCTGTGAAATACAAAGCAAATGGAAAGTTGGCCATAAGGAGTGTAGAGAGAGCCAAGCCAGACAGTTTGGGTCAAAAAGCAAAATTTTTACCCAGTGCTTAAATATTAGAAGTTATTCACAGCTGCAGATCATTTGTACTCTACGAGCTCTAAGAATATGGTGCTGAGTTTAGCTTTGGCCTAATTATCTGGTTTGGCTGCCGCTGCTGAGCAGCGTTTTAGGCTTATTTCCAACTTTCCATTTCACCTTGTGCTGGCAACAAAAAAGGTTTCAGTAAATAAATCCATTTGAGTGGATAAATCTTCATTCTGTTGAATGGGACTAGGTTGTGTACAGGCTCTGGTGGGCTGTGACTTTGATCGTCCAGCCAAGGCATTTGCATTGGGGGTCGAGAACTCTTGGATCCTTGGCTGATATCATGGGGGAAGAATTTGATTCTGCTCCTCATTACATTTGATTGTGTACCTTGTTACATTAATCTCTAACCTTGGACATGTGCGGAACTGAGACAATAAAAATCCCAACAACCACATGGTAAAATAATTATTCTAAAGTGTTTCAAAACAGGAGGGACCTATTTACCTTAAGAGACCCTGACCAGACATTTAAGAACTAAGCATCTTGAGAATTCTTAGTTCCAAATATGTTCTGTGTTTATATTTCATAGTAACAACTCATATGTGCAGAAATGTAAATTTCCCTCTTTTCTAATGAAGAAACTCAACTTCCAGGTGACCTCAATTTTGACTCCTACTTCCATTGATGGCAGAAAGCTCTATTTTTCCCTAAATCAAGGTAACTCAGTCACTTCCAGGTTGAAAACTGAGATTGATAGATATCCAAATGTATTCATGGCCACATGTTTGCATGGCTCCAAAGTACTTGCTTGCAGGTACCACCCCTCCTCATTCTGCATAGCAAGTGGTCCCATCACCCTGTTTTACAAGCTCACCCATGTGATACAAGCATTAAAAAAATGTTATGGAGATTTCTCCAAACCTCCCTCTCCTTTCCTTTTTATAGGACTTAGCTAAACTGCAGGAAGCAAGGGGTCAGGAAGCTGTGTAATTGTCATTCATCCTGAGCCAGAGATGTGAGCACCTGATTTCTGGTCCATCTTCAATCATTGCTGTCTGTGTGTGACATAAGACATCCTGGTGATTTTAGGTGTTCAGAAGGTATATCTTCCATGGGTGTCACTAGTCCCTTATGGCTGCTCATCTTGACTTATCACACATTCTACATTTTCTCATTCTGATACAGGTCCCTTCTAATGACTCCCTTTCCCTTTTACAGGCTCGGGAACTCTGGGTTGCTATGGTTACAGCACCCTGGAGTATATCAAAGTCTAAAACACTACCTTCAGGCCCATTTGCCTAAACACCATCCCTTTGGCCATTGATTATTTAAACAGATTTTCTGTCAATCTCCCAAGTCTATCACCTCCCGACTCAGAGGCTTTCTTAATCTACAGCATTAATACCAATCTAGGTTCCCTCGGAATCACCTCTTCTAGCCTACAGACTAAAACTTTTTCTCTTTTCATGGTAAAGCAATAAGTACTTTACAATTTCAAATAATACTCCATAATATTTATTGGCCAGAGCACTACATGTCATTCCATGGGGGAGACCTTTGTCCCAGCCTGGAGACTTTAATGTGGTGTGACTTCTCCCACACCAGCTCACGGCTCCCAGAAAAGTGTCCCGGTAGGTTTTTAATAGTAATATATTTATCAATATACTAGAGGCCCAGTGCATGAAAATTCATGCACTGGAGGGGGTGGGGGGGTCCCTCAGCACAGCCTGCCCCGTCTCACAGTCCAGGAGCCCTCAGGGGTGGGAGGTGACCTGGAGATCAGGGGAAGTTGATGCCCCATCACACCTCTGCTGCTGCCACTGCCAGCAGTGCAAGCCTCAGCCAGCCCTGGTTACCTGAGCCTTGGGTAGCTGGGTAGCCACCATCCGAGAGTTGCCTGCACCTCAGGCCAGCCCTGGGCAGCTGGGGGCCTGAGGGAACTGGGGGACTCTGGAGGCGGGGCTGAGGGGACTGGGCACTGCCATCTTGTGGCTGTGGTTGCCGCCATCTTTGAGGGTGTGACAATCAATTAGAATATTCCCTCCTTATTGGCTGTGGGCACCACCATCTTTGAGGGTGGGGCAGTCAGTTAGCATATTCCCTTCTTATTGGCTGTGGGCGCTGCCATTTTTGTGATGGTGTGAGGGTCAATTAGCATATTCCCTCTTTATTAAATTGGATTCTTTCTGCTTGGAGATTTTCTATGTCTTGTTTAAGAAATCTTACCCTGCCATGCCAAGATATTAACTAAACATTTTTTCAGTTTAGCTTTTTATATGCCTGTCTGTCATCTATGCAGAATATTTTGAAGATGTGAGGTAGGAAGCCAGTTTCAATTTTTCCCATAGGGTTATTACCCCCTACAAAGTCATTTACATACTACAGTAATCTAGTTACAATGTAAGCCTTAACAGATGGTTTTCCTGCTGAAAAATCTTGAATGGTTCCTCATTATTTATCAAATACAGTCCAAGTTCATTGGTGTTTCATGTAAAGTTGATTATAGTGACAGCTTCCCCCATATTCTTCCACTTCCTTATGCTCTAGACATGCTAAATTACTTAATTTCCCAAATATTACATATTCTTTTCTTTTTTAATATATTTTATTGATTGATTTTTTTACAGAGAGGAAGGGAGAGGGATAGAGAGTTAGAAACATTGATTAGCAGCCTCCTGCACACCTCCTACTGGGGATGTGCCCACAACCAAGGTACATGCCCTTGATCGGAATCTAACTGGGGACCTTTCAGTCCGCAAGCCAATGCTCTATCCACTGAGCCAAACCGGTTAGGGCAACATATTCTTTTCTTAATAATTTACCTCTAACTTATAATAGTAACCAAGTAATGATATCAATTCTCTGCAGCTAAAGAGAAAAAGTAAGCAGCTAATTTAAGGGCTAATATTTGTAGGACTGAAGTATAAAATCAAAACCTCAGAAGAAGGAGAATTTCAGAAGTAAAATTTTTGCCTGTAGAGATAAAAGTTTCAAAATAGCATTTTTCTTCAGAGCTAAGAGAATAGTGGGCTCTCACCAGTTCTAAAGCACACATCACAGATGCTCAGAAACCCTGAGACTAGGAGCTGTGTTTTCCTAGGCACAGTCGCAGTGTGGTTTAGATTAGGAAAGAAGCATACCACCTTTCAGAGAAAAAGTTAATAAATCTTCCAATGGCCCTTTAAAATTTCTTTTTTTTTTAGAGTAGTATTCCCAGCTGAAAACATTTAAAGTGTGTTTTCAGTCATCTCCAAATGTTTTATCGCCTCTTCAGGTGATGAACTGCATTCAGAAATAAAGTGAGGGTAACCCTAAGGATCCCAAAATTATGCAAAGTTTGATCCTTTCAAAAGAAGCTCTGAATGTGGTAGGACTATGTTGCATGGCTGGTTTCCAAGCACTCATCTGGAGTCTATTTCTAAGGATTAGGACAAGATGTCCTACATTATATGTAATATTTTTAATTTGCTATAAGTTAGTAAAAGCATTAAAGATCTAGTCTCTCCTATGTTAGATAATTCACATGACTTTAAATAACTTGATTGAGTGAATGATAGAAATACAGAGGGATTGTTTTGTCATCTTAAGGAAGCCCAATAAATGGTACCCTTCATCCCTACTAGAGTTCAGAACATAATAAAAATTAGGTTATGAATAAGGCCATTAGAGAGAAAACACCATCTTTGTTTTTCATAAAAGTTGAAGGAGGTAGCATGCAGGAGAAGGTGAAATAAGCTGTAATCCTGGTCATAGAAGAGGTTACAACACCACATGTTTTCCGTACAAGAGCTGGGCCCGTTAAGGATATGATGTGGTCGAAGGAACACAGAATGTATGCTGCCTGTGGCCAGGCTGGGTCCCAAGGAGGGAAGCAGAAGATCCAAGCTGAAACAAGCACAACCCGTTTCTTCTCAAATTTACAACTCCATCACTCCCACTCCCACCTCTTACAGAGTGACTGAGAAGGTAGAGAGACCAGGAGCACTGAAGGATCACCTCTCCTCCTGACTCCAAAAGTGGGGAAGGAGATGCCTTCCCAACATGGCTCAGCTTTTCACTCTTAGCTTACTGGACCCACTCCCTGGTCCACAGGGTTGTGGCTTGTCTTCCAGAGGAATGGAAACCAATGTTGATAAGGATGTCCTGCTTCAGCCTTAATTGAATTGCATACCCAACGCCACTACTGCTCCCTTGGATAGACTTCTGAGTCCAGGCGCTAATTACAGTTGTATCACTAATCACTCAAACCCCATTGGTACACAACTATGACTTTTTAATGCTCACAGATTGACAAAGTGTCTCTGCTCCACCTTCTTCATGGCCTTGACAAGGGCAAGTTGACAGCTGGGGGTAACTGGATAGGTGGGGAGTTATCTGGAGGCATCTCCACACATGTCTGGTGAATGACACAAAGTGCTAAACCTGTTGCCTGGGACTCAGCTGGTGCCATTGGCTGGAGCACTACATGTCATTCCATGGGGCCTGACCTTTGTCCCAGCCTGGAGACCTTAATGTGGTGGGACTTCTCCCACAGCAGCTCAAGGCTCCCAGACAAGTGTCCTAAGAGAGCCAGGTGAAGCCATATGGTTTGTCCTGATCTAGTCCAGGAATTTAGGCTCTTCACTTCTGCTGCATTCTATTCTCTACAAGCAAGTCATCGAAAAGGTCTACATTCAAGAGGAAGGGAACTAAACCCTCAATTCTCATAAGAAAAATATAAAAATATTCCCGATAATATTGTAAAACCGCCACAGTCCAATTGTTATCAGTGTTGATTTTTGTCTCATAAGTATCTGAAATTAGTCTGAAGAATACATGAACTTCAAGAGAAGTCTGCCACCAAAACTGAAAATTACCTTTGTGCTATCTCCTATCCATAGTGTGGCCAGGTAATTCAACAGAGCATATCAGAAGCGCTTCAATGAGATTAAATTACAACAATAAGGTCTCCAATAATAAAATTCCAACAACATAGAAAGGTCCCTTATGTTGAATATAGTTTCTCATTAATAAAATTTCCAATAAAAAATCAAATACCTGCCCAGCTGGCTTGGTTCAGTGGTTGACTGTCGACCTATGATCCAGGAGATCACAGTTCATTCCTGGTTAGGGCACGTGCCCGGGTTATGGGCTTGATCTCCAGCAGGGGGCATGCAGAAAGCAGCCAATCAATGATTCCCATCATTGATGTTTCTATCTCTCTCACTTTCCTTTCCTCTCTGAAATCAATAAAAATATATTTTTAAAAAATCAAATACAATCACTGAAAATTTTCAACTTCAAAGCCTTCAAAATCCAAAGGAATTAAATTCAAAATTAAAATTTTCTTGCTCCTGTAAGTTAAAAGTTCAAAAAAAGTTAATTCCTCCCCAATTTCTTTTTCTGCTAAAAAAAAAATAATAAAAGATTCTTAATAACTGGATAGACCTGAGTTTGTTTTTTTCAGCAGCTACAGGATAGAAAACTGCTTTCTGAAATGATGAATGTTCTCTAGGCTTCAAAAGTTGTGTTAATCCAATCTCAAGTCTTCCATCAGCCTCTGCAAAGATCTCAGAAATCCAGATATCTGAAAGGACACAGCTCCACGGAGCTTACTCATGCAAGGCTCTAGTTAAAGGCAAAGGATATGACCCATTAGAAAAAGAATGGAGTCAAGGCAAGCCCTAGGCTTTGGGAGACATCCAGGTGCTAACCCCCCGGGGACTTTTTGTAGGTACACTGATGTGCTGTCTGGATTAAACCACCAAGATGTGTGCCATGAATCTAGGGTACCCGGGAGCTCCAGGCAGAAGTGCCAAGAGAGGTTTTTAATGCGCCTCTGACCACGCGCTCAGGCCAGGATGTCTAACCCATTATGCCAGTTGAAAATCTTAAGAAAACAAACTAGTCCCAAGGTTCAGAATTTACACAGCACATTATAAATGTCATTACCCTTTTCCTGGTCAGGAGTCAAAACCAGACCTCCAGGCATCCACGGAAATAAAGGTAGAGCTATTATTACAAACCAGCTTGTAAATTCCCTTATCCTACAGAGTTTATCTCGTAAATACCAGTAGGTCTTCGGGTTACATCGGAGATCCGTTCCTATGGCGCAACGTACTGTGATTTTCGCTGTAAGTAGGAACCCACCTACATAAGCACCTACGTCACTCACCTGGAACACACACACAGCAGTAATGAAGTGAAACAGTAAAAATAATTTAAAAGAAAGATAACAATTCCTGACCTTTACTTGTGGTAAATAATAAAAAAACATAAAGCACATATGTACATACGTCGAAATGACAGAACTTTTTTTAATAAATAAATAAGAGATGGTGACATAACCACGAAACAACATACATCAAGTCCAAAGTAACCTGAGGACTGCCTGTAGTTCAAAGATGATCGCTGCAATGTCCTCATACCCAGCAAATTCAGAAAATAAAGCAATCTGCAACTGCTAAAGCAGGTAACCAGGCAAAATGTTGTACCTGTTACCTAATAGTAGTGATTCCAAGGAGCATGGCAGATGCTCAGTGGTAGAGGGAAGGGGGTAGATGGAGAAAATTACTGCTTTCGGCTCCATCAGGACATCTAGCTGTCTTTAAAGGTGGTCCACGACCAATCAACTTAAACTTACATTACGGATACCTTAGCCATAAGGAAGTTAATTCTGGTGTGTGTCCATCTTATAGCCAGGTACATACCACTTCCGCCAGAGAGAGGTATATGGAATTGAACTGTCTATTGTGGGTTGAATTGTGTCTCCAGAAAGATATACTGAAGTCTTAACCCCTGGTTTCTATGAATGTGACCTTCGTTGGAAATAGAGTCTTTGCAGAAGTACTTGAGATGCGAGTTAAGGTGAGGTTGGTTGGACTGGAGTAGAGTGAGCCTTTAATCCAACATGACTGGTGACCTCATCAGAAGGGGACAATGCCATTTGAAGACAGAGGCAGAGCCCTGAGTGACACACCTACAAACCAAGGAATGCCGAGGACTGCCAGCCGCCACCATGTGCTGGGGAAGAAGCATAAAAAGAGTCTTTCCCTCAGCACTTCCAGAAGCAACCAACTTGGCAGAGTCATCTTGATATTGCAATTCCAGCCTCCGGAACTGGGAGAAAATAGATGGCTATCATTTTAAGACCAGTTCATGGTCAGTTGTTAGAGCAGCCCTAGATAATGGATACAGGCATACCTCGTTTCATTGCACTTTGCATTATAGAGCTTCACAGGTAGTGCATTTTTTACAAACCAAGGCCAGATCATGACGCGCTGGATTGCAGTGGTCTGGGACTGAACCGCAGCATCTCTGAGGTCTGCCTGTACCCAGCCTGATTCCGTTATTTATGTTTGACTGCTGACAGGTTTTAAGCCTCACCCCTGCCTCTTCTGCTCCTGCCCCACATCTGGGACAGCAGATAAGAATGCCCAGGGCTCCTTCCTTTGGCTCCAGCGGAACTTGAAACCACCTGCAGGAGCCCTTGCTCTGGCCACACTAACCACAACCAGCCCTCCACCAGTCTCCTTTCCCTGCTCTCGGAGGCCATGTTTGGATTTGCTGTGAGTCACCCTGTCTCACCAGAAATCCTCATCACGTGGGTAATAAACATTTTCCTAACTTCGCTGTGTGCCTATGGTGTCATCACTCTTGAGGTCTGGACCACATTCTGGAGAGGTGTCCTTTCCCTTTCCTCAGGGTGGCCAAACAGACCTGCCTGATGGCCACGTGGGAGCACATGCATTACTGGCGATCCTATCCCTCTGTCTTATCTGCAGCACAATTCTATCCCATTCACCACATTCAAAACCTCCTCATTTCTATTTCCCGCCATCCCAGGTGGCACGGAAAGTTCTGCTTAGTGGCAGAGGCATCGGGTTTGGCTGTGAAGGAGAATTCAATCCCCGGGTCAGTTGCCCTCATGTCACTGGTTCAGCCCATGAATGTCGGCAAAGGCTAGCTGGACCCCGTGGGTACAAGTTACAGTGCTGGGACCAGCCCCACAGCAGGGCAACCTCTGGAATCACGGAACCAGCTAGAGTCCTGGAGAATCAGAGCCCACATTGAAACTCTTAATGTGAGAAGGCGGTGGATGTGAGCAGTGCAGGAGCTGCAGGGAATGCGTTATTGGGGGCCCACATGCTCTTCCTTGCAAAATGCACACACAGATGACACCTTCTCCTAAGAATCGCCCTCAGCCAAACAGGAGCCATGCACCTTCCAAGTTACTCCTCCCCACTGTCTGAGGGCAGATTATGGCCAATAACCAATTGAAAAAGGGGGGGGGGGCATACAAATGTTTACTCTTTTGCCTGGAGCTAGAGCCAATTTTTGTGTGCAAATGATGCTTTAGAGCTGGGCTGGTGAATGCGGCAGCCACAAGCCGCATGTGGTTATTGAACACTTGAAATGAGATAGGCTGTTTACATATTGCATTTCAAAGATTTAGCATGGAAAAAACACACATAAGCTATCTCATCAATATGTATTACATTGATATATGCTGAAATGACAATATTTTGTTGTGTTGGTTTAAGTAAAATGTGTGTAAAGCGTCTGTTTTTTACCTTTGAAAATGTGGCTACTAGACAGTTTTCAATTGCATATATGGCAGGCCTATACTGAGTGTATTCTTTCTGAGCAATATTGCTCTAGAGCAGTGGTTCTCAACCTTCTGGCCCTTTAGATACAGTTCCTCCTGTTGTGACCCAAACATAAAATTATTTTCGTTGCTACTTCATAACTGTAATGTTGCTACTGTTACGAATCATAATGTAAATATCTGTTATGCAGGATGGTCTTAGGCGACCCCTGTGAAAGGGTCGTTCGACCACCAAAGGGGTCGCGACCCACAGGTTGAGAACCTCTGCTCTAGAGCTTCCTGTGGGATCAGTCTGAATCTCATCTCCAGAAAAGACCACCTTCCTGCTGAGCTGGCTTCTGCTGCCCTGCCCTGTTTCTCCAACACGCTTCTCCAGAGAACACTCCTCGCTAAATCGCCAAAACAGAATCCCACTCTGGGCTCTGCTAGGAACCAAACCTAAAACAGTTGGTGTTTGCTATAAATTAGGTCTTCAGTGCTTTATAAGTAACTAGATGTGATATAGGTCATCACATTAAAACTATGTGAAAAAAGCATAGTGCATATATAATAACTAGAACTATGGCATCAAGAAATGGTTGCATTAGAATGACATGCTTATGTCAAGTGATATGGTGGAGGAACGAAATAAATAATGATTTTGATCTGAATGCTCGAAAAACACAATCTAAATCGTACAGGTTGTATAATACTAGCTCATACTTGGTTGATGTTAACTCACTCCCGTTGGGAAGAGAGCTTCGTGTTTTATAGATGCCATTCCTGGGCTCAATATTTATGATTATCATCATTGCTTTTGATGAGCAAATGAAAATCGACACTTTATTTAAAATGTAGGAATCCATAGGATGTGATCAGGATTCAAATTTTAAATGACCTTAACCTTCAGATCTTCTAAAAAATGACATCCCCTGGGAGTTTTGTACTTTTGATCAGTGTTTGTCCTAAGATATTCTTCAGAATTATTACTCCAAATATGTATTTTGAAAACAGGTGTTTTTAAAATTTTGAAAATTTTTGTCTAATTTAACTCTATTATTCAGTGATAAATTATTGTTTTGGCATAAAAGGGCATCGTATTTGGCATAAAAGAGTGCTAGAAAAAAGTGTATCTGGTTACTGAAGAGTTGACCTCATGAGAAAAGTGATTAAGCAAGTTATGTTGCTAACAAGCTGGCCTGCATAACCTCACATCACCACATGATGTCGCTCTAATGCAAGGTTCTAAGGATGGAGGACAATCTCAAGAAATTGTCAAATGCAATACAGTCAATAATATTGTGATAATTTTGCATGGTGACAGATGATTACTAAATTTAGTGTGGTGATCACATCATAAGGGACCTAAATGTTGAATCACTATATTGTACACCTGAAACTAATACAGCAGTGATGGCGAACCTTTTGAGCTCAGCATGTCAGCATTTTGAAAAACCCTAACTTAACTCTGGTGACGTGTCACATATAGAAATTTTTTGGTATTTGCAACCATAGTAAAACAAAGATTTATATTTTTGATATTTATTTTATATATTTAAATGCCATTTAACAAAGAAAAATCAACCAAAAAAATGAGTTCGCGTGTCACCTCTGACACGCGTGTCATAGGTTCGCCATCACTGTAATATAGTATTGTATGCCAAGTATACATAAAGAAATACACAAATGAGAGGTAAATACAAGAAATACTTTGAAGATGAAAATGTTCAGTTCAAACTACTGTGAGCAACACATATCTTACAGTATTAGGTGTTTCTAATTGGTGGGTTTATGTTAAATCTTGTCTCACTTATCTAAAAAAAGGGGGGGTTTCTTGTTGCAAAGCTCTGTACATACACAACAATCTGCAGTTTGTTCAGGACACCTGGTGAGAAGTGTGAGTAGTTTAGGAAACCAGGTGTCTGTGTGGACTCCAGTTTCCTTACCATATCTACCTTCATGCCAAACAGGATACATAAAAAATTATACTTGGAAATCATGTAGTGAAATTTTAGAACATCAAAGATATAGATTATTAAATTTATAGATTATGATATACTCTCACTATATAATACATAATATATGGAGAAATTGTATATTGTTCATCTCTTATAATTTCCCCATATAACATAGAGCTATATTATATTGCCAATTTATTATAATCTATATATATATATACAACATATATATGTTATTAATCTATAACATAGATTATAAATGTATAAAGCTTAAAATCAGAATAGAGCACCTGCAAAGAAACAAGAATCAGAAGGATACAGATATTCCAACAAAAATGGACACAAGAAAACAAACAGTGGCATGTTTTAAGTATTTAAGAAAAGAATTTCAGATATAAAGTCATATACCCAAGCAAATTTCCTTTTAAATTTGTTGTTATAATAAAACTATATTGTTATAATAAAATAAAAATATATGTCTACAATATACAGCTTCAGAAATGTTTCTAAACAAAGAATTCCTTTATAAACATTCATGAAGGAAATACTGACAAGTTGCTGGGAGAGACATGTCATCATGAAAGTGTCATGTGGTCTAAAACACCAAATCTCAAAGATATTCAAAAGAAATAATATCCATAATTAATTCTAGAAAATACCAGCAGGTCGGGGAGGAAGAAGACAGAGGAACTACTTGTCCTTTTCACACACTCTGTCTCCGTCCTGCCAAGACAGAATATGTCTAAAGAACGGTAATTAGAATGATCACAAGTTTCTTTCAGGACACACACTTAATCAGGTGACCTCTAGCTTGAAGAACATATCTGAACAGTGACATTTATTAAAGCCTGAGAAGAAATGAAGGGGGGGGGGCTCATTTTCAGATGACTGAGTTAGGAGGCATTCCTTACTCTTAAAATTGTGACTTATAAAACCCTTGGCATTCATGGATTCCCAATCATGGTTTAAATATATGTGATGCATAATATCTATCAGAAACCAGTTTGGTCTCTTGCTATTGTCATTTGGTGGCATTCAAGACACACTGCTTCACACTGACTTTAAATGCAATTTGGACTTTGAAGATAATACATACATCGGTGCCTGATGTTTTTGCTCATCTCTACTCGGGTGCAGCAGCCCTGTGCAATAAATGCACTGAGAGACACTTCTCTGGCATTTGCCTTTTCAGGGCTGGGTACCTCCTGTCATCCTGGGCCTCTTAATGAGCCCTGGAACCTGGGCGGCTCACTATTCTCCTCTGCTTCTCCCAGAGGACAGGTGTCCTTCTGCTGCTATAGCAACCACTGTGAAATGCTTTCTGTCTGACTTTTTAAGCTTCTTTGTAATATGGGGTTTTTTGGCGAAGATATTCTAGAAGCTTTCAGCTCTTTCAAAATCTTGTTCAAAGAGCTGGGCTCAGTGCATAATAAAGCTTTATTAGAAATAAAGTGTGGGCTTTGTTATTTCCCCATCTGCATGTGTATCTGTGACCTCTGCTGGGAAAGGCAGGCAGGACTTGGGTCAAATTCCGGAGCTGCTCAGGCCTACCTCTTTGGTGCTGAAACACAGGGTACCAGCAGATGTCGCCATTCTCTTTACTAACAGAAATTCAAACCTAACGCTCCTTTCAGGCACAGAATCTATCTTCACTCTTAGGAAAAGAGCATCACCAAATGGAAGGAGCAAACCCATGCAATTAAGTGTCAAGTTCCTTTCCAATAAATGAACATAGAGAAGAGGTTAGTTAGAAGGCCTCTTAGGTAACTTCTCATTATAGGGAAGTTATTGCTAGGTTATTTCTTAAATCTCAGTTTACTCATCTGCAGAGGTTACCAAGTCCTAAAAGTTGAAGTTGGTGTGAATGCGTTAGGTAGTAACATATGGGATGTGCTTTGGGTGTGGTATGCCTTTGACAAATGCAAATTTACCTTTGCTTCAGGAGTGTAAGCATTTATTTGTCAGCCCAATTTTGAACAACTCGGCCCCAGGTAGTCAGTAGTTTGAACAAGATAGTCAACAAAAGGACAGATCCTAAATATTTTATTATAAAAGTATTACGACGCCAATGAAAGCTATATTTTCAGTGACTCCTTCAAACATCTTGAAGTTTCCTAGCCTAGGACTCGGAGTCCAGCATCCCTTCCCCTGGTCAGCCTCACAATGTCTACTCTTTCTTCCCTGTCTGCTCTGCTGTTAACCACGCAGGAACTGTCATTCTCAACGGGGCTTAACCAGGTCTGTAATTGTAATGTATTAAGGAACCAATACGTGATGTGCACTCCTCCCCTCTCCTTTATTTATGTTTTTCATGCGTTTCTTAATAAGCAACACATTTTAAATTCTGAGTCTGTGGTCTTATTTTCCAGGACAAAGACAGAAACACGTGGGAGCTCGGTCATGGGTGTCTCACTTTCAGACCCACCTCATTTTCACCCCTTTGCAGTCTGGAGCTGTCCTGCCAGGCTTTGGCTCCATTTCTGAGCTGTTTTAGTTCAGAAAGACTTTTGAATTCACACAAGGATCATAAACTAAGTCTGTTTTGCTTCTGTATCACCTTTTCCCCAGCTCGTATATTTCTACACAGGTTCTCCTAAATTGGACATCTCCCTGCCCCTAGCTGGATCACTCTATGGTAGGTTCTCAGCCCAAGGATAGGGAAGGGCTCCTGCCCTTGTTTCACTCACATTTAACTGTCATGGCCCCTGGTCTGTAAACTTATCACTGGAATGACTCAAAACTACAATTTTCCATTGAAGTGGGTCAGAACAGTCCTCCCCGGGATCTGCTACTTTGTAGATTACTTGAGCTAAAGGCAACTGAGACTCAAGAGGAACTTTTACCTCTCCTTGAAGAATTTAAATTGGGGGCCTTCCTCATAACAGGAGTTATTACCAGAAGTAGCTTTTATGGCCTATCTGTATGACAGGACGAACATCTAACCACTGCACATCTGCTCTTCTTACCGTCCTGGGAATGGCCTTCCTCCCCCTCCACAGGCCCAAGGCACCCGACCTCATCCTGAGCTCCGAATGCCTCACTGGTATATACCTCATTTTCCCTTTCTGCCTCTGAACCTACCATGTATGTGGGACTCCCATATGCATTTATTAACTAAGTTTTATTATTTTTCTCTTGTTAACTTATCTCATGTTGCTTTAATTATCATCCGGCCAGAAGAACCTAGTTGGGAAGAGGAAAATTTCTTCCTCCCCAAAACTCTCCATAGTTCTGTGAGTCATGATATCCTGAAACATTTCAGTGAAAACTGAAAAACTTCAACCCTGGATAGATGAAGCCATGGCTTGTCCATGCTCAGGTCAGAGTTACAAAAGAAAGATAACCAGGAGACACTCCTCAGAAAAGCCCTCAAGAAATGCCAAACCGCCACTTAGGGGAATAAGACCTCAAGGTCTGATGACTATTTCATGAGCCCTTTGTGGGGCCCTAGGAATGCTAGAAATATTAAAATGCACAGGGCACTCATGTAAAAGCCTGGACTCCAACAAACTCCAGCCCTCATGAAAGAGGTTCACGATTCCTCCTCTGAAGCAGAATTTTTCTGAAATTAACTCTTCCACTCTCTGAACTTCAACATTTGAATACTTGAACATATATCCAAATGGAAAAAGTTCCTCAGAACAACCTTAGAATATTAAAGTCAGAGGACTGGAAAATTATTTTTATTTGAAGGAAAAAATAGAAAATATTTAGAAGATTCTAAAACTTAAACCTGGAAAACTGTAAATTATTCTCCTTTGATATAAGATGCAATCACAGTTTTATAAGAAAAAAAAATATTTACTTCAAAAAGAGCTTGGACTACACTGATTCATATAACTTTCACTAAAGGGGAAATGGTGTGCAGAGATTTCAGTCTTAGGGACAATGGTCAGTTTGAAGGGCTTCCCTCCAGATGAATTTGACAAATGATGTACACCTGAATTAACATTAATGTGTAGATTACACAACAAGTATATATTTACAGAGACATGCTATTATTAATAAAATTAATTGTTTTTCCTTTTGCCCACTGAAATGGCCTAGAGACCTGGCATCCCAGATGGGGCCAGACTGATAATGAAGAGGTAAAGACACAGGTACCAAATTTGGAAGGTTGGATTGTGACAATATGAGCATCAAAAATGAGATAATGAGCCTTAGCTGGTTTGGATCAATGGATAGAGCATCAGCCTGCAGACCTAAGGGTCCTTGGTTCGATTCTAATCAGGGGCACATGCCCAGGTTGTGGGTTCAATCCCCAGTGGGGGAGCATGCAGGAGGCAGCCAATCAATGATTCTCTCATCATTGATGTTTTTATCTCTCCTTCTCCCTTCCTCTCTAAAATCAATAAAAATATATTTTTAAAAAATGAAATAATGACTATGGTTCACTAAAATACATTAAATCTTCTAAAATCCTAAGTCTGTGATACACAAAAAGATACGTGTTTCTTCATGGTCACAGACAAGAATCTAAGGTTCTTTATATTCCATTATATTTTACTGGTCTAACTCTCTAGAAGTGAATAACCTCATTAACAGGAATATTGTTTGGCTCCCAAAATTGGGTTAGCACCTTTCATCCCCAGGGAGACTTAGAAGTAAATATAGATATTTTTATAAAAAAGAAAATAGAGCATTACATTTATATACATTTATCTATGTAATAGGTAAGAGGATCTGACCTGTTTTAATGATAGCCTTGAATCTCACCTAAAACACTTAATCAAGGAATTTATTTTTATGAAATCTTACATTTTATATTTAGTATTAAAACACCAAAGTATAACAGGTACTCTTATATTACTCTTCTAAAGATTTTGCTTATTCATTTATCTTCTTTCTCCCTGGAATTAATTTTTGTAGATGGTGTAAGATTTGGATCCAAATCAATTGCATTGTGTTTACAGATATTGTCTCAGTGCAATAAGTTTTTTTGTTTTTTTAATATACATATATTTCAGAGAGAGGAAAGGAAAGAGAGGGAGAGAGGGAGAGAAACATCAACGATGAGAGAGAATAATTGATCGGCTGCCTCCTGCACACTCCCTACTGGGGATCAAGCCAGCAACCTGGGCATGTGCCCTGAGAGGGAACTGAACCCTGACCTCCTGGCTCAAGGGATGATGCTCAACCACTGAGTCATACTGCCCGGGTACAGTAAGGTTTTTTAAATGTATGTGTTCTCTTTATTGCTATTTTAAAGAAATACAATTAATTTTTGCATAATGACCTTAAACCTACCTATTTTGGTAAAACTTTATTAGTGTTAATAATTTGCATTATTTTTTAAAATTTTCAACATAGTCTTATCTGTAATCAATTACAGTTTCCTTTTCTTCCCATCCTTACACTATCCTTTTTGCTTCTTTGTTTTACTACACAAGCCAGAACATTCAATGCAATATTTAATAGGTGTGGTAATAATAAACTTCTTATCTACTTCCTGATATAAAAGAAAATTATCTTATTTTGTTTTACCTTAACAACAATGTTTGATATGTTATTTGTCCTTATTTGGTCTCCAGGTTTTTCCCAACCCTTTGAGCATGATAGCACCCACAGATGATGATAATTTTTAGGGTGCATTGATGTAAATGCGTGATGTTGCTCAAAGACTCCACCTCCAAATATCATCACATTGGGACGTAGGTCTTCAACATACGAATTTGAGGGAATACTATCCAGGCTATAACTGCAACATACAGACCAAATGGGATCGCTTGGGGAACAGCCTCTGCAGTTCCAAGAAGGCTTATAGTATAGGCTTCTGGTCAAACATGACTCTGTCCAGCTTATTTAAATGGATTGGGCCAAATAGTATCCTTAAACAAGGGGTATGATTTCTCCAAAAGCCAAATAGGCCTATTAGACAGTAGGTCTCCTGTCAATCTGTGGGAGCAAGAACATTTTACGCCTAATGGTCTGCAGTGTATGAAGACACTCCAGCCCATGTAATCCTCCCAAATTTCATAGTCTATGCGAGGTCCTAGATTTTTTTCAGGGTTCATTACCCATCCTTGATTAGTCACATGATTTATGATCATAGTAAATGTTGCTTAGAGCTTGATTCTCAGTTGCAGATAAATCATAATATCTTCGCGATAGTGCACTAGAACGCTGTATGGTTGTATTACACTAGACCTGCCTCAGTAAATTGTGACAATACACAGGGGAGTTCAAATATCCTGGAGGCAAATGTATATTGGCAACCCTTCCACATGAATGCACATTGTTGTTGACTCTCCCTAGCAACTAATATTGAGAAAAATGCATCAGCTAGGTCAACTGCAGAAAACCGGTCACCTTTAGCTTGTTGAAATAATCTGTGTAGCAGTTGAATAGTCTGGACAGGCATTAGGGTTGCTGCTTAATGGAGTCGCCTACAGTCCATGGTCAGCCTGCATGATCGACCATCAGCCTTCCTCACTGGCAACATCAGGCTATTGCAGAGTGCATAGGCACTAACACTCCTGCATCTAACTTGTCCTTAATTAGTGCTGTAAATTCTACTGCCCTAGGCATATGATAGTATTTCATATTAACTACTTCAGTAGGCTCTGGTAACCCCAACAATCCCCATCATTCATATCCAACTAGTACTGGACTTAGGGCAGATTTACAAGTTATTTTTCTCATTTTACTCAGTAGAGGAAGCAATTTTTAGCCAGTCATTATATCCATACAAATTATACATTCAGGTAAAGGAGACATTCCCACAGTATACTTTTTTAAGTTATTTCCACTTTTAAGGAGACTTCGATTTCTCTTTTCTTTTTTTTAATCCTCACCCAAGGTTATTTTTCCATTGATTTTTAGACAGAGAGGAAGCGAGAGGGAAAGACAGAAATATCGGTGTGAAAGAAACACATCAATTGGTTGCCTCCTGCACCAACCCTGACCAGGGCCCGGGCCTGGGAGGAGCCTGCAACTGAGGTACATGCCCTTGACCCAGATCGAACCCCAGGACCCTTTGCTCGGCAGGCTGACGCTCTATCCACTGAGCCAAACCGGCTAGGGCGAGACTTCGATTTTTATTCCTTCTACAGCAGCACCTCCTGATCCCCCTAATTAGTTCTGTCACCCCTAAGGGGGCCCTGAGCGGGCCTAGGCAGTGCTCCTGTGTGGGCTGACTTAAAATCAGCAGGCATTTCATCCGCACATTTGTAAGAGGCCTTGGTTCTCCCACAGGGATTTGTTCAGGAGACCCTGTCCCTCATGCATTGCTCTTCTGCCATTCCACAACTGGGTCCTGAATTCTTGCCCTTTTCTTGTTTTGATTTCCTTTCTTTTGTAAAACTCTAACCTTTGTATTATCTTAAAGTCTCACAGGAGGAAGCTGGAATAAAAGATCCCAAACTGCCTCTTTTATGTCCTTTGAGGTCCTAAGAGTAAAATCACATATGGTGTCCAGGGTCCTGGGGCTGTTCTTATCATAACCTGGGTGAGGGGCACTCCGCTGGGAGCCTGTTTCACTGTCGTATAGCTAGTCCAGTACTGACTATAGCAGCAGCATTTCTGCAGCCTCAGTAGACACTGACAATGTAAATCACAAGGGAGGGGCAGAGCCATTATCCTACTCTAATAAGAATGTCCCCTTAGTCCACTCCAGTCAGCAAGGACTTCTCCTTGAACTGTCTCCACAAAGACAGCAGCCAAAGGAGCATCCAGATGCATGCAAACATCACCCTTAACAGTGTTCCAAACCAGGATGCTGCTACTTGATCCAAAGTCTCAGGAGCCATTTCCACAAGGTCATCACAAAATGCTGCATTTGCCTCTGCTTTGGCACTGAACAGCCCCTTACTGACTCCTGCCCTCAACCATTGACTTGTCCCACTTGGATTATCATCTTTGCTCCAATGGGTCTCAGCTGACCCATCAGGTGTTATGGTGCCCAGTTTCCTCTGGTGGGGACTGTGCTTGCCAATCAGAGAGGATGAAGTTTAACTGAAGAGACTCTGAACTGTCACTGCTGCTAACACGGAAAGTAGCAACTAGAAACTGATTGAGCCAACTTGCCATCAGTTTGCACTTGTCTTCCAGTTTTGCTAGCTCCTGGCATTCAGGTTGTCGTTTGTATATTGCAATGGAAAGTCTTATCAGTCACTGATTTCAACACCTGTGCTACTTCAAGTCAAGTATACCTTGGCAATCACCTCTGCATTGATAGTTCATTTTCCTTCCCTGTATCAGAATCATCCTTTCCCTTTCTAAATAACACCCGTCATGTTTTTATAAAAGCATGAGTCAGAAGTCTTCTAAGTCTTCTGTAATGCCAACTGTGCTAAAACAAGATTGAATCGTTAAGAAATCTAATAGCAATACAAATCTATAATTTGTCAGCTAGAGAAAAAGGAAACCATCTAACAGCAGTACTGAATTAGAATTTGGATCTGTCAAAGGCTGTCTTGCAACATGGGGCTGCGGAGGCCTGGTACAGGCTCCTACCTTCACATATATATAGATTATGGCTGTAAGCACTATCTCTTTTGTAGCAGGGACCACCTGTATGTGCATAGGTCACCTTGGAACTATGTAGTCCAGGAATCTCACTGGGTTTTTCATATTTTGCTGGTCACATAGACATAGTCCTGCTACAAAATCAGCCTCAACAGAAGAGCTCTCTGGAGGTCCCACCAGATGTAATTCATCAATCTCACTCTTACCAATAAACAATGCTGAGGAGCTGATAAAAAAAAAAAACACACCCTAAAACTCCTCAGAACCACCATTACCAAGGCAACATTATTAACTAGCATGTTTCAGATACTGGGACCAGAGCTTAGTGAAAAGCTGGAACTTGAGCAAAACAGCTCAGGGTAATTCCAGGACTGCTGGAAATGAACCTTTCAACACACCATGACAAACTGTCTTACTCTTCCTAGCTTACTATTTGGATTGGGAATTAATATGTATAAAATTATTTTATCACATTTATTTAAATGATTACACATTTTTCATCTCTTATCAGTTACTATGGAAAATTTAAGACAATTTTTCTCCCTAATGTTAAAGCATGCTTGCATTTCGGGGGGTGGGGGGAGAGGATGAAACAACAACAAACACCAATTTTGTCTTTTTTGTACATTGCTCTATCTGGTTTGATCATATTTCATTTGTAATTTTTTCCACTTTTGTTCATGATTGAATTGACCTGTATAATTGCTTTCTCACACATGCCTCTTCTGGTCTTGTTACTAAGTTTATAGTAACCTTATTGAACAAATTGGAGAGTGTTCCCTATTTTTGTATTCACTAGAAGAGCTTTGTTACAGATTTTTAGTTCATAAGAGTTGGATAGCACATGTTCTTTATGAGACAATTTCAAACTTCTGATCCAATTTCTTTAATGGCTATCCAAATATTTTAGTCTTTCTAGCACTTAGATCAGGGTGGGGAATGTCCAGACCATGGACCATGAAATCATTTGGTCTGGCCCTGCCAAGGCATTAGGGGTGAGTTAATTAAATGTTTGACCAAATATAGCAGGCTAATTTTTAAGTTGATAATTTTGTATGGCCCATGAATGATGTTATAAATATCCAAATGACCCTTGGCAGAAAAAAGGTTCCCCACCCCTGTCATAGATCAATCTTGGAAAGTTATATTTTTAGAACTCTTTGATTTTGTTACTTTTTCCTATATGCTGTTATAGTGTTATTTAACTTCTGTTGTCTATATTTATGTCCTTCTTTTGGTCCCAATGTTATCAATGCAATTAATATACTGAATAAGCAATAATGTCAACATAAAATATAACTGCTTGTCCTTCCATCATTCATTAAACATTTTTCAGAGTGGGACTTTTCCCCCTGACCCTGTATGAAAATTCTAACAAGCCTACTTGAATAACAGATAGTTCTAACTAAGTTGGAGTTGAAAACACATCTAGCCCTAGCTGGTCTGGCTCAGTGGATAAAGCCTCGGCCTACAGACTGAAGGATCCAGGTTCAATTCTGGTCAAGGGCACATGCTTGATCCCCAGTAGGGGGTATGCAGAAGGCAGCTCATCAATGATTCTCTCTCATCATTGATGTTTCTATCTCTCTTTCTCTCCCTCCCCCTTCCTCTCTAAAATCCATAAAAATATATTTTAAAAAGAAAATAGGAAGCATATCTAATAATTGGCATAACCATTCCCATTACTGACCAAAATTCTAACTAGATTTACCATAGAAATGTTTTCCCCTTCCCCTCCTAGGGTCTGTTTCAGGTTAGAAAACTTGCAGTGGAATAGGGGGTCTTGATTTAACTTCTATCTTTGCCTTCCCCAGCCAGCTAATTGGGACTTTACCCTTCAAGGGCTGGCATGCAGAGGGGGAGAACTGAGTATGCGCAGGAGCTGTCTTACTTGAACTGTCCCAACATGAAATTGGCTCCCACTTCTCTGAGTGTGAAGAATGACTCACACAGCCTGCCTCTTCAAAGGTGTCCTGATGTCTGGACGTTTGTGATGTTTTTCTCACTTCCTCATGCTCTCAGTCAATTTCTGAATTCATTGTAACAAAAATTTATCCATATTATTGGTTGGATCAAAAGGCATACTTTGGGGACTTCTTTGAATCTCTCCCTTGTATCTTGTTTCTCTCTCTCTCACTCTCACTCTAAGTGAGTTAATGTATGTAAAGCATTTAGAGAACTACCTGAATATACATATACCATGTAAGTGAAAATTCCTATAACACACTAGGAAGTGAACTGCACTGGGTCCATTTTTTTCAATGCTATGTTCTCAGTGCAGGGAACAGTTCCTGGCACAATAAAATAATGCCTCTGTTTATCTTTCATGTTTTCCCTTTTTTTCTGTTATTACTATTCTTAAGGAGAAAGTTCAGTTCACCGATATTTTATTCTAAAATTTAAAAAAGTATTTGTGTCTATAAATTTCTCTGAGTGCTGGAAATTTCTCTCATGCAGATTTTGCTGCATCCTACAACTTTAATAGACGCAATTTCTTATTTCATTCCATGTATATTTTTAGTTTCTATTATTATTATTTTTACAAAGATACTATTTATAACAGTGTTTTAAAATTTTGCAATGTGGGCATAGTTTTATCTTTTGTTATAGATAATTATGTTGTGGTCAGATAGCATGCTGATAATACCACACTTTTTTCAAACTGTTGAGACTTATGTGAGTTAGAGTATGCATTTCCTGCTTGCTGAATGCAGAGTTCTGTAAATGTCCACTTTGTTTTCAAAGATTTGGTCTCATCTGACACCCCCAACAACTTCAGCTGCAATGCTTGGTGGTAAAACTTTGGAATTTAGACTTAAATTCCCTAGAGTGGGTGGAGCAGCATCTACTACAAAGTCAACGACTACCATGACCACCACCAGGACCACCTCCAACACCAACCAGCACCACAACCACCAGCACCACCACAATCACTATTGGCTTTACCTTCAGTCGAAAACCAGTGGTATCAACTGGGATTAATGACACTGTTCCAGTCGGTTTTGCTTCTACACCTTTTACTTCGACTGTTAATTTGATCATAATTCCTGTGATGACATATGGTCAGCTGGCCGGTCTGGTCAATAAATGGAACCTTGAGTTAGAGGATCAAGAGGTCATCGCCAGGTCACCCAGGCCAATGCTTGGCACTGTGCATTGATTGACAATAGTTGGAAGATGACTATTTTACATGGAAAGTGGAAAAAGTGAAATTGGATCAGAAAAGACTGGAAAAAGAATTGGATTTGGTCCTGCTGCAGTAGAAAGAACTAGAAAATCTCTTGATCTCTTTAAAGGAGTCTGGGAAGGACAATGGATCTGTTTATGCAAATTATGTAGATGAGGAGTATGAGAGGATTTACAAAGTAGCAGAAAACATAGGTGCTCAGCTGAAACAAATGGCCCAGGATCTGAAGGACAGAATTGAGCATCTGAGTATATCTGAAAGACCTGACACTATTGACCTGTCCCAGCAGATCTGCAGAATTCTGAATGCTCATATGGACTCTCTACAGTGGATCAGCCAGAATTCAGGCTGCTGCAAAGGAAGGTGGAAGCACAGGTTTTCCAAGATTAATCTTCACCAGCAGCCACAATGCAACATCAGGATTGCTTTCTATTGAATGACCATATCTTCAGCACATTATACATTATCTTACAAATATTGGTGACATTCAATAGAGCAGAAGTTAACAACTGGTATATAACTTTTGGTTGCAATGAAGTGTTTTTTTGTTTTGTTGTTTTGTTTTGTTTTTTCATTTAAACATTGTGCTGTTGCCCTAGCTGGTTTGGCTCAGTGGATAGAGCATCGGCCTGTGGACTGAAGGGTCCCGTGTTAGATTCTGGTCAAGGGCACATGCCCGGGTTTCGGGCTCGATCCCCAGTAGGGGGAGTGCAGGAGGCAACCGATCAATGGTTCTCTCTCATCACTGATGTTTCTATCTCTCTCTTCCTCTCCCTTCCTCTCTGAAATCAATAAAAATATATATATATTTTAAAAAACATAGTGCTGTTGAGAATTATACTGTAGTCTGGCTTTTAGTATTAGCAAATCAAAGCGACATTAGCCCTTTTGTCTAGACAGCAGCCTATCAGAT
This sequence comes from Myotis daubentonii, assembly GCF_963259705.1. Lineage (NCBI taxonomy): Eukaryota > Metazoa > Chordata > Mammalia > Chiroptera > Vespertilionidae > Myotis > Myotis daubentonii. The sequence continues at coordinate 49,487,786 of NC_081847.1, read as the reverse complement.
GTTTACTGTTTTGTAATTTGTATCTTACTCTCCTAGATTCCATATCCTACCACCAGCACACATCCTTCTCACTCCAACCAGGTCATAAATGCTTGCCAAAAAATAAATGCCAAATAGTCTTTGAGGAGTGCCTGTTACATAGCAGAAGTAGATCAGTCAAGTCTCTCTTCTCAAGGGAACTTACTGTCTAGCTTGAGATATAATGAATGGCTATCTGTAGAAAAGCAATATAGATAATACAGAATTAGAGAAAATGTCTTACAGAGATTCACAGACAGGAGGAAAAGTTAGGGTGGGTTTGGGACTTGGATGAGGTTATTTTTGAAAGGGTAAGTTTCAGGCAATTTGTTTTTTGTTATATACAGTTACCTTGGTGTTTTTACTTGGTATTAGCATATGATTTATAGTTATTTAATTTTGTGTATTTGTTCATTTGTTTTGCAAAAGAAGCCTTGTTCTTACCTTGAGAACAATTTGATCTCTTGTGTTTCATGTTTCACCTAAGACACAAATAAAAGTGATGTTCTAAAAAACAACAACAAAAAAACAACAACTACAAAGTGCCGGGATCCGGTCCATCCTTGCTGTTTCAAGGGACCTGGCATATATGGCATACTGTTCTTAATATGTTTGCTCACCTTCTTGGCGCTGTGTTTTAACCAAGGTCACCTCTCCGAGAAAGGTTGAATCCCCAGGTAGGGATTTTCCCCTGAAGTTAGGGAGGGAATAAAACCCCTCAACTAAGTGCCAGGCGGGTAATTAATCCCTTTAACTACGAACAATCATGCTTAAACTACATAATCTTTTCTCCCTGGAATGGAGATAAGAAACGCCCTAACCTTTGTAATAGAGATTGATAGGATTAAATCAACTGGTATAAATACAGTTGTAACAAGACAGAAAGACTGAGAACTTAGAACAGAATCAAGAAGACAGAATCTACACGGAGCCTAGAGACAGAAGAACTTTGCTGGAGAGAGCATGCCGGAGGATCCTGGAGAGGGACTGGCCTCGGAGCCTAGAGACAGAGCCTAGCAGGAGAACATGGCAAGGGATCCTGGACTGAACCTGACTACAGAGATTGGCAGGAGAACCTGACTGGAACCTGGACACTGAACCTGACTGGAGAGCCTGGACAGAACCTGGCTGGAGAACCTAGCGAGGGAACATGGCTACAGAACCTCGCTGGAAATCCGAAGCAGAACCTCTCTGGAGATCCGGGCTAGAGATCCTGGCTAGGTTGCTGATCAACTGAACGCTGTCTCCATGTCATTCCTTCTTCGCCGACTCCGTCCACGCCTTTGGGGACCCCTGGACCTGCTGGGGTTGGACCCCGGCAACAAAGCCCCAAAACAAAAGAACACCAGCTCTGGAGTCTGAGACTTTGTTTCAAATAACAACTTCATTCTTTTTAGTTAAGGAAATTATATCCTCTGAGACAATAGATCCTCATCCATAATATATTCTACTTTGAGAACTTTGATTACATATTTATGCATGTTAAGCTCTTAAACTAAACGCTTACTTAAAAATATTTTTGAATCTGAACGTCTGCATTGGATACTATGCTATATGCATAAAAGGGAGGAAACCTAGGGCTTACTCTCAATCAGATTATAATTTAGCCTTCTAATCATGGGGAATAGCAATGTTTATGAGATTTCTGCCTGTTGGAATTTTGAACTTAAGGTGAATTGGCTGACATTGCAATCCATTTCTGTTCTCACAACACACATTCAATAACTATCTAAATCTTGAAATTTGATGTCCTACAAAAATTTCATTTGAATTAGATGTAGTGACTGCTGCTGAAACCATCCTAAAAAACTTTGTCGCTTTTAGAAATCATTTTTGTTGTGTAGAAAGACAGCAATAAATGTTTTATAGCAAGTACTTTATCTCTAAAAGAAAACATAGAGGAACAAATCATCAAAAAATATATCTTATGATCAACTTCGGTTTTCCAGGTTTCAAGATTTAAAATTTTTTTAAGGTAGTCCTTTAGTTGGCAAACATGAGCTTTCTATTCTAAGACAGATATCCTATTTTGCAAACAGGTTCAAAGGCTGTTGAAATAGTACATGGAGGGTCCCGTAGCAAAAGAACCTTTCTAACCATTGCTAGCTACCGCACCTCTGCAGGAATCTCATCCTTCACTGCACTTGAGCAGCGAGGGAAAAACCTGGCAGAATCCAACCTCAAGCTGCGCTGTCGGAATCTACCTCCTTCTTCAAGTTCAGCCGGAACTGAACTTCCCTGAAACGCACCCAAGCGGCACTGGCCGCTTCGCCCGCCCGCATCAGCGACTTCACTCGCGGTTCCCACGCTCCCCGAGGCCACTGAGAACACCAACCTTCGTGGACGCGACTGCGCATGCGCCCCAGTTCTGCGCGTGCGCTCTGATTCCGCGCATGCTCAGAGGCGGAGGCTGGCGGGTCCTGGGAGCTGCCCCGCCCCTGCCCTCGGCGCCCAGCTTCCCTTCCGAGCCCCGGTTCCCCTTCCGGGAGCGCAGGCGGCCGCCGCTACTGCTTTCCCTCGGCCTGCAGCTCTCCTGCGGCGACCATGGCAGCTCGGACACCCGGGGCTGCCTTGCGGCTCTGCGCCACTGGTACAGGCCTGGCGGGGGTGGTGCGGGTGGGCGCGGGGACCCTCCCCGGATGGGGTCGGGCCTGGACCGGCCTCGGGGTCCCTCGCCGTGACTCCTTCCTCCCACGCGGGCTGCCCGAGACCAGTGTCACGCGCGGGAAGGATGAGTTTTCCTCCGTTCGGTTCTGATTCTCGGAGTGGCAGGAAGTTTCCGGAGCGCTGGCTCCACTTACAGGCGTGAGGGATGCTACCTTCCGAAGGTGCAACCACTCAGGGCTTTGGCTTTAGGTTCCGAGTCTTCGGGAAGAAGGGGCGAAGGGTGGGGTGTCCCAGGGCAGAACAGACTCAGGGGCCCAGTGGAAAGTGCCCCGAATGTGGGTGGGCCTTTGCTCAGCCCCCGCGCCCCTGTTTCTCTCTGGGCTGTTTTCACTCAGTAACCAGGATGTGCCAGATCCTCTTCCGGAATACGTATTGGTGGTGGAGCGCAAGACCTATGAAATTGGGAATAAAAACTAACCGTTTGGAAGAGATTAACCAAAGAACGTAAATGCATATCTGCAAAACTCATGGACACAGGCAGTAGTTCAGTGAAGACCTGGGGAGGGGAAGAGGGTGGGGAAGCGGGGGTTACTGGAGGGAAAATGAGACACCTGTAATGCTTTCAACAATATAATTTTTTTTTAAAAGCTAAAGTATGTAGAATGGTATTTGGAGTGTATGCCGGGGAGATCATTGGTATTAGAGAAAAAGGAAAAGCAACGATTTCTATTCCTATTCCAAAAAGATGGCATGTAACAAGGAAAAATGGGATGAAAGTGGAAGTATATTTAAAAAGAACCTCTGTGATTTACTAGCCTTTCACAGTACGGTTGCATGCAGAGTGTTTATTAAACATTTGAACTATTTATGCTTTTTCATCACTTGTGCCCTAGGATGGTTCAATGAATTTTTTGGTAGGTTGATAAAAATCAAAAACATTTTTTTTTTTTAGATGACTGAGCTTATGGCATAAGCCAAATGATACACCAGCATTTCTTGTATATGTTTTCCCTTTTTCTTTCAGTTTTTTTACTTGAGATGGCTTTCTGTAAAGGATTCGTAGAAGATTTAGATGAATCGTGAGTATATATATTTTTAAGTAGTATCTTCTTCCAACTCTGAATATTTGTATGAATCTAGTCTTTTAATAATAGGGCCAGTAATAACCAGTGCTATTAGCTAGCACTAATTTTGTTCAGAGAGTTTTACTAAGTTGTAAGATTTTAAAAAGTGCCAAACTCATCTGTGTTCTATTTTATCATTTCACCTGTATTTGCTATGTTTTTCTGCTTTAATCAGTAAGTGGCTGCTGGAATTTGGGACCATGCTGTGTTTTTGTGTGTATGTGTTTGTTTGTTTTTACAGTACCACACCATTAATCACAAGGCCTTGCTTATAGTAGGTGAAGAGTCGTGCTCCAGGCCAAAACCCAATGTGTGATCTTTCAGACAATTGTAAAGCTTTACCTGGCAGGCCTCCAAGGGGAAACTACCCTCCCCACACTAACCTCGCTGTACAACCAGTGCCCTGCAGTCTCTGGAGGGCTTGTAGCCATAGACTCAGGCCTCCAGGGCCAGCGTGCTAGCTAGGCTACATGTCTGCATTCCTAGCCCACTTGCCTTTAGACAGGAGGCAGGGGGCTCACCTGAGGCATTTCCTGTGCACCTTGCAGAGACCTCCTTACAGAGGGGCGTGGCCGAGGCACTTTGCTCCACCTGGACTCACCGCTTTTCACCTGTCCCTTTTCCCTGGCTGTCCCTCTGCCCAGGGGTCCATAAAGAGGCAGAGGCAGAAGAAGCCTTTGGTTCACTGCTCCTCTGTATGTGCTGACCCTTGCCTGGCTCGGTTCCACTTGGGAAAATGGAACACTGAGGAGCTGGTGCCTTTTTTGTGTGCCCCTTGGCTTGCATCATAGCAGTAAATGAAGAAAGCCTCCATTGTTACTTTCAGTTTGACTTGTCCTACTTACACCTCCACATGACAACATTGCTGTAGCAGCAGGGTGGTCAGTTGAGCACATGCCGTTCTGACAAGCAAAAGCCTCAGGGTCCTATGGGGCCCTTTATCAGCCATGCCAGTGAGTACTGGGGAGTGCTAGCAGATTGTTTACAGAAACTGTTTGATCCTGGGAGAACCATTGTCAACAGGGAGGTAATGTTCTTAAATGTTAAAGGTTAAAGTCAGTGGTATGGAGGCAGGCTAAATAGCCATCTTAGACAGTGAGAAAGAATAACTATATTTAAGGAAAAGGGGATGGGTGATGGGAATATCCAAAGGGATGGGCTACACAGCACTGTGCCAAAGCGTATTGGGTCATGATGGCAACAAAAAATGTATTTAGGACAGTAAAACGAAGAAGGGCATAGAAGAAGCAACAGGAGAGCCTAGGCTGGGCTGCTTTGTCTCACTGGGAAGTTAGAGAAAAGGGAGCCTTGGGGACAGGTTCAGGGGTGGAGCCTGGGACAAGCTGCTGCTGCTCATTGCTCCCCTGGTTGCAAGTCTCATAGGGTTCCTTAGAGGTTGGGGGATACACCCCTGTGGAGGAATGGAAAGGGGTTGCTCTTTGCTGAGAGAGTGCCCACTGGGTCCTTTGCCTTGAGCATATTTCTCTCTCTTGCAGGTGGAAATAGAGGTTTCAGGGTAGAGTCTTAATAGAATACTCATCAGTTTTCCAGGTGTGCTCTTTAAGCATGGTGTTCTCCACCAATTGGTTAGTGCCAGGGCAGGGGGTCATTAGTCAATATAGTTAGTCCTGAGGCAGCCAAGCCACCACTTTTCTGGTTTTGCTGCTTTTCTGGGCCTGAAGCTGAAATACAACTGAGGCCTAGATGTTATCTTTAGAGAGAAAAGGGCCAGGGGTGGTCTAAACAGCCTGACCAGCGATATGAAAGATCCAGGATCCAAACTGCATTACCAGTGATATTCTAGGGGAGGATACGTTGCCCCGGGGGCAAGCTTCTTGTTTTCTCAGGTTTGCCCCTTGGTAGGCATCTGGAGCTTTCTGCCCTGGTGAGTTTCTGTACCTGGCCCATCGTCCTTGCTCTGGGGGTCTGACAGTTACTATAGTCCTCCTCCTTTAGAATGGCCTGACAGCCATGACTTTAGCCAGGAGTTTACCTGGAGAGAAGGAAGGGAGGATGAACAGGCATAGGCACCCCAAACCCTCACCTTCTTTAGATGGATGTTCTGTTGACTGACAGGTATGGCCCACCATCATGAGGGGTACAGTGTGTGCTACCTGCTGTGAATGCCCTGACCCACTGATGCCAGGGTTTGACAAGAAGGACAGGTTTTTCGTGCTAGTTTAGTGTCGTCTCACACCAGCCCAATCCAAGATGGTGTCTGAATTTCTGTCCTCTGGTGGACCCAGCAGGCAATCAGTTGCACTCCTGCTTGCTCTGGGGTAACAATTCATTTCCATGTTTAGCTGACAAGCCTGGTATGCTCCTCGATTCCGTTTTCCTTTGTCAGCATAGAGGCCCGTGAAAATACAGCAGTGCTTATTTGCTGGGGCTGGAGTGAGGAACGGGAGGTGGGAGAGCAGTGGTCAGATCATCTTACAGTCCTAGCCCTTACGAGTAGCCTTACAAATTCAAAGTACTCCACCATGCTTGGTGAAGGTTGAATGGTGTCCATACCTAATTCTATTCCAGTAAATTAACCCAAAGGAGCCATCATTGACCCAGGCCCAGGGGCGATCCAGGAGGACTCTGTCTCTGGTTCCCCATTGGACTAGAGGAGGCTCCTTGGATGTTATTCCTGAGAGGTGGAGGGCCACTTGGGAGACCTTTTCATGGAGCTGTAAGACTCCGGCTGGGCTCCTGTGCCTTTGCCACTACACCATAGAGTCCAGGGTCTCCCTCATTAGCAGCATGATTGGAATTTCTGCTCATGAGCCTACTGCTGCACTTGGCTGCCAAGGCCCAGCAACAGGCCAATAACTGCCTCTCAAAGGGTTGTATCTTTCAGTCAACTTGGGGAGGATATAGATCCTTGGAATCCAGGAGAAGAGAGCCCTGGTGGCCTGCTGGAGGGCTGCCAGGGTGTCCTGCTGGTTGGGGCCCCACTCAAAGGCAGTGGCCTTTCTGATAACCTGGTAGATGGGTGCCATCCAGATCCCCACATGGGTTCTATGACAGCATCAGTAGCTGATTGGGCCCATCAATTCCTAGACCTCTTTTCTATTTAGGGGTTGGAAAGGGCAAGAAGGAGAGCAGCTATTCTCACAAAACCACGTTGTTTGCTCAGTGTAAAACCACCGAGTCATCATTATCAGAAGCTGAAATTCAAGTTCCCAGATGCCAACTAAGGGCAACCCAAGGCAGGCAAGCTTTCCAAGCATAGCAGCCTCAGGCCTGCTGCATTAACTAACTCCAGGTGTGAATGGAGCAGAAGGCATAGGTGCTGAGCATGTGTCTATGTTTCTACCAACTGCCACTTCATTACTTCAGTTCTCTACTTTTATTATGATGTTTAATGGATAAGATTTAGAGATCATTGAGTAAAATTTGCACGTAAAAATTTATTAAAAGAATTTTGTTGCATGCCCCTATATTTATCAACTAATTATCCCCACCTGTTATTCAGTGGTAAAGTAGAAACATACAAAGACTTGTTTCCTTGTTTTTTGTTTTGTAGGTTTAAGGACAATCGAAAAGATGACATTTGGCTTGTAGATGTGAGTATGTAAAATTTTTGTACTAATTAACCACCCCTACAATTTTAAACATTATTTTCTACTAGAGGCCCAGTGCACAGATTCGTGCACCAGTGGGGTCCCTCGGCCTGGCCTGCACCCTCACAATCCGGGACCCCTCAGGGGGATGTCAGAGAGCCGGTTTCGGCCCCATCCCCGCAGGCCAGGCTGAGGGTCCTCTAGTATGCATATAAGATCTTTTGTTAATCTCTTCCTGCCCTCCCTCACCCCACTTTGCTCTGAGATTCATCAGTCTGTTCTGTGTTTCCATGCCTGTGGTTTCCACTCCTGTGTTGAGCGTCTGCCCTTTGGTGGTCAGTGCACATCATAGCTACTGGCCAGTTAGCCAGCCACTTAGGCTTTTATATATATAGATGAACCTCAGAGCCTTAAAGTTCCTGGCAAGGAACTTGACTTTGATGAAGTTCTGATGAGGTTGGCTTGTGGATTGTGTCTGAGGGAGATTATCGTACGATTTTTATTTCAAAATTCACTCTCAGTTTGTCATGTTACCCAAGAGACTGTGTATATTAATCACTTGGCAGTCAAAATCATCTTTCATCTTAATAGTAACAAAGTCAGATTTTTCTCATTTTCAAGTGTGGATTATATTCACACTTTACGGTGTTTGGAGTTCATTTTCACCTGCCGCAGTAAAAGAGGAGAGTGGCAGCTGAAGAGACAGACTCACAGTAGCAGAGTGGACACTTAGTGAAGCCAGGCTGTGGGCACAGGCTCACTGTGTATTTCTCCCTCTCTCTCATGCCTGTGTTTGAACATTGCCAAAGTACAGTGTTCACAAATAGATAAGTCCTATTTCATGAAAGTACAGCAAGCATTTTGTTATACCATTTAACCTAACACCAGTTACCACCTCAGCCTGCTGGTGATTCTGAAGAAGGAAGAACTGTGGTTTTAGTTTAACCAGCTTTATTTGTCCTTCTGCCAAACCAGTCATCTTAATGGTTTCTCCCATTTTATCAATGGTTACTCTTAAACTAGTAAAGGCAGCTGCTGTGTTGGAATTTTTGTAGTAGAAATAGATTCAAATGTATCATTAGCACCTAAGGGGTGTGCACATGATGTGTATTGTATTTGATGGTCTCATTTTATACATAACATGGACACATCACTTGGAAACAAAGATGCTTTTATTGTAAATCATGTATCTATTTAAAATACATATCAGTAATCATTTAAAGTTACCTTAAAATAGTGTCAGTATTGAGGGGTATGCTTTATGTATATGTTTTATGTTAACCAATTGAAAGTAATATTTAGTCTTTGTTTTGTCTAAAACATTATTATTAGATCATTTTGTCAAAGAGATTCTTTAAAATGAAGACTGATATCCACAGTAGCACAGTATTTTAGTGATTGTTTTTGTTTGTTTTTTAACAAGTTTTATGCACCATGGTGTGGTCATTGTAAAAAACTGGAGCCGATTTGGAATGAAGTTGGTCTTGAAATGAAAAGCATTGGTTCGCCAGTTAAAGTTGGAAAGATGGATGCTACTTCCTATTCTAGTAAGCATTTACTCAGTTTACTTTTTAACTGTTAGCCTAATGAAACTGTATAAATTGCAAAGCTGTATTCAAGGTAGGAGGAAGAAATACATGTTTTTTTTTGGCCATGTGAAATTAAAGTTATCTTAAATTAAGACTGCTTTTTGAGTTAAATGAATTAACCATTGGGTGTGTAATATGAAATATGTTAACTGAAAGCCTATTGGAGATGTGTAAGCTCTTGTTTCTATTTTGAGCCCACTTGAGATAATTTGTGACTTGCAGCAACAATAAAAATTTGAGCACTGACCTATTGATATTGCTGTGTGAATTAAGAATGAGAGTTTGTTGTTTGAGTAGTGTGAGACGGCATGGCTGAGGGGTAAATGGGAATATGAAGGACGAGTTGAGTTAGGATAAATGCAGGTGAGGGTCAGGAAAGTGTTCACTTTAGAGAGAGTACTAGAGCAAAATCACAGAGTTGGAAATGAGTTTACTGAGTGCGTACCAGAGAATAGACTGTCGTTGGCAGACTGGCCCATGGCCAAAATCTGGCCACTACAGTATCTGGTTTTGTAAATGGAGCTCTACTGGAACACAGCACACTGGTTTGTATACTATTATCCGTGGTTGTCTTCATGTTCCATTGGCACAGTGAGTGATTGTAACAGAGACTGTATCCCCCACAGAGCCCAAACATTTATTTTATCACCCTATACAGAAAACGTTTACCAGTGCCTGTCTTAAAGGGTTTGGGAAAAGACAAAATTAAGTTTAGAGAAGTATGAGACATCATAGAAATTTGGAAAGAGGATGGCTTCAGAGAACAGATTCTGGCTCTGCTGTGTATGTGCTTTATTTAGATATGCTCTTGCTGTACAGCACCAGGAAAGTGCCTTAGCACCTCTAACTTCGGTTTCCACACAGGTAAATTTTTATTGTAAGGCCTCTTAGTGATTATTTTGAGATTTCAATAATGTAGTACATATAAAGTCCCTTGTTCTATTCAGTAAATGTAGGTTCCTTTTTCCTTTAATTAGTGAAGAAAGAGGAAGTATGTAATGAGTAATTCATTTTAGAAAATCAGGGTTATACTCTGGATACAATTTTGGAACAAGAAAGACCTATGTTTTCATCCCAACTCTTCCATGTCCTGCTTTTTTGGCTTTGGGGAAGTACTTAATCTCTTCATTTCAGTTTTCTTGTCTGTAAATGGAAGAGTAATAATCCTCTAGGTTATGATTGTACTGATATTTCATATTCAAACCCCTTACCACAGTTACTACTACATACAAGGTGCTAAGAGGTAATCCCAGATTTTAAGGGGCCCTCATGTGGGACAAAGTGTTTTACGTTTTATTGCTTGTCAACTAAGAGGCAATACACGTTTTTGAGAAGGCCAATGGCTTGCTACATGTAGTAAGGAAAGAAGAGTAGAGATAAGAAAATCATCTAAGTCGACTTGTGTGCATCTTGGTGTAGAATGCTGGGAGCCTTGACTTGGGTGGTTGGCAGTAGAGTAAAGAGGAAACAGTAATTTTTAGAGACATTTTCAAGGGTGAAAATACAGAAGTGATAGATTAGCTCTGTGGTAGAAAGAAAAACAGTTAAAAATAATAGTATAGGATTCTTAACATAGTTACTGAACTGGTTATGTGGAAAATAATACTAAATTGAAATTTGTATGCATTTTCATGTTCGCAGCTATTTTGAATTTGGTATTTTGCTTTATTTATGTTTTGGAATAGGTCATTAGAGTACATGTGCGATGTTTGAGCTGGAATTATTGAGTCACACAAATGAATTGTTGAAACTTTGAGAGAAGAGATCAGTGGTAGAAGTTACTGTAGAGACAGACTAATATGCTTGAAATGGTATTTCTTGAAATAAGCTTTTAAAAAAGTTTAAGAAGTTACTCCTTTCAACTGTTGCTCATGAAAGTAAATTATTGTTTCTACACTTTTATGTTGATTAGACATGCATGTAAAGATACATTCTTTATATGGTCATTCATTCATGGTCACTCAGTCAATATTTGGTTTGTCAAGCCTGTACTGGTCTGTAGAAATTAAACAAGAACCAAAGCAAATCCTTCTTGTCCTGGAAATACTTACAGTTAAATGGAGGGAGAGAGATGAACAAACTAACAAGTGCAATAGAGTCATAAACATGCCACATTCTGTGATCCTTTGAATCATTCAGTGGAGTAATTAAGTAATGTGTAAAGGAATATGGGAGTATAAAGATAATGAGAAAAATAAATCAGTAAACATCTTAATGGAGAACTACTCATGTGATTCTGCAGTGGTAACAGTTTACATTATGTCAGAAATTCTTATCTAATTCATTAGCTTATTATTCAGTGTTCATTAAGTGCTCTGTGTGCACTATTAAGTGGCATGAGACTCAGAGAAAAATAGTGAATACTTTTTCCTGAGTAGCTTAGAGAAGAAAGTATTTTAATTGCTGGAACTAAAAGCAATTTTCTTATAGGTCTTAAGACTTCATATATAGTTTGTAGCTTTTTAAATACTTTATGATGGGACTTTTTTTCATTTCATTTTCATAAATCATTAAAAGGTTTAAATTTTGCCTCTGATCTTATGATAGTTAGGTTTTATTTGTTCACTTAGCATTGTGTAATATGTTATGCTGAATTAAGAGGAGGAAAAATCTCGCCAGAGGTTACATTGTGTGAAATGTAGACATTTAACACATTATCTGAAGCAAACCTCTAGCTTTAAGAAAAGGGACCAGGAACTGGTGTGTGCTGAGGACTGCCCTCTGCCAGGCACTGTGGTAGATGCTTCATTCATTTTCTGTCCTTTACTCCTTGGATATTGAATAATAAACCTCCACTCCTCTCCCAACCAGCATACAACCTGTGAGGCTTGCTTGTAGATTCTGTGACTGCTTGACTCATACAAAAATAGCTTATTGAAAAGTCATTCTTTTGTTCCAGTGCTGTAGAGTAAGCATCCATTCAACAGGTATTTAATGAGTGCTTACCATATTTCAGGATATGACAGACATGTTCTAGGCATCGGTGATACATGAGTGAGCAAAGCAGACAAAAGTCTCTACTCATGGAACTTACATTCTTAGTGGGAGAGACAAACAGTGACCAGTAAACTTAAGTATATTGAATGGGACTATTTAGTGTTTGATGTCAGTGATGGATGCATTTTTCATTTTATTATAGAATCATGGAGATGTTTCATGCGCTATGAAGTAAGAGAAATTTATCTTCTTAGTATCTAAACAAAAGTTGATAAATATTCAATAACTATTATCTAGAGATTACAAATAGATCTTTTGCATATAATTCTTAAAGTTTCCTTAAACACTTCAGGGCAACTCCAGTGCAGGCAGTTTAGTAGAACTTAGAATCAAAGAGGTAACGAAATTGAATTTGTTTTCCTAAGCTAGCTGCCAATATGATTCCATGTCTAACCCTAGGATACTAACAGATTGGCTGATTCATGGGTAGCTCTTCCATCCCCCTAGGTCAGTGATGGCGAACCTATGACACACGTGTCAGAGGTGACACACAAACTCATTTTTTTGGTTGATTTTTCTTTGTTAAATGGCGTTTAAATATATAAAATAAATATCAAAAATATACATCTTTGTTTTACTATGGTTGCAAATATCAAAAAATTCCTATATGTGACACGGCACCAGAGTTAAGTTAGGGTTTTTCAAAATGCTGACACGCCAAGCTCAAAAGGTTCGCCATCACTGCCCTAGGTGGCTATTAGGCAGTCACGGAGCCAGTGTTTCTCAGTGTGTAGTCTGCATACTACCTGCATTAGGGTTACTTGGGTTGCTCATATAAACTCAGATTCCAAAGTTCACACGAGCTCTACCGACTGAAAATTTCTGAGAATGGGTCATAAGGGTCTGTATTTTTACATGGACTTCAGGTGATTGTGCTGCATGCTTAAGCTGGAGAATCACAAAGTTAAGGATTTAGATGGATAGTTATTTATAGAACCTTGATTTGAGTGGGATAGGATTATTCAGTGGTCAACTGTAGAATACCTCATAGAGTATTTGTGAGGGTAGCTTATTTCTCAGTCATGCACATACTTGCAGTGAGTGGAAGCAAATGCCATCACACTCAGTCCAGCAAATCTCGGTATAGAATTCTTGAACTAGAGAAATTTGAACTATCATGATTTATTCTGCCCTGTGGTTTTTGTACCAATAATTTTTTGATGCATGGTGTCAACTAGTACTATAACCAAATAACATTAAAAATTTGTGTAATGTCCAATGCGAATTCATATATGTATTTTAACTTCTCTCTTTGTACATATCCCTTCAATAGTGAGTGCTAAAAGTGTGTCTTGCTTGGAATTTTAAAAAGTTATAATGTTAGCTGCAATGATGTATTGATTTTTATTATGAAACCACTGAAATTCTGTTTATTCCTCAACCTAAGTTGAGGAATTGTGACAGTTGTATGATAAAGTTCGTATTTTACCTATCTCTGAGTTATAAACTTGCAGTGACATTTGGCCAATAACATTTGTATTCTGATTCCTTGTTCACAGATTATATTTGCACTAGTGATATTTGGGGCCAAATAATTCTTTCTTTGGAGGGAGAAGGAGTTCCTATTCATTGTAGGATGTCTAGAAGTAGCACTGTCCCCTTACTCCCAAGTTGTGGCCGCCAAATAAGTCTCCAGACATTGCCCAGTGGCTCCTAGAGGTCAGCCCTCCCCCCCCAATTGAGAACCATTGCTATATTTTATTCCCTTTCATGTCAGACACATAGTAACACTAAATGTTAAGAAAAACAGCATTTTTGAGTTGAAAAGGACTTTAAGTTCAGCTCTACTGCTCCTCCCTCTCATTGTATAGATGAAGTAATGGAAGGTAATTAGCAGTGAAATGACTTTTAGTGATTTCAGTCACTGAATTTAGAGGTAAAATTAGACCCAGAATCCAAGATCACCATGAATCCACCGCCAAGCTTGTCTGTCCCTTCAAGTTATTTCAAAGAGAAAATTAAAAAATAGCGGTTTCACATTTCCCCTCACTTATGATTATTTAAAATGACAAGTTATTCATGTTACAAATGGATTCTTCAAATTGTAAAGGAATTAATCTTAGATTTCTATACAAACTATTCTCTAATAATGAAACCAACAAAAAATGTAAAAGCCAGTTATAAGTTTTCTACACATGCTAATGCTTATCAATATCATCTGTACATAGAATTATCAGCAGATAATGACTTAAAATTAAAGTCAGGATCAAGAATAGAAAGGAAATGGACCTAGCATTTGAGGATTGCTGTGTGCCAGATTCTCTGTTAGAGTCTTTTTTACTTGTGTTCTCATGGTAAAGTCGCACCCATAATCCTACAAGATGAGTGGTATCTTCAGATGGGGAAGCAATCGGAGAACTTAACACATTGCGGACCAGTAGTTTTATTGCTAATTTTACCCAGTGGCCAGATAAGTTTCTATTGAACGAGTACAAAAAACGTTTCACATAAATGTTAAAGGCATGCTTTAAAATTAAATACCCATTGCATTTTGAAGTTATTTATTACATGTTCTTACAGGCTAATATCTTTTTAAAGTGTGATACTTTGTAAAACACTGTGTAATATGAAGTGAGAATTCTTGTGATTGTCCGCAATTTGTTAATAAATTATTCAGAGCTGCGCAGATGATAAATGAAGTTGGAATGCTAACCTGGGTCATTATATGTCTATAACTCATGCTTTGCTTGTGTGCTTTTATAAATTATACAACCATTTTCTTCAAGGGAAACCTAAGTTTGAAGTTTTAGGAATCACTGTTAATTGAAATTCTATCAGAAATAAAGATATGTTCAAGGAGCAAAGGGACTGCAGAGTGGGTGGTATTATAAATCTCCAGCTTATAGCTAGGAAACACTGAGGTCAGGGAAATGAAGTGATGGGGTTAAATTTCTCTGAAGCCTATTGTGAGAAACAACACCAAGTTACAAAATACCACCACTATATTTTCTCATTTGATTGCATATTTCATTTTTTCAATTTGATTTATATATGAATAAATTTTACACTACATTGTATAAGGAGTTGCTAGTGGGATGTGTCCTCCTCTCCATCAATTATGTTAGTCTTTGCCTTTGGCAGTTTTTAATGAGCTCTGGTTGAAGGTGATGAGGGCTTGTATATACCTGCCTTAATTTGGAATGAGAAGCATTAAAAACATACTTTACTCACATAAACATAATGTCTCCCAAATCATTTCTTTTTAAAATTTATTTAATATATTGATTTGTAGAGGAAGGGAGAGAGAAACACTGATTTGCTATTTCACTTTTTTATGCATTTATTGGTTGATTCTTGTATGTGCCCTGCCTGAATATTGAAGCCGCAACCTTGGCATATTGGGAAAACGCCCTAACCAACTGAGCAACCCAGCCCGGGCCTCTCCAAATCATTTCTTTGTTTTTACTTGGAACAAGGCAATCTCTATAACAGCAGTCTTCAATTAGAATATACTTGACAGAAGTAAGTCCTGAATTAGAGATGGCCCAGATAAATTATTTAATTGGCCTAAGTTCATATGACAGTTCAGAAGCAGGACCTACATCTTCAAAACCTGAATCCTTATTTTTGTTACCTCTTCAGTTGCGTTGCCTCTAATAAAACCCACTTTCTGGTTCCCCCCTCTCCATGTGTAAGAGAGAAGCTTTAGGGTTGACAGAGATTTTGGATGTTATTTTGCCACAAATTTGCTTTGTTGTTATTCATGTATATTGGTAGGAGTGATTTGAAACCAAAGGTTAATAATTACTAAAATGATGACAGGTAAACCAGAACCCACGTGGAGACATAGTTTCCTTACACCCAGCTGTGATAATAAAATATTGTGGGAATAAAAAAAATTAACAAATGGAGAGATCAGTAAATGCAGTATACTTACACTAGTATAGTCCTGCAAATATATTGTATATAGTCTGTTAACTGAAAATTGTTACTTTTTCTTTACTGTTCTAGTTGCCTTCAATCTGTGAAGGATTAGTATTAATTTACTATCATGATTTCTATAATTCTTGTACTTGTTACTATTTCTTCTTTCCTTTAAAAAGATGCTACTGTACCAAATGTATCTCATTTGAACTTGAGGATCTATCTGTATATATAAAAGCCTAATATGCAAAGTGTCCCCTCGGGAGTTTGACCGGGAGTTCGATCGCTATGATGTGCGCTGACCACCAGAGGGTGGTGCAGAATGAAGGAAGGCCCCAGCCGGCAGCCGCTAGGGACCCTATCCATGCACAAATTTTGTGCACTGGGCCTCTAATTTCAGAATAATTTTTGTGTCTATTGGAATTATTCAAGGTTATTACAAAAGCAGAAACTTCTAAAACCTTTTGGATAAAGTTGATTTTAGATCATATACTGACTATAGAAAATAAATAATTTTGCAGATATGACTGATTTTAAAGGTAAAATGCAATGCAGTTCTTTTAAGACTCAGCAAACATTAAAGGAAGAGATGGGCCCTCCCACTCGCCCCCTTTTTTTTAAAGAAATACTAGTGCTGGAAAGGAGTCAAATGAGAAGTGAGACTTTATTTATATGTGTTTATATATTTTAAAACAAAAGACTCTTTTAAAATAAGTACTTTAGAGTCAAAATTTTAACTATTCTTTTGGCACTTATTTCTTATTTTGTCATAGGATTTTGTGTAGGGTGTAGGTTAGATTGTTAAGTAATTGTTTTGTATGAGAACGTCATGTTTTTCTTTTTGTGAGTTTATATTCTCTTTAGAGGTAAAACAGCATATCTATATAAGTTTGTATAAACATATATGTTTTTTAAGTAAAAAGGCTCATTTATGACCTAGTTTCTCATTTAAAAAAAAATTTAGAATTTTTATTCTTTTTCTTATCAAGGCATTGCTTCAGAGTTTGGAGTTCGAGGTTATCCAACAATTAAGCTGTAAGTTGAGTGTTGTATGTTTATATGTGTATTTTTTAGTTCACTCTACTTACATTTTATTAGATTAAGTCCTAGTACTTTCCGTGGAGGAGTGAAGTTTTGGGTTCAGTAGTTCTTTCCAGGGCCAGGATGTGATCAAAGGAGAGGGACTGCATCTTTATGCTTGTTTTTGTATTTAAGTGAATGTGCTGTTTACTAAAGGCTGATACATTAAACAAGATTTGACTGTGACAGGCCAGTTGTCTTCTATATTTTATGAAGGACAAGGTAACAAGACCTAGTTATAGAAGGTCTTTTACCCTTGAGCAGCTCCAGAGTGTATTCTGCTTTGTCATGTGATTCCTGTATCCTAACAGATTTTACTTTCTGTAATTATGAAGGATATTTCATTAGAGTGAAAGAAATAAAGAGGATCAAATTTATAGATGTTAATTGTAATCTGTAGTTGTTGATCAAATATAACATATAGTATATATGTTGGAAGAAATGGGGTAAGAATTCTAAAGGGTTTATTTTATAATTATCGTTTTACTGAATTTTCTCAGGCATTTCATCCACTCCTTATTTTGATAATATGGGGAGTTAAATTGTGTTAAAACTTATTTTTATAATGAAGTACGTTTTCATTTCACTATTTTAAAAATTCAAATTTCAAAATTTGAGTAATTTTATTTTTTTATTCTCGGGTTTTGTGTTGACCTCTCACCTTCCCCCACTTTTTAAATGTTTGCTAAACCTCTTTTACTTTCTTGTGTTAAGTAAATTATCCTTTCCATTCTTTAATTATAGATATTCTGTTGTGCTATCACAATTTTTTTTTTTAATTCTTAGTTGGACACATAATTCATTGGCAGGCTTTTAGAAATTATCTAATTTTCAATAAAAGATGTTTTTATGCATTGCTTTACTCTATAATCTTGGAGCACCTTTCAAGTTACTATGATATTGTAGGGCTTAAAATTTGTTTAATCACTACCAAAGTCCTATTAATTCCCTGGCCTTTTGCTTGCCTTTAAAAAGAGAAAACAGTGAGAATTACAATGCTTTGACCAGTGCTTGACCAGGAATGTGTAGATTATTCATTATTTAGAAGACATAGATGCAATGCAACTATCAAATACACAGTAAATTATTTTCATGTAATTTTAACAAAATACAGCCTTTTTCTTTATATTTGGAGTTGCTGGTCCCCTGAAGCCAGTTGTCTACTATATTTTATGTGGTTATGCTATTTCTTCTCCATATTCCATTTACTATTTTATATACTGTAATTTTATATAATAATATTGATTGATTAGCATTAAATATTAAAATAGTTGAAATAATCCAAGCTTTTTTCTTTTGTTTTCTTTTTAAGATTAAAAGGGGACTTGGCATATAATTATAGAGGACCACGAACTAAAGATGATATTATTGAGTTTGCTCACAGAGTATCTGGGTAAGTTTTTACTAGAAAAGACCTTTAATATATGGTATCTATATTTGAAAATTAAATTATTTTTATAGGTCATTATTGAAGGACTTAACCTGAATAAAATTTGTCTACTTATTTATGAGAGAAGGTAAGGTTACATAGACTATGCAAAGAGATTCTTCAAAAAAAGACAAGGGGAGAGCTGTGATACTTATTAATCTCACATTTAAATTTATTTACAGTATTGAAGACTTTTTCTCCCAATTTTTAATTGATTTTCAAAATTTGATTACTTCTAATAACTTGGTGAATCTTAATTTTTATTTTATTATACTTTTGCTTTTCTACTACCTGGCTTACATCATTTTATTTTTATTGTTACCTGATTTTAAAGTTTCACAAGAAACCTCACAATATTATTGTTCTGAATAGACTTGGGCTTTTAATCCCTAGGCTGTGATGATGGAAAGTGCTTTGTATATACAGCTGAAATATTTTCCCTGATCTATCACACACTACTTTATGCCAACTCTAAGGTATTACTACACATTTTGCCTAGAATGTGACATAATTGAACCTATGTGCTTCCATAAGCATTTCCTGTTGGTTTGAAAGCAGTGACTTTATGTTTTAATCTACATTTTGCTCTGGGATATAAAGAAAGTTGTTGTTTATAATTATTAAAATGATTATGTGCAACTTTTTGAAGAGAACATTCATCAAGATCAGGGGTCCCCAAACTTTTTAAACAGGAGGCCAGTTCACTGTCCCTCAGACCGTTGGAGGGCCGGACTATAGTTTAAAAAAAAACTATGAACAAATTCCTATGCACACTGCACATATCTTATTTTGAAGTAAAAAAAACAAAACGGGAACAAATACAATATTTGTATTTGCATGTGGCCCGCAGGCTGTAGTTTGAGGACCCCTGATCAAGGTAGTTTAACCTATATTGACTTTAAAAGTATAGGCACTTTCTTATGAGTTTGACAGGATATATTATATTGATAGCTTTAAAGTAAATTGAAATATTGGGATGGATTTGTTGGGTGGCATGATACTCTCTGTTTTAAATTATTTGAGGAAAGGCAAAGAATTAGGAATGATCTTTATATAGTACTAGAGGCCCGGTACACGAAATTCGTGCATTGGGGGGGTGGGGGTTCCCTCAGCCCAGCCTGCCCCTCTCACAGCCCGGGAGCCCTCAGTGGATGTCCTATTGATGGCCCTGTCTTCTGGGGCCTGCCCCCAGCTGCACCACGTAGCCTCGAAGCAGTTGCCGTGTGTGTGTGTGTGTGTGTGTGTGTGTGTGTGTGTGTCCACTGGGGGTCTGCCCCCAGCCACATTGGAGGCTCAGAGCAGGCACTGTGTGTGTCTGCTGGGGGCCTGCCCCCAGCCACACCATGGAGGCTTAGAGCAGGAGACCCTCTGTGTTGATCTCTCAGGCTTCTGGACTCCACTGCATGTTGTACTCTCCCTTGAGCTATGGCCAGGATGGGGTTGCTGCTTGCAAGCCGGGCTTTCCTGCTCCAGGATCTCCATGGCGACCAGGGAGCAGTCCCAGCTGGGGGCTGACCGCAGGCTGGGCTTTCCTGCTCCCAGATCAGGCGCAGCTTGGGGCTGCCTACAGGCCACACTTTTCTACTTACCAATGGCCGGATCACCACAGTGACCCAGGGCCCAGCGGCACTTTCCTGCTCTCCAATAGTCATAGGGTCCCGGCTGGGGGCGGGGCTTAGGTGGCACGGGGGTCCTGGCTGGGGTCTCAGGTAGCACATAGGGGTACCGGCTGCCGAGGGCTGCACATGGGGCCCGGATGGCAGCTCGCGTTGTCCAACCCTGCCTGTAGTATAGGATAGAGGCCTGGTGCATGGGTGGGGGCTGGCTGGTTTGCCCTGAAGGGTGTCCCGGATCAGGGTGGGGGTCCCGCTTGGGTGCCTGGCCAGCCTGGATGAGGGGCTGAGGGCTTTTTTTAGGCTGCCCTCACCCCTTTTAGGGTGGGGGTCTCCTCTGGGGTGCCTGGCCAGTCAGGATGAGGGGCTGAGGGCTGTTTTCAGGCTGGCGGGTGACTGAAGCTCCCAGCCTCTCCTTTTTTTCTTTTTTCTTTTTTTTATTCTGGGTTCTATTTACTTTCTATGGCTGTCACTGGAGCTGAGAGCCGGCTTTAGTTCTGAAGCCAGCTCCAGCTTGAGGCTTTGGCTGCTGAAAGCAGATATCTGGGCTTTGTTTAGCTTCTATAATTGAAACTCTGTTGCCATCACTGCCGCTCTAAGCTCTGAGCCCGCTGCCGGCTGAAAGCAGCTATCTGGAGCTTGTTTAGCTTCTATAATTGCAACTTTGTTGCATCCAGAGCTCAGAGCTGGGCTGCCACAGGTGGGGAACCTTGGCTTCCTCCATCACTGGAGCAAGCAAGCCTCCTGTTCGCTTCAGCTGCCTGGCTGCCGCCTGCCATCTTGGTTGGCAGTTAATTTGCATATCCTGCTGATTAGCCAATGGGAAGCATTCGGGGGTATGGTCAATTTGCATGTTTCTCTTAGATAGGATAGTTTGCAAAGCTTATTAATATAATTTTCACTGTATTTTTATATTGATTACACATTTAATTGTCTATTTGCTTTGTGAATAAGTAAATTTTACAATAACATTATATTATATGAGGAGATTGCTAGTAGGTTGCACTTTATTCCCTCATGATTTACTTAGTCTTTATGCTTTAGCAATATTTAATGTTTTAGTTTAAGCTTAAGAAGGGCTCTCCTGATGTAACCAGGGGTGACTATGTTGCAAATGAAATTTCAAGAGTCGGTTCTGGAGTTACATCAGTTACCAGTTAATTACTCAAGTAAAAATAGGAGCTAGAGTAGAGTGATGCAATGCAGCTAAAGAATTGTACATTTTGAAAATGTGTTTGCCTTTGGAAAATGTGTTTTGTTCTTTTTGCAAATTTTGTGAAGTAAAAAATCTGATAATATAGGGCACATTTGAAAGAAGACTCTTTTAGTTTTTTAGTATTTTATACGTGGTATGTTTTGTAATAACCTTTGATGTAATCTCTTAGTCTTGTTGGGTTTGACATATGTTTATATAATAAAATCTTTGCTGGTGTGGCTCAGTGGCTAGAGCGTTGGCCTGCGGACTGAGAGGTCCCAGGTTCGATTCCGGTCAAGGGCATGTACCTTGGTTGCGGGCACATCCCCAGTAGGTGTGCAGGAGGCAGCTGATCCATGTTTCTCTCTCATCGATGTTTCTAACTCTCTATCCCTCTCCCTTCCTCTCTGTAAAAAATCAATAAAATATAAATAAATAAATAAATAAATAAATAAATAAAATAAAATCTTTGTTCCATTTGGTTTTCTCTTTATGAGTTTTTCATGTACTATTTATAACTACTATTTTCTATTTTATTCTTCCTAAAAAGAATAGCATACTTATGAAAACTTTTAGATTTTAACCTCTGTAGGGCATTTTAAAATTATATAGCAATTAAATGAACAGTGTAAGATATAAATATTCTTAATATAGTATCAGAAACTCCTGGGATAGTGTTTCACATATGCTTGTGTAAATGATCTTTTAGAAAAAAAAAATACTCTTATGTGGATTGTTTGTTGAATATTGGCTAAGATGGTACTCTATTTGAAACTTAATATTTAAACTGGTAGATTAAATTGTGGTGCTATATTTTTATTATATGGGTATAATAGTGGTCATGGGCTATAGTTTTATTAGATTAATGTGGATTGGGTGATACACTTAAAATGCAGTTAATATAGCACTTAAACATTATAAATTTAGATCATATAGGTAGGATTGATTTGTTCTGTCTTTAGTTCAAATGCAAGTTCATTTTTTGTTTTTGTTGTTTTCAAACAGAGCACTAATTCGGCCACTTCCAAGTCAGCAAATGTTTGAACATGTGCAGAAAAGACATCGTGTATTTTTTGTTTATGTAGGTGGAGAGTCAACTTTGAAGGTATCAGATGACTTTATTTTTTAATCCAAAAGTTTACCAAAGACTCAAACTTACTTCACTTTTGTTGGACATACTTTAGCTCAATCTAAGTATTTTTATAATAAAAATATTTTCTTATATATCCTCTATAGTGTTTGCCTTCATGAAGCAAAAGTAAATAAAAAGTGGGCAGATGTTGCCTGCCTTGGTATTTCTTTTGTTATTGACCTGGTTAAAATTTTTAGCATTTTGAACCTTGGAGACTAAAAAGTGCAATTTAAATGTAAGTTTTTTAAAGGCAACAAATCATTATCTTAAATTATTTTATATGTGTATATGTGCGTGTATGCACACACCCTTCCTATACTCATCAAATTAAATTAATAAATATGAATTGAGCTTATGTTGTACTTAAACTATTTGGAAGACTTTGAAAGCTCTTAATTACAATGGTCTTTCGCCATACAAACAGCTTATTTTATTTGCTTATAGTCTACTAGAGGCCCGGCGCACAAAATTTGTGCATGGGTAGGGTCCCTAGGCCTGGCCTGCAATCAGGGCCAATCTTCCCGGGCTGCTGGCAGCCAACAACCCCCTGCCACCGCCGGTCACCCTTTGTGTGTGGGGTGACCAGCAGGCCAATCTGGGCCCTGCTCTCACCTGCCTTGGCCTGGCGCGTGTGCTGCAACCCACCCCCAGTTCCCCGTTCCCCATCGGGTGATCAGAGCCTGCCAGCCGGGGATAGGGAGCTGGGGGCAGCTCCTGCATTGAGCGTCCGCCCCCTGGTGGTCAGTGCACGTCATAGGACTGGTTGTTCCACTGTCTGGTCGATTTGCATATTACGCTTTTATCTATAGATCTTTTCATATAAAAGGACTTAAGATAGCAGATTGTGGTATACTAGTTAGTGAATGATGCAGCTTGCTCTGATTGTTAATGAAGAATTAATTTGGTCTTAATATTTTAAAGTCACCCTTTTTTGTTTGTATTTTCACAGGAGAAATACATAGATGCTGCTTCAGAATTAATTGTATATACATACTTCTTTTCTGCTTCAGAAGAAGTGGTTCCTGAGGTAATATTTAAAATTAGACTTTAATAACTTAATTTTAATCTTTAACTTATTACTTGATTTTATCTGTAAGATTTATTAACTGTGATTTGTGTGGAAACAGTAAACATGTTCAGTTGGTACCAGATTGCTTATTAACAAGCAAGTATCACTAGATTGATAGCATTTACAGATTTTATTTACATTAGTTTTTTTTCTTTAAAATAATAGCAGCTGTGAGAGGTGATATTCATACCCTTAATTGTTTTGTAAGTAGTGGATTTACTTATGTATATCTGTAGAATAAATGACTACTTCTTAGCCTCTAATCTTGTGCCAAGCACTGTTTAAGTTCTGGATTGATGATGAGCCAATGCCTCAGACCCTGATAAGATGGAGCTCACATTCTCCTGGTGGAGGAAGTGGACTTCATGTTAGCATTGCAGGTGATCGCCTCTGTTGGGTCTTCAGACTGAGGTAGTGATCCTTAGTAAACAGATCTATAAATATGATATAATGATCACTATACTAATAAAAGGGTAATATGCTAATTAGACTGGTCGACCGGACATCTTCCAGACATCTGACTTTCTTCCAGACAAAGCCATGGTGGCAGGGGCTGAGGCAGAGGTGGTTAGGGACGATCAGGCAGGCAGAGGAGCAAGCAGTTAGATGCGAACAGGCCGCCATGGGGGAGCAAGCAGTTAGGGGCACGATCATGCCGATGCAGGGAGCAAGCAGTTAGGGGGCGATCAGGCCAGCAGGGGAGGGCAGTTAGGGGGTGATCAGACAGGCAGGGGAGCAGTTAGGGTGCAGTCAGGCCAGCAGGCAGAGATGGTTAGGGGTGATCAGGCAGGCAGGCAGAGGCAGTTAGGGGCGATCAGGCAGGCAGGCAGGTGAGCTGTTAGGAGCCAGCAGTCCTGGATTGTGAGAGGGATGTCTGACTGGGATCAGGCCTAAACTGGCAGTTGGACATCCCCTGAGGGGTCCCAGATTGGAGAGGGTGCAGGCCAGGCTGAGGGACACTGTTCCCCCTCCCCACCCCACTCCCCCACCTGTGCATGACTTTCGTGCACCAGGCCTCTAGTAAAAATAAGGGAGCAGTGCATTTATGGGGAGCAGTTAGAGGTGGGATGGCTGCTCTAGATTCCTTGATCAAGAAATATCAATCTGAGAAGAAATAGTTGAACTGGAACTTAGATAATAGGAAGGAGCCATGTAGAGATCTGTGGCCAGAGGAAACCAGAAGCAGGGAACAGATACTACAGGTGCCCACAATGAGAACTCGCCTGGCATATTTGGGAACAGAGTAGTAAGCCAGTGTGGTCTTAATGCAATGAGAAAGGAAATAGCTGTGGAGGACTTGCAGGTCATGGCCAATCATGTGATCAGTTGAAGTTGGTGAAGGACTTGGTCTTACGTTCATTTTAAGAACATTACTCTATGTCAAGTGCAGAGTGAATTGGATAGTGATGATAGTAGGTCCCAAGATCAGTTGAACTCTTGAAGTAATATAGGAAGTTTGGGCTTGGAGGTTAGTTAGTAAGAGAATCAGGGAGAAGTGAAAGAATTGTTGTGCTTGGGAAATAGAATTTTTTGTGCTTGCTGATCTGGAGGGCAAAGGAGGAATTAAGAATCACTTTAGGTTTTTGGTTTGAACAGCTGGGTAGATGGTGGTGTTTTCATGAGCTTTGGCGCTATAGCCGAAGGAAAGGGTTGGGGAATGGGGTGGGGGAGGGGAGGGCATGAACAAGAGTTTTGAACTGTTTATTTTAATTTGATTCAGCATATTAGATATCCAAGTACAAGCATCAAATACACAGTTGGGTTTGGGATCTAGAGTTAAGTCTGTATAAATAAACTCCTTAAACATTGGATGCAAAGTTTTAAGGAAGTAAGAGATCCCAGGACCTAATGACAGCAAAGGAAAATGACAAGAAATAGCCAGTGCATAGGAAAACAAGTTGAGTGAGGAAGCCAAGAGAAAAACTGTAATGTTCAGTGTGTAAGATTCCCAGGTAAAGCAATGTAATCATCGCATAGCCCTGGGGTGGTGGAGAGGGACTGGAACCTGCCTGTGCTGACTAATGCCTTAGGCTCTGCTCTTTGGCCACTTCACAGTGCCTCTCATCCTTTACTTCCTACATCTTTAGGTCTGTTGTCCACTCTAAGAGTATTCCATTGTTTCCACTAGGGCAACCAGGGCACTATGCCTGGTGATGGGTATATAAAAAGATCAAATCCAGTCCTTGAATGAACTTGGGATTCACTGTGCCCTTTTTAAATAATTGTAACAATTTGTCATTGTTAGGTGTTTTTTCTCCTTTCCTGGCATCCTTTAATAATCTTGAAATCATAGCTACAAATTGAAAAATTTTAACTAAGATTGTTTACACATCTGATCTTTGCAGTACGTGACTCTGAAGGAGATGCCCGCCGTGCTTGTTTTCAAAGATGAAACTTACTTTGTTTACGATGGTAAGTTCCAAAGCTTTAGCTTACATAAAACATTTTAACATTAAAATGCTGTCTCTCTTACAGTATTTGGGTGTTGGTGAAAGATTTTGTAAATGTAACTGCTTCTTACAGCTCCCATAATCTACCCAGTTAGTTGAATGACTGACTGACACATTTTTCTTACCCTTCAACTTACTGTTCTTTCCTTCTGGGTTGTGGTATTGAATGTTTCTTTTATTTTTATTTTTTGGTGAGGTCATTTGCCTTTTTCAGAAGTGAACCCTATGCAGTTTCTATACATTTCTTTAAATTTTCAAAATTAATTTTTTAAAAAGATATATTTTAGACCAGGGGTGGGCAAACTTTTTGACTCAAGGGCCACAATGGGTTCTTAAACTGGACCGGAGGGCCGGAACAAAAGCATGGATGGAGTGTTTGTGTGAACTAATATAAATTCAAAGTAAACATCAGTACATAAAAGGGTACGGTCTTTTTTTTTTTTTTAGTTTTATTCATTTCAAACGGGCCGGATCCGGCCCGCGGGCCGTAGTTTGCCCACGGCTGTTTTAGACACACAAAAAAATGAAGAAATATAACATCCTCAATAGTGGTGACGTCTGTATGTTCTTGCCTATCACCACCTCTTCCTGCTCGACAGAAGCAGCCACTACTCAGCATTGCTTCCTTGAAGCAAATACTCAGCCTGGTTTTAAAATATTTTTATTATGTTAAATATACACAATAGTAAGCAGAATGCTAAATAATAAATCCCTACATACATACCCATCACCCAGATGAAACAGGGAACAAGCTCTTACCCACATTTGCTTCAACAAGTTTTCTCTTCAACAAAAGTTGAAGTGTTTGAAAGCAGAATCCTGGGGGTGTTTAATTATTGTGTGCTTTATTCCGCATCTCTTAAAAATGTGGCCTTTTTTTTGTTTAGGTAACCACATGCTGTTATAGCACTTAACAAAGTTAACAGTCATTTCCAGATGCTGCTCTGAGGTATGCAGCAAACTCACAGTGAAGCATTGCTCTGTGCATCAGACCTTTACTGCATCTGTGTGTTTAGAATACACCTCTATAAATGGAATTTATGAATTGAAGATTATGATCCTGGCATTTTATACATATTGCTGGAGTAGAATATTGTAAACATCATAAAAACATATCTACACTATAATTATCAAATTTCTTTTGTTTTTAAGAGTATGAAGATGGTGACTTGTCATCTTGGATCAACAGGGAGAGGTTTCAGAATTATCTGACTATGGACGGCTTCCTCTTGTATGAACTTGGAGATACAGGTAGAAATATACATATAGCTCTCTTACTGCACAGAATTTCTCCTTGATTGACCTGAGAAAATTAGTTTTAAGCTCTATTTTAAAATATGTTTTTGTTTATTTATTTTTAGAGAGAGGGAGAGAGAGAGATAGAAACATCAATGAAAGAGAAACAATGATCAGCTGCCTCCTGCCCCCTATGGGGGATTGAGAAGTGATTGATTTAATAGCACATGTATATACCTACTTTGAGCCAGAAACTGTCCCAATATTTTGGTGCATGTAATCTCATTCAACTCTCCCAGTAACTTTGAAATCTATACTAGTTTCTAAAGTAAGGTGAAGTTACTGAGGTAAATCATACAGCTAATAAGTGCTTCACCATTGTTCGCCAAGGCAGAGAACATGATAGACACTGAGGGTCATGCTGCCTTCCTAGAGAATATCAGAGATGAATGGGGTTTATATTCTGTGCAGGGTTAAATAACTTTGCTTCAATTTTATTCTGTGTATTATTACTGGAAAGTAGTGACTCGTGGTACCGAAGGGAATAGCAATGTAAAAATTATTCTCCTTATACACTGTTCTTTTAGAGCTACAGTAATTAATAGTAAGTTTTGTTTATCGACTTATTTCTTATGGTTTTTGTTATTGAAAGACTTCTTATTTTAATCATTTTGTGGGTTGTATGAAAAATACAATTTGTGTATGTAAACTATTAAATATTTACTGTTGTTTAATTATGAGGATGGGAGCTGGGAGGGAACTTAACACTTGGAGTCCACTAACTCACTGATTGACTCTACTGAGTGTAACATGTGTGAGATAACTGGAAGTTAATTCTAGAAGCAATGTTTACTAATTCCCCATTCACAGCTGCAATAATAATTGAAAAGTTTGCATAATGAGGGTTATTGAATTTAGATATGTTTTTCTTAATTTCAGGAAAGCTTGTAGCTATTGCAATTATTGATGAGAAGAATACATCAATTGAACATACCAGGTAAAGTGCCTTGAAATCGTTTTAAGCTTTCAGTGTCACCTAACTCAGACTTTACATGGCTTCAGATAAACTTAATATAGAGTATCTTTTCCTGCAGTTTTAGATCAAGTGGCAGATGAGATGTTATAATGGAGTAATTATATATTTCAAGTGAAAAATGAAATATTCATGTGTTTGTTGTTCTACAGATTGAAGTCAATTATTCAGGAAGTTGCTAGAGATTACAGAGATCAGTTCCACAGGTAGGTGCTTGCACTCAGGACAACTCCTCTATTTTTGTTTAACTGTGTTTTGTACAGTTAACCAAAAAGACTAGTATTTCATACTTACCCAGATGAATCAAGGAGCTGAGTGATTGCATTTCTGTATGAATTGTCTGGACTTGAAGTTTGTTGATATGTCCCCTCAACAAATTTGCAACATACCTGTTTCTTGATAGGATTTGGGATAAGTTTGCAGTAAGAAGATGTACGTAGGCTCATACATTTGAGATAAAGTTAAATGAGCAATCTCGAGTCAGATAGATAAATGATGCTTATAACAGGACCTCAAAGAATAACGGAATATTAAAATAAGTGATATTTTTGCAGTGTGCTAAATCATTCTATTTGTTGCTGGAATGAGATAGTTAATATAAACTTGTTATATTAGTTAGTTGCTATTTCCTTTTATTGCATCTTCTAATGAGGTATCAGTGATATATACTTATAAATGAGCCATCTTTTGAGTAATCCTCTTGTTGGGTGTGTAACTTTTCTTAAACCTGTTGTATAGTTTGAAAGACTTATATTGCCTTGAATTTAAATATATACAAAGTAGAAATGTCTTAGAATGTGTTTGATTTTACTTATGTGTGTTCATATCTCAGAAATCTGTAGAATTCACTCTTCTACATTTATTATATGTAACTTACATGTTAAGCATTTATTTACATGCTTGCCAAGTTCCATTCTTTTTTTGTACTAAATATTGCTTTCTCTCTCTCTCTCTCTCTCTCTCTCTCTCTCTCTCTCTCTCTCTCTCTCTCTCATTTTTGGTTATTGTTGTTGGTTAGGGATTTTCAGTTTGGACATATGGATGGGAATGACTATATAAATACCTTGCTGATGGAGTAAGTACTAAATGATTTCCCTATCAATTCTGTCTATTTTTAAATTTCTGTTTTTTAGAGACAGACAGAAGATCTAATATAATGCACACAATCTCTCAATAAATACATTTTTAAGTCTAAATTTAAAACTTTTATATTTTTCTATACTAAAAAATGTCTTTCAATTCATTGTTAATAATTTATAGTTTTGAAAAGAAGCATCATTCAAAAACATATAAAATTTATATTTTCATTTAATACACACCTTACCTTAAGTTCAATTTCAGTGAACAATTTAACTTAAGAATTAATTTTTAACATTCAAGAATGAATTACTATCCAAAAGAATTTATTTTAACAGACTAAAATAGTTTTATAGGGAAAATGTGCAATTTTAAAATAACTTTATCAATTATATTATGATGTAAAAATCTGAAATGTTACTTCATAAAGTTGTTATTAGGAACATTTGCCATACTTATTTTGAATTAATATGTTTCAAATAAGAACCGACTCAATTCAGTGGACATTTAGTGAGTAGTTACGGTATATCATATACTGTGTTTGGCACTACTGATGCAAAAAAATGAGAAAATTAGTGTCCCTGTCTTCAGATGCTTGTAGAAACCTAAAATGTCTTCAGATGACCTTGTAGAAGTCTTTAAGAAATTGCTTTGCTATACTATCTCCTAAAGGGTGATGCTCTATCATAGAAATGCATTTTGAGTAGGATATTTACTATATATATAGTAGAGACTTTGATACAACCATTTCTAATAATGGCCTTCGAGGCAAGCCAACACATTGATTCAGTTCAATAGCGTTTGCAAGAGGCCAAAGCAGTTTGGGTCCAATAAATAACTGTTTGCCCAGGATAATATTCAGAATATGTAGAGATGGAGAGACATACTACCTTCATGAGAATTATTTCTAATACAAGTTGTGAGAAAGTAGAATTTTTGAGCTATAGTTGTGGTGAAAGAACAACAATAATCTCTACCACCAACCCCTTATAGTTTGGGGTGGTTGGTTTCTCTCTTATTCATACTATGCTGCTTTTGGTGGTGTTTTTTTGTTTGTTTTGTTTTTTAAGGAGAGAAGTTATATAGTGGTGGTATATAATATAATTGAAAGTCCATATTGAGCACTTACCTGTGACCAAGGTTGAACTGAGTGGTCAGTCAGTAAGGTATAAATACTGTAATTATCTCCATTTTATATAGGTGAGGAAATTCAAATTTCTTAGAAGAAACTCAAAGGTGTTAAATAATATGCCAAAGGATGCATCAAATAAGTTAGAAATCCAGTTCTCAAATTCACATCCCTCTTGCTCCAAAACTCTTCACTGCTGTAACATTAACATTGACACATAAATCAGTGGAACTTTTAACATACGGCAAATACATATTATATAAAACAAGAGGCCCAGTGCATGAAATTCGTGCACTGATAGGGTCCCTAGCAGCTGCTGGCCAGGACTTCCCTTCCTTCCCCTGGTTGCCTGCCGCAGCCACCATCACCAGCCTGGGCTTCCCTCCCTTCCCCCGGCTGGCCCCGCCCCCTGGTTGAACTCCAGGACAAACTCCCAGTTGAGGGGACAATTTGCCTACTACGCTTTTATTACATAGCAACATTGATTATATTTTTTTTCTCAAAATAAATATGATACTATCAAATCTTTGGTCTATTAAATTATTTTGTATTGAGTTTTGTGAGTATATAGTTTAAAGGAAATAAAATGAGATGTTATCTTGCAGTATTACTCATATGGAGTTTAATTACACAGTCAGTTAACCATTGCCTAATAACAATGCTGGGAAATAAACCACCTTGAAACCCAATGGCTTACAGTAGGAATCATGTATTCTCTCTCCCTGGTCTGGGCTTGGCTCACTGGCTGGGCACAGACAGATGTGGCTTTAGGTCTGTTCCACATGTCTTTAATGCCCTTGACCTTGGAAGGATATTTCCTTGGGAATACCCTTCTCATTGCAGTCACAAAACACAAGAAAGCAAACCCAGCAATGCAGACACATGTCCAGTCTCTGCTTTGTCAAGTGTGTTACCTACCTGTTGACCTAGTCATGGCCCTGCCTCAGTGTCAGGGGTCAGATGAGCATGTTTTGCCTTACCTCAATGGACAAAGGGTGTGGCATAGGGAGGTATAGAGAATTATGAGCAACAAAGTAATCTTCTGGACTTAGTTACTATTTGCAATAATTAGTGGTGTAAATTCATTTTCTCCTTTTGCATAACACTTTTATATAGACATACAGATAACTGTAAGCTAATGTGTAAGTGACATACAAAATTACAAGCCTTTTAATATATATATACTAGAGACCCAGTGCACGAAATTCATGCAAAGGGTAGGCCTTCCTTCTCCCAACTGCTCTCTGGGATCCAGGACCCGGGTCTTGGACTTCTCTCCAGCATCCAGGACCCGGCTTCCTTTGCAGCCCCAGCTTCGTCCAGAAGGTTGTCCGTTCTAATTAGCATATTACACTTATCATTAAAGATAAATATATATATCTATATTTATATGATATATACATACACACACACACACACACTAGAGGCCCGGTGCACAAAATTCATGCACTGGAGAGGTGTCCCTCAGCCCAGCCTGCACCCTCTCCAATCTGGGATCCCTCTCACAATCTGGGATTGCTGGCTCCCAACCGCTTGCCTGTCTGCCTGCCTGCCTGATCACCCCCTAACCACTCCTTTGCCAACCTGATCAGTGCCTAACTGCTCCCCTGCCAGCCCAATTTCCTCCAACTGCCCTCCCCTGCCAGCCTGGTCCATCCCCTGCAGGGCTGGTCGCCCCCAATTGCCCTCCCCTGCAGGCCCGGTCACCCCTAACTGCCCTCTCTCCCCTGCAGGTCCAGTCGCCTCCAACTGCCCTCCCCTGCTGGACTGGTCACCCCCAACTGTTCTCTCCTGCTGGCCTGGTTGCCCCTAACTGCCCTCCCCTGCTGGCCTGATTGCTCACAACTGCCCTCCCCTGCCGACCATCTTGTGGTGGCCATCTTGTGACCACATGGGGGGCACCATCCCATGCCCACTGCCCAGAGGTCCTCCGCAGCTGGGTGGAATACTTGCCTTGTCACCATTATTAAAGCTTTTATTAGATATATCCTATCTAATAAAAGCTTTGATATGCAAATTGACTGTCACTTCATCACAAAGATGGCGGAGCCCATAGCCACAAGATGGTGGCGTCCAGTCCTCTCAGCCCTGCCA
The DNA here is from genome assembly GCF_963259705.1 of Myotis daubentonii. Taxonomy (NCBI): domain Eukaryota; kingdom Metazoa; phylum Chordata; class Mammalia; order Chiroptera; family Vespertilionidae; genus Myotis; species Myotis daubentonii. The sequence goes on along the minus strand of NC_081847.1, from coordinate 49,455,499 downwards.
GAGTCCCCCAGTCCTGGGGGGTGAGGCCGCTGAGAGCAGACAGCATGAGCAGTCTGGCCGAGGTGACGAGGCAAGTGTTCCACCCGGCCGTGGAGGGCCTCTGGCCAGGTTGGGCATGGAACGCTTGCGTCGTTGCAGGCCAGGCTGAGGGGACACCCCCCCTCCCCCCACCACCCCAGTGCACGAGTTCCGTGCACTGGGCCTCTGGTATATATATATAGTAGGGAAACATTTAAAGCAAAATTCAAAGTAATCGAGAGTTTGACAGAACCACAATCATGGTGAAACAACTTACTCACTAGGGTTTTCAAAATATAAGGCAGAAAAAATACACTGGACACATACATTATGCATATCAAAACTTATAATATGGATGGATAGCCAAACAAACATAAAATACACTTGGGTTGTATGTGATTAACAGAGATGGTATTTAACTATGTAGCAAGGAGTAATACTACCTAGAAATTAATACTTTGTACATAATTTTTCTCCTTAAGTTTAATTATGAAAACTCAGCTGTTTTATATTATATGTAGCATGTTCTTCATGTAATCTTAATATAGCTAGTTTTCAGAATTGATGCAAAATTTGAAATTTCGTGTAGTCAAAAGGAGGCAAAGCTATTAATACTGCTCCCTCTTTTTGTATTATAGTTACTTATATATAATATAAGCAAATATCAGAATGTTTGTTATCTGTGTGTTTATGTGGATATTGATTTCTTTGTTTTTCTATTTCCAGTGAATTGACTGTCCCAACTGTAGTTGTACTGAATACTTCAAACCAACAATACTTTTTACTAGATAGAGAGATCAAGAATACTGAAGACATGGTCCAGTTCATTAATAGCATTTTGGACGGCACAGTAGAAGTAAGTTGTTCACTTCTGTTTCAAAGGATGATGACAGGAGATGGAGGAGAAAACAGTTCTCTGATTCTGAAAAGGACTGTCAGTGGCAACTGGGGAGAGGGGAGGCCTCCCCTCTATGCCCTGCTTCTTTCACATTGTGGCAGATTCTTCATGTCACGACACTGCTGAGGGGTGGAAATGTCCTATAAGGGTGATTTGGGGGCATTTTTGGTGATTGGGAGGTGCTTCTGGCTATAGAGTCAGGGTGTAGGGATGCTTTCATGTGCAGTGCACAGAGCTGTGCCAATAGTGAACTGTCCTGGTTCTTAGAACCTTCCTGGAGTCCAGAGGACGATTGGTTAAGTTATTTGGAATGGTTTTCCTAGAAAACCTGTTAATAAGACCAGTTTCTTAAGAGATAAGGAAATATATTGAGAATTAGAGCCACAGTGGAGATTTCCACATCCTATAAAATATTTCTCAGAAATAATGAACGAGAAGTCTTCACTTTTTCGTTTTCTATAAATCTTACTGGAGTGTTTTTTGGACTGTTGCAGCCCATGGTAGAGGGTCATGAAACCACATCAGCAGATTAAATTAGAAAGAAATGAGTCTTCTATGCTTCCATGAAGTTTAGTTATCTTGTTTCAACTTTACACAAACTTTATATGAAAGTTGGCTCACAGAGTAGCAAGTATTTCTGCTTTAGAAATAACAGTAGGGATTTTATATTTCTGAAGGTAACACCTGTTGGAATAGAACTCACTTGTGTGTGTAAGAGAGCCCTTCTATTTATGGGTTAGTGAAACTCAACTCAGACTATTAACAAAGAGGTCTCACTGGCTCACCTGGCAGAGAAAGTCAAGGGATGGGGCAACTTCAGGGGTGACTGGATGCCATGAATGTGATTGATTTCCATCAGGAATTTTTCTGTAAAAGCCTTTTGGCACTCTTTTCTTTATTTTTATTTTTTTAAAATATGTTTTTATTGATATCAGAGAGAGGGAAGGAGAGAGAGAGAGAGAGAGAGAGAGAGAGAGAGAGAGAGAGAGAGAGAGAGAAACATCAATGATGAGAGAGAATCATTGATTGGCTGCCTCCTGCACACTCCCTATTGGGGATTGAGCCCATAACCCTGGCATGTGCCCTGACTGGGAATCGAACCTTCACCTGCTGGTTCATGGGTCTATGCTCAACCACTGAGCCATACTGGCTAGGTGGCACTCTATTTTTTGAGCTTCATCTTCAGGGAAACTCTGTATACAGTAGCAAAGACCCCGGCAGCATCTAGAGTTGAATAGTGTCAGCTAAATTCAGAAATGGGGCAGGCCTGTCCTCGCGGGGGATGTGACTAGGGAGGATGGACTCACAGAGTCAGTGTCTACACAGGAAGCAGGGGAAGGTAGGCCAGGGAAACAGGGCATGCTTACACCTGGCCCTTCAGGTGCTTCATGCTATCCATCCTCAACCCTTGCCCTCAACCCTGGACTGGCATTTGTAAGATTACCTAACAGAAAATTGAAGTAATAGTACTTAATGGTGTAATTGTCTTTTTCTGTTAAATTTAAGGCCCAAGGAGGTGATAGCATTTTGCAGAGATTGAAAAGAATGGTATTTGATGCTAAATCTACTGTTGTGGTAAGTTGTGACAGTTTGCTTAATTTTGTTGATAATAGACAGTATATAGGTGTATAAGTTTTTTATGTCTAACTAAGGTAAAATCTGGAATTTGAAAGGATTAGGTAAAAATATTTTCATTTGCTAGGGAAGAACAAGTCTGTGTTTACATTAAGAATTTATGTTCATGGGTGGAAATTGTTTCTCTGGTCTCCATCTCTTTGTGTTTGGTGAGTAACTGCCATTCAGAACCAGTGAGCTTGACAGCAGTGTTTTCCAGTCTTTCCTCCCCGTCCCTGTAAGTTCTTGGATCCGAACCCTTCTTTCTTAGAGCTCTCAGAAATCATCTTACTACCCAGCTTTGGCTCAACCAGCTTGAGAATAGAGGCCTTCCTGAATCTGGCGGAGCCTTACATTTGGCTCTAGTTGCCTGTCTGGATCTACCCCCTGCATGTTTTCATTCATTCTGGCCAATACAGCTGACCTTCTCTTGGTGAGAGATAAGTTCTAATAGTTTTACTCCATGCATTCTTCAGTTTAGCAGTAGTGACCTTCTTTACCTTCCTATTGACACCAATGTGGATTGGCCCTCAACACCTTATGTCCAGCCGCTGCTCTGACATCCACTTGGTTTTCTCATTTCCTCTTACCATCTCCAGCCTTTTCTTACACCACTGCACAACTGATAGCACGAGAATAGTCAGTCTTGATCACTTTCCTTCCCCTCTCAGTGATGCACATCCAAGTCCTCTTTGCATCTCTGGTGCTGTCTTCCTGCTCTTTGACTGCTGCGTCAACTTCCCTGCTGTGTCATGCTGGTGCTTACACCTTACCATGCCCAGCCGCATTCTCACTCTTGCTTACATTTCTGCCTCAAAACACCTTAATTTTATGAAGCTTTCTTCTGTTTCCTCAATCCACAGTGCCCTCGCACTCCTCTGAATTTGTCTACATGGTTCTAAAGAGTTAGTCACTCAGAATGTACTGTAATTGAAAACCTAACCAGGGAAATTGCTTTTACTTTTTTGGGAGCTGAGGAGACAGCAGATAAATTTACAGAAATTACTAAGTGAATGTGGCCTTACTACTAACTAGATAAGTACGAGTATTAAAAATGTCATGTGAAAGCAATGTGTTACACCGTCTTTATGGTAAATAGCCTTCCCAGTGAGCCGAGTTCTGGAGGCAGGAACACCAGCTGCCAAGCACACAGGAGCCATCACACAGACCTTTGTGGTTCATATGAGAAAAAGAAATGGCATAAGAAACGGCATAAAGCATTTGGTGCATTTTCTACTGCCCGGAGCTGATTACACTCACACACACACGGGATAAAATTTCTATCTTTTACAGTATCTTTAATATGGTAGTTACTGCAGAAACATTGACATTGAGCAGGTTGGACAGCAGCAAGAGAACAAAACCTGTAGTGGTTTTTCATTCATTCGTGCTGTTTATGTCTGAATGCACTTGAGGGGACTGAGCTGTAATTCTCTCTCCACAGTCCATATTCAAGAGCTCTCCGATCATGGGCTGCTTCCTCTTCGGCCTGCCTCTGGGTGTCATCAGCATCATGTGCTATGGCATCTACACAGCCGACACAGACGGAGGCTACATAGAAGAGCGGTATGAAGTGTCCAAAAGCGAAACTGAAAGCCAGGAAGCCACGGAGGAGAGCAGAGAACTGCAGGAGCCAAGGAGCGGACAGTCTCTAGTGCCTGCCAGGCAAGAGCCCAAGGATGTATTAGAGAAGAAGACAGATTGAGACTCTGCTATGATGTCAAATTACTATTAAAGAGTCTATTTATTGAAATTAGACATTTAATCATGGTCTTTACAGAAGAGAACAAGTTATTTGTATTTTGCTAATATCAACTGCATGAATTACAGTAGTTCTTAAAAATGGGGAGACGTTGGGAACAAAGAGAGGAAATATGTATCTAAAAAAATATTCCATGGAAGTTTACCTTGTACATGTTAAAACAGATCAGTTCTTTGTGCAAGTTTCTCTGTCTGAATATTCGGTGACAGAATTAAGATTCCTGGGCTGAATATTTAAGTAGGTCAGTCAGGTAGGAGATAGTGTTTGATAGAGAAAAATAGGATTCCACCTCCTACCATCATTCTCTTATATTTTGAATACAGTTTATATGGACATAAGTCTTTAAAATGTAGGGACTTTAAGGGGAACCAATAACTTTTTCCATGGATCATACTGAGATTACGAAATTTTAAAAATTTGGTTTTATATGGCATAGCAATTTTATTTTGTTATTTTTAAAGGAGAGAAAAGTTACTTTTTAACTTTATACTTAGTTGTGTTATAAAATTTCACATTGGCCTAAATAGTGGCAAAAAATAGTCTATGTTTGATCTTTGTAACAGAAACAGATTTTCTTGGAGCAGTGATTATTAACCATGCCTGCGAAGCTGTTGGCAGGCATCTCAGCAGTCACTGTGGGAAAGGAAGGTGTCTGTGGCTCCTGCCCTGCATTAGCCAGACAGCCTGCTTTATTTCTGTTTTCTATATTGAGATTTCTAAAAATTTCCTTAGATTAAAAGCACCTGCTGCTTTTTAAAAAGTAATATATGTCATATTTTATGTTTATAGCATTGTAACTTTTTGGTAACTTATCTGTGTATGTGTGTGTGTGTGTATACATGTGCGCACACACATATATACATATCATATTTATTGGCATACATCTGTTATGTAATACTATGGGCATGTCTATGTTCATAACGGGTAATGAGTGACATAATGAGCCTGTCAACAAAATCATGCTCAGTGATTTAAGAGGTCGACCAGTTATCTTCTCCATCCTCTCAATTCTGTCAGCCCTCTCAGCCTGTCGTCTTTTCTCTATAATAAGATGTAGGAAATCTCTATCTGACGGAATGCATAAAAATTGGTGTCTTTAAGTAATAGCTTGATATGTTTATTGTAGATTAGTTTATCTTTGAGGTCTTGATTGTAGCTAAGTTTAGAATTTTTATTAGATGGCTTTTTTTCCTTGAGTAATTGGGTTATCCAATATAAAGATTTTTATCAAATGTTTTAAAATGTTCATTCACTTGAAAACTGTAATTTGTGGTCCTGACACTGGAATTGTGCAGGGTTTTGATCCCCAAGGGCAGTCTTTGGTGATTTCTAATGCCCCACTGATCACAACTAAACTGAAGCTGTGTCTTAAGTACTGAGGAGTTACTAGTAATTGTTTTATTATACCCATGTACTTTATTAGTATGAAATAATTACTAATTCTTAATGTTTGGCACCCTGTTAGTATTTTATAGTAAGGAATCACATATGCAGTCCCAAGGAATTTCAGGAAATATTAGAATGAAGTGTTCTTAAATGGAATTTAGAGATAAATGCTATTAATTTGACCAGTAGGTTCCTCTCCAAAGAGTAATGAAGGATTCTTTTGGAAGATAAATATTAATGTTCCTAGGGGTCAGGCTTGTTTTGCAACAGTGAAAAGCCAACATAAATACAGATGCCTCACTTGAATCTCAGCCTAGTAAGGAAGTTAGCTATTGCCCAAGATGCAGGAAATGATAGAACTTGTTATTGCTTTTTGCTTTGTGTTTATCACTATCAGATGTCCATCATTTGCACGTTTTTTGTCTTTTCTCAAGTATCAAATGAAAGACCTCAAGAGGGAAAAAAAATTAAAGAAAGAGTAAAGCTCAGTATGTATCAACAAACAAAAGTCCAGCGATTTTTGTCTTTAGTCTCTGTTACCTTTTTCACGACTCTATACTGTTTGTTGTCCAGTATTCTGTTTGTGTTTCAAAGTGTGTCTATTGAGAAAACAAAATATGTAGATGGTTTGTAAGTGAATAATTTGACTTCCTTTTTTGTACTAGTATTTTGCTGTTTACATGTCTCTAGGATATTGTCAACTCTTTGCAAAACAAATTTAAATTTTGCTCACTGGTATGCTTTTCCCTTCAATGTGATGTTAGAGCTTATTAGAAATGCTTCTTTTTTTTTTCATTTCCAGAAAAGAAAAAAGAAAAAAAAAACATTTCAAAATAAAGGTAGATTTCTTAAGGAATCTTGTAGAACAGATCCTAATTCTATAATGAATCTTCCTATGATTACATAGAAAGAAAGAGTGGGAATTGCTTTCAGTCTGTGGGCCTTGTTACAGTAGTAAAGTTCATTTCTAACTTCCAAAATGCAAAGTTCTAGATGTTTACTGTTGCTGAATCTGGTGTCCAGACAGTTGTCAAAGATAATTCAGAGAGAGTGCATGTTTTTAATCAAGCCATGCATCCCATGTGCTTGCAATTCTTTTAGCTTTACTGTGTACTTTAATATTTCTCTAATATTGCTGCTTCTGAAACTTCTTTGACATGGATTAGATCTAGAATTTTCATTTTCTTCTTCACACATGCTTCCTGGTATCTGATTTAGTAGTAACATTAGGAGCCAAATGCCTCGAGGTTGAAGAAGGAGTCTGTATGAGTAAACAATTAGCTGTATTGTTTTTGGTTAGTGGATTTTTGTTGTTTCTTGTGATTTGTTTCAGGGGTTTTATTTTGTTGTGTTTTTTTTTTTTGTACGTTTTCTTTTGTTTTTATTTTGCAAAAATAATTTCAATATTTTCATCAATTCAATCTGATACGAAGGTATAACAGGGAAAAATCCCTGGGCTGTTCTTATGCAGAAATTGCCCAGTTACACCAATGTGGGATGTTAAGACAGTCAATAAGTGGGGTTAGGTTTGCCATTTTATTTTTATAAATATCTATTTTTCCTGAATGTGTCCGAGTCCAAGAGTGGGCCAACAGTTTTCTACTTTGGACTAATTTATAAAGGTTTTTTGAGAGTCTGTATTACTAGTTGAATCCTAATATCCTGCCTTAGGACGCCAATTGTAAACCTTCATTTTTCTAAAATAAATTAACTGAAAACATGTAATCGCTTATTTTTACTGTTTATTTTTTCTTGTGATATGAATAATTCTCTGTGCAGGCAAAGAAGACAGCTAAGACTGATCTTCCACAAAGTGTTTTTTCCTTTTAATTGAGTTGTAAGTAATTTGTAATTATAGAGACAATTTTAGAGTTTGAACAGACTTGAGAAAAGTAATATTCTAATATAATCCCTTTATATTATACATGAAGAACCTGAGAGTCATAGGTTTGATAGATTTTATGAAATTTTGAAAACAGATTATTTTTAAATATTAATTACAGTGTTTAAAGTTAGAATAATTGGATCTGAGTCCATGATCAACTGCTCAATTGTGATGTTGGACACCGTGCGGCCACCCCTCATTTATGTTATTATAAAATGAGACTCCAGAGCAGGGGTTCTCAACCTTTGGGTCGCGACCCCTTTGGGGGTGGAACGACCCTTTCACAGGGGTTGCCTAAGATCATTGGAAAACACATATATAATTACATATTGTTTTTGTGATTAATCACTATGCTTTAATTATGTTCAATTTGTAACAATGAAAATACATCCTGCATATCAGATATTTACATTACGATTCATAACAGTAGCAAAATTACAGTTATGAAGTAGCAACGAAAATAATTTTATGGTTGAGGGTCACCACAACATGAGGAACTGTATTAAAGAGTTGCGGCATGAGGAAGGTTGAGGACCACTGCTCAAGAGCCTCAAGATTTTCTTATAAAATAGCATCACATAGAGGGAATAAATGTTGATGGGAAAAATAAAATAAAAACACCAGATGAGGAGAATCTATTATGGAAAGACAAATGTTTACACAAATGTTAATTTTAAAATTCATGTTTCATGTTTTATACCATGGGCTTATCTCTTACTGAAAATTGCTCTGGCACAGGTATAATAGCTTAAAAGTCTTTCCCACACATCTTGAGGACATGTACAGAGTAGCTGGTTAGAACAGGCTACTTCTAATAAGAGTGACAGAGCATGTTCAGCTGGGTATAAATTCAATGCGGGTAGGACAGTCCCCTCTCCCTCCCAAGAGGCTGAGTCGTGTTGCAGAACTGGGCAGCCCTGGTGTCACACTGCCTGGCTTCCAGGCCCTGCTTCCTCACTCGCCTGTGTAAAGTGGGTAACAACCTCTCTGCTCCTAGGCAAATGGTGGCATCTATTTCATTGGATTATGAAAATTAAGTGAATTACATGTAGGGCATATTTTAGGCTGGCACGTAGCAACAGCCCCACAATTAACTATAACATTTACTTACCCACTTCATGTATTTCTCTTCTCACTTCATTTGAATTTATATGAAAACAAGGGCATTAAGAATGTAAAATCCTAATATGTTTTAATTTGCTTGGCCTCTATAAGTTATAACATTTTGGGTAGAAATGAAAAAAAATTATTTACTATTGAAATTACACTTAATTACAAAAGACTAAAAGTGAAAAATAACCTGTCCTACACAATTTTCAGTTTCACTTAACTGCTTCATACACCAACTATATAAAAGCTGGATAAAATTTTTTAATTTCATCTGAAAATCTTTTGAATTTTGTGCTTTTAATGGAAATGAATACACTTAAGGGGATATAAGTATCCAGTAGGGTTTAGGTAGATATAAATGTGATTTAGACACAGATTTAGAATACTAGTGGATATTGAATTAAGATAGGAAAATCATTTTTATTTTTCTGCATGTCTTTCTGACAATAGTGATAAGCCCTCAACATTTCTCTAAGCCCTCAGTATTTCTCTAATCTCCTATAAACTGAAAAGGTCTTTTGAACAACTGGTGAAAAGTGGCAATTACTGCCCGGCTGATGTGGCTCAGTGGTTGAGGGTTGGATTTACTTAGCATATCCGAAACTGTGACTGTATTGGGGGTGGGTGACAGGCAACACCGGTCAAAGTAAGGGAAAAGTCCACAAAAGGAATCTCCAGATAGAACGGGTCGTCCTTGGGAGGCCTGGAGGTCCCACACTAAAAATATTTAAGCATAAGCCAGCCAGCCAGTTGATACTGTTTCCTTCTGAGACCCAGGTGGTGTGAGGCTATAAATGTAAGGGCTAACGCCATCATTGGTGCCCATGTTAATGCAGTGCCTTCTCTTTCCAACAAAAAATCCAAAAACATTTTGTCCAGCATTTATGAAGTTGGGTGTATGAGGCAGTTAAGTGAAACTGAAAATTGAATAGGAGAAACAGGACATTTTTCACTTAATTTTTTTCACATGAATCCATTCTCTCTGTCTTCATCATTCTGGCCACTTGTTTTAGAGAACTTGGTTGATTTCAATAACCAACCACGTGGGCAGCTTGTTTTCTTCTTTCTATGCTTTAAATTCTTGCTCTTATGTTCTAAATTCACCAATAAAGAGTGAGTCCTCAAAAACCTAGGCCCCTACCCTGGACCCCAATAAATGCAGAACCCAGGCCAGAACCTCGAGTGTTCTCTGCCCATGACTTGCTGTGTGCCCCTGGCATGCCTGGTGCTCCAAGGCCTGTAAGTAATAAACTCTTTGTCTCCAAAGTTTCCTAATGGTTATCTTTTGGAAGGTGTCTTGGAATCATGAAATGAGCCATCAGGAAGTAGATCTGGGGTAACACTAGTTTAGAAAGGGGAGATGTCAGTGGGAAGCTCACCAGACCCAGGGGAATTGCTATTCCCTCTGGCTAGAATCTTGTTCTGGGTCCTCAGGACTCATTCCCTCCTTAGTCTAAGTCACCTTGTCATTCACACCTTTATTAACCCTCCTATCTAAATTAGACCTGGCCTTCAGCTCTCTAACCCCTTCACTCTGGTGCTTTATTTTTTCAATCATGTTTTTATAACATATAGTAATTGCTTACTGCCTGCTTATTGCTTAAATACACGCTAAATGTGTGCGCTGAATGGCCAGAGACTTTTATTTTTTCAAGGCTATAGTCCCAGTTCCTGAAACATCCTTGGCATGAGGTATGCATTCAATAACATTTTGTGAAATAAACGAATGAATAATTGAATATGCTTCTATAATGATGTATTTATCATTATTGTGTCAATAGTTAAAGGTTTCTAATTTTTAAAAAAGCATAGGTTTTATTTTAATTGAAGATTTTAAGTGCATGTTCTAAAAGTTAATTGCTTAATGCTTAAGCAATCAGAAAGATAAGTAACATAAAAGTCATAAGCTTTGGAAATATTTTGTTTTAATATGGAAGGTTTTTTGTTATTTAGCTTAAAATCTAAAATCTTAAAATCTGTGCAGCCATTGAAAATAAGAATAGGTTCGAAGTCAACAACTATGGAAATTCTAGGTAATCAGGTATTCTCCATCCTTGAAATACTATGGACAGATCAGTTGTTAGCTCTTTTGCAAATGTAAGTATAAACTTGCTAGCCTTTGTGTTAGTGACCACTGCATCTAAAGTCATGGATTCTTAATCAGTGGTGCTTATCAGAATCACAAGAACATGGATCACCTCAGATGATTTATTAAAAAAAAAAAAAGAACGCTTTACCATTCGCAACATCATGGATGGACATGGAGAGCATTATGCTAAGCGAAATAAGCCAGTCAGAGACAGGTAACTATCACATGATCTCACTCATTTGTGGAATATAATGAACAGCATAAACTGATGAACAAAAATAGATCCAGAGACAGAGAAGCATCAAACAGATTGTCAAACTTCAGAGGGAAGGGGGTAGGGAGGTAAGAGATCAACCAAAGGATTTGAACTAGTATGCATGCATATAACCATAACCAATGGACAGACACTAGGGGAATGAGGGCATGTGCTGGGGGGGTGGACGTGGCCAGGGAGAGGTCAATGGGAGAAAAGGAGACATATGTAAAACTATATGTAATACTTTAAACAATAAAGAATTTAAAAAAAATACACATAAACCCTAGAAAGTCCAATTGGTTGGTCTTGGGTGAACTTCTGCTTGAAGCCAGAACAGGGAAAACAACCTTCCCCGGTTGATTTTGATGTGTCCAATCTGTGAAGCAATGGTTTAAATGATTATTGGAAGTAAAAGTTTCAGTGCCTTTGAGAGAAGTCATATTATTCATGATTTCCTAAGGAGCACTCAGAGGTCAAGTATGATACAAGAGCTTGATATGCTTCAGTAGCCCCATCCTGACCCCGGGGCCCTGGCCAGCTGCAGGAAAGCGGTTTTTATTTTTATAAGCAAAAAAGTACGTGATGTCCTGCTGGGATGATTTACCTCTTTTCGTTCTACCATCTTCCCTCTAGAGATGAGCAGTGGCTCAGGGATGAAGTCGGCCCATGCTGTTGAGGACACTCATGATGGGGGAGCCCCAGGGAGGCAAGGACCTCCAAGGTTAAACTTCTGCTGGGTCCTCAAGAGTCTTGTGTAGAAAATGAAATTTAAAATATGCTTTGGTCCTGTTTTGCTTCTTCTACACTGCCTAATGTAAAACAAGGTTTGAGGTGACTATTAAACGTGTCCCAAATAAACAATGTGTACCAAGAAGTATAATGGATGATAAGAAGCCCAGAGATAGCCAAAGCACAGCTCTGTAGGAGGGCATTTCTGCTCAACATCTTATAAGCAGGTACAGTTAATTTCTAGATAATTGGGCTTTCATGATCAAAAGCAGTTTTTCCCCCTATGAAACTGTATTGTGTAACTTCAGATGGTAGAATAAGAAAATGAGAGGAGTGAAAGTTCCCAGTCTTCAGTGGAGTGAACCTCATTTGAAAGGAGAAGGACGTAACCAATGCACACAGACACTAAGGGGGTGAGGACATGTGCTGGGGGTGGGGATGGCCAGGGGAAGGTCAATGGGGGCAAGGGAGACATATGTAATATTATATGTAATACTTTAAGCAATAGAAATAAATACATTTAAAAAGAAAGGGAAAAGGAATAGCACCTGACTTTGGCCCCCATCCTCTGCCTTTAGTCACTTCTAGCTTTTAAAAACACATTATAAAGACTTCTTATTGTATATATTTGAAGTGTCAAGTAGATAAAGCAAATGTGGCTAAATGTTTGCAATTGGTGATTCTGAGTAAAAGATGTGGATCTGATGTAACTTTCACCTAGAATCGCTAATTGTACTATTCTTGCAACTTTTATGTAGGCTTGGGAAGTTTCTAAATAAATGGTGAGGAAAAATAGAGTAAGCATTATAGTTAATTCTTGTTTCATTGTGATAATCTTGAATATACAACCAGATATTTTTTTAAATATCAAATATAATGTAAATGTATATTGTGTCTTTGGATAAAATTGCTATGACAGCAGTATACATGGATTTTTAGATGTATTATATATATTTTTTAAATATATTTTATTGATTTTTTACAGAGAGAGGAAGGGAGAGGGATAGAGAGCTAAAAACATCAATCAGCTGCCTCCTGCACACCCCGCACTGGGGATGTGCCCCCAACCAAGGTACATGCCCTTGACCGGAATCAAACCCGGGACCCTTCAGTCCGCAGGCCGACGCTCTATCCACTGAGCCAAACTGGTTAGGGCTAGATGTATTATATTTCAAATAACTTGGATAAAAAATGGCTATGACATCCAAGGTTAAACTTCTGCAATGAAAAGCTTAATATCAAATATGCGCATGAAAGGTTTGGACAAAACTGTTTCATGGGAACTTTAAAAAGGCTCATCCTATATAATAAAAGCCTAATATTCTAAGTGTCCGGTCGTCTGGTTGTCTGTTCAACCCATCGAAGCGTAATATGCTAGGCTGCTCAACCACTCACTATGATGTGCACTGACCACCAGGGGGCAGACGCTCCGACTGGTAGGTTAGCTTGCTGCTGGGGTCCAGCTGATTGGGACTGAGCGAGAAGGGTCATACACGCCCTGGAGCCCTCCCGCGGCCCCTCCCTGCTGGCCAACTTTCCACATCCCTCCCTGGCCCCGATCGTGCACCGGTCGGGCCCCTCAGGTCCCTGGCCTGCACCCTCTCACAATCTGGGACCCCTCCGGGTATGTCAGAGAGCCGGTTGGCCCAATCCCGCAGCCCAGGCCAAGGGACCCCACTGGTGCATGAATTCATCTACCAAGCCTCTAGTTAATAATAAATAAACAAATCATGTTCAAAAGCCATGAGTATAGATAGAAAGTTTTATCCCTTTCATTCAATTTGGTAAATTACAAATATATAAGCAGACACTGATTATAATTTTTTTCAGGAAAGTATTTAAACGTCTGACTATTGTCATGTTAATTATATATACATATATCCTATATAATAAAAACCTAATATACTAAGTGTCTGACAGTTCGAATGTTTGACTAGTCACTATGATGCACACTGACCACCAGGGGGCAGACACTCCGACCATTAGGTTAGCTGCTGCTGGGGTCCAGCCAATCAGGACTGGGTGAGATGGGCCGGACACACCCTGGAGCCCTTCCACAGTCCCTCCCCGGCCCCGATTGTGCACTGGAGGGGTCCCTCGGCCTGGCCTGCGGGGATCGGGCTGGAAATGGCTCTCCTACATCCCCCAAGGGGTCCTGGATTGCAAGAGGGCACAGGCCAGGCCGAGGGACCCCACAGGTGCATGAATTCGTGCACCGGGTCTGACCTTGGGTATGTGCTTAATTATATTAGTTGGTCATCTACTCAGATTTTTCCTGTTTACTACTCCTAAGACTAATGTTTTAGAGGAACTTGCTTTTTAATAAAATTAAAAGTTGCTAAAAACCATTCCCTACTCTCCTGAACCAGGTGTTATTATACATGAGAACCCTTAAAATCAGAGTTTAACCTAGTTGCTTAACATCTCAAAGCTAGAACATGGTGGTCCCCAAAACACATAGCTTTCCCACAGCTTCCAGTTTGCTCTCGGCGTAGAAGGAACTTTTGAGTTGTTCTAAGGCAGACCATTTTCAGATTCCTCTATTGCAGTGGTTCTCAACCCTTAGAATCACCTGGGAATCTTTTTAAAATCCTGATTTCTGGGCCTCATCCTCCAGAAATTCTGTTTCTTTGTTATGGGGTGGGGCCACAACATTAGTAACAAAGAAACAGAATTTCCAGAGGATGAGGCCCGGAAATCAGGATTTTTAAAAGATTCCCAGGTGATTCTAATGTGCAGCCAACGTTGAGAACCACTGCTCTATTGCCTATCTTGGCTAACTCCTGCTTAGTTTCAGCTTTTCTCAATATATGCAATCTTCTCTTCAACAATTACATCACTGCTTTATCCTAAAACTCTTTCACTCCCATCACTAATGTATGCCTGTTTTGTTTGTTTATTTATTTCTCCAATGTTTTGTTACAGGAAGAAACTCTGAACACATATGCCTTAATCACTTGTGAAGAGGTAATGAAATGTTAAATGAGATCCATCAAGGTAAATGCATTTGTTAATCCATGTCCTCATCTAATTGAATGAATAAGAGGAAGAACCAATCCATCTATAATCAAATTGTACTGACTCAGGTGTATGGCCAGCACTGTACCACATGCTATGCAGAACACAATAAAAATACTGTATACATTCTTGAGCCTCATAGAGCTTGGCATCTGCCCTGGCTGGTGTGGATCAGTGGATTGAGCCTCGTCTGGTGCACCCAGAGGTGGTTGGTTCAATTCCCGGTCAGGGCATGTGCCTGGGTTGCAGGCTCCATCCCCAGTAGAGGGCAGGCAGGAGATTACCAATGGATCTTTCTCTCCCTCTCCCTTCCCCTCTCTGAAATCAATAAAAACCTATTGAAAAAAAAGAAGAAAAAGCTTGCATAGATTCCAAGTGCAATAGGAGCTTGTGGAAATTTAAAAATTTATACATTATAGCTTTTGATGATTAATTTTTAAAGTTGTTTTAAAATAATTGCGGACTTGAGAAATAGATATAATTATCCAGTTTTGTGAATGAGTCTAGACTATATATAGGAAATAAAGGATGTGCTTGTCCTAGGACTAGTAAAAACTAAGTCTTCTCACTATTTTTTCATTGCACACTCCTGAAGAAATCTGTGGATTACAATAGATGGTATAGGCTCTTGAGATGAGTATTGTTTATGAAATGGTTGTTAAAATTTAAATGAGCATTGGAAATAGGGAAAGACGTGCAAGATCATAGAATAGAATTGAGACAGGTGATGGATCTGTGTGGCAGTACTAAATGAATTAGTGTTCACAGTCTGAAGGGTTCGTGTGGAGAATAATGGTGGGTATTACTGCATTATACAAACAGCAGTCGATATTGGCCGTTGATTTGCAGTTTCATGTATAATATGTCATTTACTGCTTCTGAAGTTCTGAGATATATTGATGT
Source organism: Myotis daubentonii (assembly GCF_963259705.1). Lineage (NCBI taxonomy): Eukaryota > Metazoa > Chordata > Mammalia > Chiroptera > Vespertilionidae > Myotis > Myotis daubentonii. Next base: position 49,439,831 of record NC_081847.1, on the reverse strand, counting down.
ATAATCGGCAGATATAAGCAAATGACGGTGAAAAATGCTAAAGGCAACATGATTCATAACTGATATATTTCTGAAAGTGTACTTATTGAAAAATCAGAAAAAAATCTAAATGTGCACTCAATATACCCAGGTTTGTATTATTTCTTTAGCTAAAGATGAAATATGACTATCTCAGGGGACCCAGAGTCCATGATGTGATATAAAAGAAGAAAAAAAGATGTCATAGAATCTGAAAAATCATCAGCGGATCAGTGATTTACTGACAAGTCTGTTTCAGCAGAAAGTTGGCTTTAGAAAGTTGAAGAGCAGTTTCACATGAATCATAAGTATGAATTGTGAAGAAAGTAATGGTGATTTAATTCACATTATACTATTTATTCCAAAGTTTTCCACTTGGTTGAAATATGAATCCTCTGAATAAAACTCTCAAACTAATGTGCAAGGACATCCCACCTGATCCTTTATTTCTCCTACTGAGTGATTTATAGAAGCAACCAGAAGATAATAACCTACCCTTGAAATAGGGCTACTCATCAGAAGTGTGATAGCCAAGAGAATAAGAATTATAAAGCAATTGGCAAATCCAAAGTGCTATAGGTATGCTAAATACTGGGGCAAAGCCAGCCAGGTGGGTGGCTGTAATTTGTTAAGCAATTCAGATGATATTTTATTATTTAAAAGGGAACAAAATGGGTATAAGTAGTTAATTTCTCAGTGAATAAGTGTGCTATTGAGAGCAGATATGGTTGTGTGTGTGTGTGTGTGTGTGTATGTTTCTGGCTTTGTCTATGATTGTGCACAGAAAAAAGATAAACAGTTCCAGTTATTTTATTTGAAAACTGTATTATGAATAAAGTGGATAGTTGAACTGAATTCAACTACTCTGCATTCATCACCCATATATATACCAAATGCTATGTCTGGTAACTAGAATACATTAAGGGTCCCTCACAGTCTTGAGCTGGAAGATATATACGGGGAAAGTATTGTGGAATGTAGTTAAGACTGTAAGAAACCCAGGCAACTACCCAGCCTATACCTGTTTTCACCCTCAGGGAGTTGAATAATGCCTTTGGGTGAGTGGTTTGTTGGGGCCCTGGAGCGGTCTCTCTGATCCATCTGTAGTTCAGACTGCTGAAATCGTACCTTAGTGATAATTTTGACAGGTAAGAAAATACCTGTCACAAATCTTAGAATAAATTGTGTGAAGCTTACATTTACAAACCATTGACCCAGCTCCAAGAAAATCTGGAATTATAAATTATTAATGTTCTGGTTGCTTGTGTGACTTACAGTAAAGAGCATCTCAAAACAGCATTTTGTAAAAAGTAGGAAGGGCCCCACTGTTGTTAGTATCAGCTCAGAGGATCTTTTCTGCTGGGTGACATAACAGTGTTTTTTTCCTAATAATACCTCTGCAGGTCCATACACTGACATGTTGCAGAGCTTATCAACCTGGTCATGGAAGTAGGAGGCATAGAATATTCTCAACCTCCTGAAGAGGAAAAGAAAACTCTTCAAGGCAATTCCTTAATTTTTAACCAAAAAATCCTAATTGCTAATAAATGATAAATAATGTTTATAGCTTGCCATATTTCAAATGTTTCTTTTATAATAAAATAGATTGCTGTTATCTTGTAGTCCAATAAATAAATATATCCACCCTAGCCATTTTGGATCAGTGGACAGAGCGTCGGCCCTCAACTGAAGGGTCCCAAGTTCCATTCTGGTCAAGGGCATGTACCTCTCTTGCAGGCTCGGTGGGAGGCAACCAGTCAATGTGTCTCTCTCACATCGATGTTTCTCTGTCTCTCCCTCTCCCTTCTACTCTCTAAAAATCAATGGGAAAATGTCCTCAGGTGAGGGTTAACAATAAGTAAGTAAACAAACAAACAACTTCCTTAATTTTAGTCTTTTGTCAATGAAAATGACCAATATTTGATTACTCTGGTATTGGTCTTAATTCATAAAGAAATTCATTCTAATAACTTTTTTTCTTAATCTATGCAGTTATTTCAGTCTCATTATTTGCCACTCATTTTGTTCCGACTTGAAATTTTAGGATCAGCTCTTGGCATCTGATTAATTAAAAACCAGACATGCAGCTTAGGTTATTTTCAAAAGGAAAGGAAATGAACTCTATAGTGTGCTAAGAATTTCTTCTCATTGTTTATACTTTTTTTTTTTAATGGAATCCTGGCAGCAAATAATGCCACAATCTGTAAATAATAACCTTTTGGGGATGACTAGAGGGGCAGCAAATTGACAACGGCGTTTATAATCAATAGTGTGGGAGTCAGTAATGTTACATGAATTATTTAGTTTTATATTTCTTCGTTAGGGGAAAAAAAATCCAGTGTTTGAGCATACAAACGTTCTCATTACATCCTGTCACTCAGCTCTAACCGCACCTTATTGGGTGGTTATTTAGAGAAAGATTTTATCTGGGGACAAAAATACCAATTCTGTGGCTCTCCAATAAAACAAAGCAAAACTCTGAAAGAGCAGGTTTCCAGGGAGAAGTCAACCCCCTTGGCTCTCCGGTGAAGTTTATTATCTCTAAGCCACGCTGAGCAATATTTCTTAAATCAAGTGGCAGCTCTGCACAGATCCTCCTGAAAGAGTGGGCAGAATCAGTGCAATGATATTAACCCAAAGTGTGTTGACCGATGGATGGGTGAGGAGCTCTGTTGAAGATTTTGAATTTATTATGGGTGAGCAAACCCGGGCCTTCCTTCAACTATTCTTTCCTTCCCAGCTCTCCAACAGCTCAGGGCATGGAAAAATTAAAAAAGCAGTTTAAAAAGGCAACTCCTGATCTCACTTACATGTGGAATATGAAAAATCTGAACTTGTGAAAACAGAGAGGAGAATGACAGTTAGCAGGGACTGGGTGGTGGGAGAATTGCCGAGATGGTGTTGAGGAGTACCAATCCTTTAACTAGTAGATAAATCAGTCGTGGAAATTTAATACACAGCATAGTGATTATAGGCAATAATACTGTATTGGCCTTTTCCAACACACCTCCCTCTGACCTACCTTGTAATGACATATTTATTTTGTGATCAAACCAGTAAATAATTCTAAGTTTGTTCCACCTAAAAATTAATCTCTGCTATTATATGCGAATTATTAGTTAAAATTCAGGATATTTTTATATTTTAATGTATGATGTCCTCCTGATTTGATGCATACTTGTAAAGGGAATGCAACTCTATTTCAACCCTGTTTCATAATCTGTGTTAGTTGATATGGTAATTTAATACTTTTATATTTATTAGAATAATGATGATTATCATTGGTCTTATTGATATTTACTTGATATTCTCTATATGTTCCATTTTTTTGTTTCATATTTTTCTTTTTATTTCAGACTTTTGTTCAACTGTTAGAATTTCCTCTTTTGTTTTTTATTCCTCTAATGAGTTTGGAAACAGAACGATATTAAATCAAATATATGGTTATTTTTTAAAAATTGGAGAATCTTTATCTTGAACATTATACCAATATATTTGGAATTTCATATTTTTAGATCAAATGGATAATTTCTGAGAAAATATAAAGTATGAAAAAGTAGAATACAATATGTCAAGCATATAGGGCCAAAAATCAGAGAAGTTATTTAAGAAGTAGCCTAGTTTGATCTATAATTCTGGAAATTGGCTTCATTACCAGTAACTTAAATGGAAAGTTCTTCCAAACTTTCAATTAAAGTTAATTTCCATTTTATTAAGTCTTCTGGATGACAGGAAAAGGTAGACATTTTCTCAGTCTGATATGTGTATCCCTTAGCCCTAAAAAAACAAAAATAAAATTAATAATAAAGTAAATACAGTCCACACTTAATTGTAAAGAAAGATGTAAATTCACTCATGCATTTAAAGAACTACATAGTGGCAAAATAAAGTTTATCTTAACCCCCTGGAACTGTGTATTTTTAAATGATGGAATTTATAGATGAGCACAGTCTCTAGACCCAAGGCCATAACTCATAGGAATGTAATGAGGTCCAGCAAGTTACCAAGGTGCTAGTCTACAGAAGCAGCGAGCCCACACTAATAGCTTTGCATGTCTGTCTGTTTTTCTTTATTTGGGTTTTCTCTTGTCAGCAAAATGAACTAATTAGGGTATTACTCTAAACCTGGTTTCAAGCCCAAATTTGTTAGAGATTATAGCCTGCAATTTTACTGTTTCCTTTTTCTTTTTGGATCAATTCTGAGTGAACTTTTTCTGTTTATTAACTGTAGGTTTGACTGGAAGCAGAAAAAAAAAAAAAGATCTAAAGAAAAAGACCCATGAATCTTCTTACTATTTTGCCATCAGCAGAAAATGGCATGTCAGGAGGCAAACTTGAAGATTCACATTAAGTGAAGGGAGGACACTTACTGAAGTGTATTAATGTAATACCTGTATCTTATCAAAGAACCCAAAGATTAAACCATCTAACTCTTAAAAGTATTAAAAACATGCAAAATAGAGCCAGCAATATAAGGTAGTCCCTTCCAGCTGACTGCATTTTATTTGTGAGTGTATAAAATGTTTTCACACTCTGAAATCATTTTCAGATATTCAACAATTTCCTGAAATGGTTAGCAGTTCCTTTAAAGAGGTAATCACCAGCCCTTGAGCTATATGACATAAAAATGTGCATATACAAGGACTATTTTCAAAGGGCAGAATACAAATAGATCTGCTTATGCCGCACACATCATCAAACAATTGCTTTTTCCTAATACATGTTCTGCTGGAGAAAGGCACACGATTCTAGTCCATTCCATTATTTAATTCCAGATGACTCACTCCAGTCTCAAAACTTCTGAAATGAATCCTTCATTTAAGGGCAATTACATATATATATATATATATATATATATATATATATATATATATATATATATATATATATTCATTTAACTTTAGTTACCATGTGTTGAGCATTCTGATTAGAACCAGCATCTTCCTTTTGATGCATGCAGTCACTTTTTTTTAATATGAAGATAGCAAAAGTCTTTTGAAGTTTCCAGGAAAAATACATCTACATGAACAGAAAAAAATCCATCACTTGGTTTTGTTATTAAATGATTTTTCTTTGTGCTTCTACATCTATATCTACCTTTTATAATTGCATGCTTTTCCCATACCTTATTACCCCTACATGAATATGTATGTTTGTCTTTCATGGGGATACTGTCCCAGCTCAGGTTCCAGACATTCATCATGGCTGTTAAGAAATTGCCATTTGGACTAAACTCAGTCCCTGCATTAGTCTGCAAAGGCTGCCATAAGAAAGCAACACTGACTGGTGGCTTAAACAACAGAAATTTATTTTCTCCCAGTTTTGGAGGCTAGAAGTCTAAGATCAAGATGTCTACAGGGTTGGTTCCTTCCAAGGGTCAGGAAGGAGAGTTCTATTCAGGCCTCTCATCTTCCAGAAGGCCATGTTTGCTCTGTTGTCGCCTCATCTTTCTGTCAGTAGTTTTGTTCAGATCTTCCTATCCTTATCAAGACACCAGTCATATTGGATTAGCGCTCACTCTAATGACCTCAACCTAACTTAATTACCTCACCAGAGACCCTATCTCCAAACACTCACATTCTGAGGTGCTAGGGTTAGCATTTCAGCACATGAATTTCAAGCTAGGCTTTTGTTACAGGGGACTTGGGGGTAATCTCTGAATAGGACATGAAACATTTGACACCACTAAGGAATTATTTTTCCTTCCTGGTAAAGCACAAAGCTAGTAGGTTATCACTTGCTCTTAAACATGGTTGGTATTGTCTTTATGCACTTCTTAAAACACAACTGCAAATGGCCCTGAGACTGAATAAAATTTGTACATTGCTGTTTAAACCCCTCTGTTTAGGAATCAACTTGATTCTGTTTTTGGTTTATACGCCTTTAGCAAGAGATATAATATAAAACTTTCTGCTTTATATTTCCAATGACACAAGAGAAAGTAGTCATGGGATTTTACCCTGGATCCCCAGCTTTTTCCTCCTGAAAAGGAATATAATATGAAGAAAGTTTGTCACTTAGCCACACAATAGAGCTAAAGGAAATTGCAATTGGATGCCCTTATCTATCATCAGCCATGAGTTGGGATCCTGGCAACCAAGTTTATTTACTATTGTTACTAGTAATAATAACTCATGTCTTATATTATTTTTGGTGTTTTTTAATTCCTTCCATCACCATTTTTTTCTGATACTTGAATCTGTTTTTTCAGTTTTATTGAGGTATAATTGACAAGTACAAGTGTAAGGAATTTCACATGTATAACGTGATGATTTGATCTACATGAACATTGTGATTGGATCACCCCATCCAGTTAATTAACACATCCTTCACCTCACACATTTACCTTTATGTTTTTGTGACAACACTTACATTCTATTCTTGTAGCCAATTTTAATTATACAGTGTGGTGTTATGAAGCATTGGCACCATGTTATATGTTAGATCCTCAGACCTTATTCTTAATTATATAAGCAAAAGTTTGTACTTTTTACCAACCTCTCCCTTTTTCTCCCACCTCCCGTTTCTGGTAACCACTTTTCTCCTCTCTATTTCTATGAGTTTGACGTCGTAAATTTTTTTGAGATTACACATATGAGTTTCAGTGACAATTGTGTAACTATGATGTGTGAAAACTATAAATCCCTGGATAAGTGCAAATATTGCAACCTACAATGTTATATAAAGTTTCCAAATTATTTTGCCAGTTGTCTTCTATCTTTAAACTTTGCCTATGATGCTTACTGAGATGTGAAGAATTTTTATTTTTGAATTCTGTAACTATATTAGTCTGCCTTTTTAAAATTTTTATTTTACTTGACTTTTTCCATCACCATTTATCCCCTCTCTGCCATCTTCCGCCTCCCCACACCTTGATCACCACACTGTTGTCTATGTCCATGCGTTCTCTTTTTTTTTCTTTTTTGCTCAATCCCCACCACCACCAGAGCTGTCTACCTGTTTTCTATGAGTCTGTCTCTATTTTGTTTAATAGTTCAATTTGTTCATTAAATTCCTTATATGAGTGAAACCATATGGTACTTGTCTTTCTCTCACTGGCTTATTTCATTTAGCATAATGTTCTCCAGGTCCATCCTTGCTCTTGCAAAGGGTAACACTTTCTTTGTCTTCACAGCAGAGTAGTATTACATTGGGTAAAAGTACCACAGTTTTTTTTATCCATTCGTCTACTGATTGACACTTGGGCTGCTTCCAAATATTGGTTATTGTAAATAATGCTGCAATGAACATAGGCGTACATATATTCCACCAAAAGCAATGAGAAAAAGAAGGGTAGGTAATCCACCTTCCCCCCCCCCTCATTGCTATTGGTGTGGTAGTATTGTGGCGTGCATTGACTTCCATGTAGAGAAAATGGCTTTTCTGAACATGCATGATGTTGTAATATTTAAAACATAAAACAAAGTTGAAAACAATATGAGTACAGTTTGCAAAAAAAGGCAAAAACCCAAAAAGAAAATTACTGACTTTCTAAGGTTACTACGGTATGGCAAAAAAACATATGTGAGTGGACCATCCTTGAAAGGCTTAAGAGAAAACAGGGAAGTGAAATAACAGCTACCTTCGAGGTACTGTGAAGTTAGCTAACAGCAGAGCATGTTAAAACCATAAATCACTCTGCAAATGCAAAGTGTTATAACTCACAGTGACAGATGAAGGTGGTATCTCGAGGTAGAGTCTGCTCATGGTTCGACATGTGCAAATAATGCATTTCCTCCAAATGGAGTGAAAATAGAAATGGAGGTAAATTGCCCTCTTTCTGTGACGTGTTTTTTGCATCAATCAAATCTATCACACAGTGGAGTACAGTGAGAGGCCATATGCACATGAGCAGAGGAGTATTTGCTATGAATCCTTTATCTGAATTTTACTTGGAGGGAGAATCTGTTGTATGACTTCATAGTCCTGCCATAGCTGTACTCAGCCTGATGACACTCTTTTGTTTCCAGCTTTTGTCTAGATTCTAGAATTTGTTTTGGTAATCCTTAGAAATCAGATCCACTTTCAGAAGATGAGAACGCCCCAATTTTACAAATGCGAAATTGTAGAGAGTTTGGAAAACACACAATTTGTAATACTTGAGTTACACAAGTGACCTTCTTATGTCTATGGCAGACTACTTTGAATTGGACATTTATTTTTATACAAAACTTTATTAAACACTTACTGAGCTTGCTGTGAGTACAAGTCAACCAAGCATACTGAATGCAAACATTTAATAATTCAGAGTTGCAACCTTGGTGCAGCTTATGCCAGTGTGTTTGTGAAAATCCTTGTATGTTCAAAAACCTCTTGCTATGTGATAGTCATGATTCTGGACAGTAAGGCATACACAGACAGATCTGATACTTACTGGCCCTGTTGCTTTTCTAAGCCTTAATTTGAAATCTGTAAAATAAGTTATTTACTCACACATTGGTTTTGAGAGGTACCCGGGTAAAATTAAATTCATCACCCCAATGACAGGTACATAGTAAGCACTCAATCAATAACCACATGAGATTTTTAAAGATTTTTTTTTTGTCAGAACGTTTTTTAACTGCTCATATTTTTGTGTTTATTTTCCTTAGTTTGGAGGAGCACCAAGATACTTATTTCCATATATAGATGCCATTTCTATATCATCTCCCACAGACTTAAAGATGCATTCCATTTGTTCAATCCATGTTTAATGCGCAACCACTTAATGCAAGAAAACTTTATGTGTTAAAATATTGAAACCTCTCAAGAAACCCGAGACGTAGGTATGGATGGCTTCATTTCACAAGGGGCGAAACGGAGCCTCAGAGACGTTGACTGGCGCACCCTCCTCCACACAGAGTTGACACTTGAAGAAAAGGTGCCTCTAACGTGGAAGCCCCTGCTCTGCTTAGTACAACACAGTGTCTCCCAGTCTCCCCGCTCATCGGGGTCAGAAGGTAAGGATTAGAGCGGCTTCGGCTTCTGTCTCCACGCCCACGTCATTGTGAGCTGGCTGTTCGGCCGTTGGCGCCCCCACGGCTCGGTGACCACAGCGGTGACCACGCGCCCCCACGGCTCGGTGACCACGGCGGTGACCACGGTGGTGACCACGGCTCGGAGACATGGCAGCGATGATTGCGCTGTGGCGGAAGGCATGGGACTACGTGAAGACCAAGGAGTTTCGGGATTATGTGACCAGCACACACCTTTGGGGTCCCGTATTCAACTGGGGCCTGCCGCTGGCTGCCTTTAAGGACATGAAGGCGTCCCCGGAGATCATCAGCGGCCGCATGACCACGGCGCTCATCTTCTACTCGCTGGCCTTCATGCGCTTCGCTTACCGCGTGCAGCCTCGCAACCGGCTGCTGATGGCCTGCCACGGCACCAACGTGGTGGCGCAGAGTGTGCAGGGCAGCCGCCTGCTCATCCACCGCTACAGCGGCGTGAAGGCGGCTGCTGACACCGACACTGACACCAACACCGACACCAAAGCCGACACCGACACCACGGAGTGCGAGAGCGAGTACCTCTGCGACCCTGGGGATTGCTGCTTCTAGGTGGCCGCCAGCCCCCACCTGCAGGCCCCGACATGAGATTGATTCATAAAGGCTGAGACGGCCCTGTCGAATCTTGGCAGCTTGCCAGCTCCCAACTGTTATTCTTCCGAAAGACGAATAAAACTTTGGGTTTGACTCTAAGATAGTGCAAATCTCATTTAAACCTGCAGGTTGGTTAATAAAAAATAGAAAGTAGCACAGAAAAAAAAATAGAGAAAAAGATAAGGATTTGAATATCAATTGTGTAATTGTGGTGTGTGCTTTTTTGTTGTTTGTGGGTTTTTGTTTTTTTTTAAGTGTGCCACTGGAACTATAGTTCTAAGCAGGCAAGAACTTTTAGGTGTACTCTATGGCCCCAAATAACTCCTCAATAAACTTTGGTTGGATAAATACCTGGAATATAAGAAGCTATATGTGATCCCCAACTCTGTGCAGTTGATGTCAAAACCTGTACTATATGGAATTAAGAGAAGGTAGGGAGGAGATTAGGAATTAGGTCCGGGGGACATGCTGGTTGGGAGCACTGAGCAGGGAGGACAATGAGGAGGACTTGGCATGCATACTCTAGTGAAGGCAAGGAGCTGGCAAGGTAGACCAGGTGGCTTGAACCATCCCTCCACGTGGCCAAGAGAAAACAACATCAAGGGGGATCTGCAGCCCAGTTTCACGGGGCCCTGAACAGTGGGTTGACATTATCCTGTAGGAGCTGGAGGGTGGGACTAAGGACAGAGAGAGGAATTTAATGGCCATTCAGAGCTTCTTTCTTTGACCCGCTGGGCTTCAGTGTTGTGCGTCTCCATAAGCCAGGAACGCTGGCTTTGCATTCTATCAGTACACATGCTCGGTACCATCTAGAAATACAGAGACATGGAACTATGGAAATGTCTTCAAAGAAACTCGCAAGGCAGGGGTTTCCTTACCCCCTGCAGAGACATCTTCTGTCCAAGGGGAAGGATTCCTTGTCATGATTTATGATGCAGTGTTTCTGAGGAAGGACTGACTGAGAGATCAGACCGCCAGAATTCCGTGGGACAATGCCTGCCCAGGGGGCTGTGCTGGGCCCGCGGCTGTTTTCACATTCACAGAGGTGCCGCCCTCTTTGCTTGCAGGGGTGTTGTGGCAGTTTCTGCAGGAGCTTTGCAGGGCTCCAGGGCTGGCACTTCTTGAGAGGAAGTGTTATCTTTGTGAGAACGCAGGAGGCTGCGCTGACTATGCAGAACACAGGGAGCGAAATCCTGAACACTGATTCGTTTTGATCTGTTTGCAGGCATGTGTCTTAGGGCGTTGAATGCCGCTTAGCTGGGATATTCTGGGCTAAGTAGTGGTTACAAAATGGGCTGTGACATTTACCTACGTTATTTGCATGTCTCTTCTAGCTTAATAAAAATAAAGTCCTTCCTCCACTGTTTTTTGTCCTATGCAACCTCTCTCACTCCTGCCTTTTACAGTTGAGTTTATGGAAATGGGACATTTGTTCCCTGGATAATGCACCCTTGCAAAACAGGGCAGTCACCAGTCATGTGGAGCTCAGTGGAAATAGTCTCCCCAGATATCTCCATCCCTCCCCCCCCCCCCTCCTCCTCCTCCTCTCCTCCTCCTCCTCCTCTTCCTCCTCCTCTTCTTCCTTTCTCTCATTCTCTCTCTCTCTCTTCCTCCTCCTCCTCCTCCTCTTCTTCCTTTCTCTCATTCTCTCTCTCTCTTCCTCCTCCTCCTCCTCCTCCTCCTCCTCCTCTTCCTCCTTTTTCTCATTCTCTCTCTCTCTCTCTCTCTCTCTCTCTCTCTCTCTCTCTCTCCCCCCCCCCCCCCCCCCAGAATCCAAAAGGGCAATTTAAAAAAAATACATTTTATTGACTTTTTTACAGAGAGGAAGGGAGAGGGATAGAGAGTTAGAAACATCAATGAGAGAGATACATCGATCAGCTGCCTCCTGCACAGCCCCTACTGGGGATGGGCCCGCAACCAAGGTACATGCCCTTGACTGGAATCAAACCTGGGACCTTTCAGTCCACAGGCCGACTCTCTATCCACTGAGCCAAACCAGTCACGGCCAAAAGGCAATTTTTGTGCTTATCTTAGTTACCCTTCTTATAGCATTGCCTGATCTTTCTTTTATACTTTTTTTTCTCTCACTTCTTCGCTGCCAGGTCTCCCACACCCGTGGCTACTCTTTTCCAGTCTTCGCAGGGGCTTCTTTTCTGCTCACCCTCAAATGTCCCAGTGCCTTTGTTCCCTCTCTGATTCACTCCGCAGAGTTATCCAAGTTAATTTCGTTTCTTCTCGCTGCCGCTATCTTCCAAATCCCTACTTAGACTTTTATCTCCTAAAGCCCCACAGACAAAGGAACACAGTGTTTCCAAATTTTAGCTCACTTTTTTCTTTTCAATTTAGCTGATATTCTTGTTTCCTGACTCCCAGTTGTACTACACAGACCTGAGAATCTTTTTTAACCCTTTCCATTCCTTTATCCACACACCCATTCATTCCCTCAGTATCCTAAAAGGAGCTTATGGAGAGGCAACTCCTTTCCAAGGCATTTTTGATACTAAAGCTAGAAGTATCTTCCTTTTCATTATTATCACCCAGCTTTAAACTCTTTGATGCCTTCCCTCTGCTGCAGGATAAATCCCAACCCCTAATTCCTTTCCATGCCTGTTCTCACACATCGGATCTCACGTTCGGCCTTCTGGCTGCAGTGAATTTACATTAACCTCACTGCACGTTACTGAGCACAGAGCCCTTGGCCTCCATCACAAGCCTTCGGGTGGGTTTTGGTCAGGAGCTTATGGTAGACCCCTGATGTCCTCCTTCCTGAACTCTTGCTGCCGCCCTCTAAGGCCACGAGGCTGGGGACTGTACCTGGCTCTTGGCTGTGGACCCTGATGGATCTAAGCTATTGTGGTTCAGAAAGTGTTTCATCGGTCTGTCATCAAATAAGTTATTTGTGGTGACAGAATGTTTTAAAGATGAAATAGAAAATAGAGTGCTTTACACGTCATTATAAGCAACATTTCTTGAAGCCTTTGTTGAAACCCACTTATAAGCAACGTTAATCTCATCCTTCTTGCCAGCAATATTTTCTCTGCTTCCTTGAGACATTGTGCCTGTTGAACAGGCCACCCAATACTGGCTGTAGCTTTATTAGCCAGAAGATGAACTGAACATGCAAAGGAGGGCAGAGATGGGAGAATCACAGTAAAAGGGAGACAATTGAAGGATTAAAAGCCATGATGCTTGCCATTCCTCTGAATAATGCATTACATGTCCTTGTATTGTAAGTGATGATAACTTAATTTTTTAAAAATGTGTAATAGTCTATTGTATGAATGTACCAGTATGTGTGTATGTGTGTGTCTGTATTCCTATCTATATAGTTTTTAACTTAACAGTGCATCATCACTATTAAGAATATGGTATTGAACATATTTTTAATATTGATTTTTGCCTGTAAGTATCATGCTAAAGCAGGCATATTTATAATTTTTATTTTTGTGTGTAAAATGACACAAGTGCATAGACATGAAAATGTAATTAGATATGTGAAACATTGCAGATGATTAAAATGCTCGAATGACCAATTTTGCCTTTAAAATATCTCCTCCAAAATATGAGGGAGATACAGTTAGAAAAAAAAATAGGGCATAAAGTCTTAAAGCAAAGAAAAAAACAAAACCTTTGTCAACTCATCATTACTAGGAGGGCACACCACAAACCCTTCAATTGCATCGTATAAGTATGCAAGAGCTGCGATATATGGGAGTTTTGTTGCAATACGGTTATATGGTGGGATTATCTTTTCTGTCGGTTTATCATCAGAAAGCAATTCTCTGCACACATCTCTTGATGTTTTTGCACTAGCTTCCAACTCTGCTGGGAACTTTTCCTCTCTCTAAGACTGCCACTAAGTTATTAGCTATGGCTGCAGGCCACACACTGAATGAAGTGGTTCCCTGTCAGGGGTTAAGTATCCAAAGTTTTAAAGACAAAGAAGGTTGCAGAACTTTCTTTATGTAAATTACTGTACACTTATAAGTTTCTTGTCTAAAGAAAATAAGGGATTCGTGAAAATTGGGTGTTTCATAAAGGATATAAAGATTTATATATGAAAAATAGCATATAGTTTATGTAAATAGAGCAATACTATAAAGGAGAAGGATAATAAGATTATATTTTAAACCTTGAGAATGTTCATTAGTATTTGGAATATTAAGTATTTCATTTATGCATAATATTTCCATATTTTTTGTGTTTTTTCATAAAGGTAATGTATACATTTTAAACCAGGGCATTTATTTCTGTGATATAGCACAATACGCAATTTAGTAGATGTTTTAGTAGTTAAAAAGGAAGAAAAATGGCATTGAAAACATTTTTAAGGGTTTCTCTGGAAACCAAAGCATGTTAGAAAGCCTCAAATATTTACAAGGAAATCTTTTCAGTCTATATTTAAACTTCTAGTAAGTGTTCATTTAATGTGAGTTCAGATATTTTCCTCCTTCCTAACAGGTGAGCATCCCTCATCGATGCTTCCTGTAATGACTGCCCAGGGAAAGGCACTGAAAAGCTAGCAGGTAACCCCATGGTGAAGGCAGTTCTCAAAGTTGTGACCGTTCAAACTTCCCAAACCAGACACTTTTTCCTAATACATCAGATTCTCTGACCTGCACTATTAGTCCTTTAAAGTTTTGGCAATAGAAACAGATCTTGCTCTGAAATACAGAAAACTCTTTCCATGGTTGGTTGCCTTATGGAGAGCACCCTTGTTAAAAGTCAAATTAACTCAGCCTGTGTGGCTCAGTAGTTGAGCATGGACTCAGGAACCAAGAGGTCACAGATTGGATGCTTAGTCAGGGCACATGCCTGGGTTTCAGGATCAGTCACCAGTAGGGGGTGTGCAGGAGGCAGCCGATTAATGATGTTTCTCTCTCACTGATGTTTCTATCTCTTTATCCCTCTCCCTCTCTTTTTTAAAATCAATAAAGGAAAAAATTTTTAAAGAAGTAAAATTACATATGTGTACATATATATACATATATACACATACACATATATTCAATATATATAATATTATCCAGTATGACATTGGTTAAACTTACAGATTTTTCTCTCTGTATAATAATGTTTCATTTTAAAAGGCCATTGCTAATTTCAGCTGGTCATAAATATTTTGGGTTAATTCCAAGTTAAATGAGCCATTGGAGTATGAATAATATATAGATCTTATGCTTTTCCCTGTACTAATGAATACATTTTTTAAATAAATAATCATCCTTTCCCATATTCCTATTTGACAAAGTGTCTGAGAAGGTAATTTAACAGGAGATAGACACTGTACAATTTTTATTCAATTTCATTTCCTTGTGGTAAAAATATTTGGAAATTTAGTCATGGATTTTTTGAATTTCCTTCATAATAGGAAAGAATGAGTGCATTATAGAATGACTGTGCTCTTGTATTGGTGAAATAGGTGGACCCTATTGTATGTTCCTCTTGGAATGGTAAGAGGTCTCAGGAGACTACCCTAATACAACTAAGGCACTTGTTTGCAGGACTGGGCTTTTACAGGTTGCCTGGGGCAACCGTCATCCTCAATTCATTTAACATCCACCTGTGCAGAGCACCATGGCATGTGTTGTTTAAATAGGTCACACTCTAATGATATAGTGTGTATTGTGTCAATACCTGTTCACCTATTACTACAAAGTATTTTCTTGGTTTCCCTCCCAGACTAGAAACTCCTCCTCAATTCTACTTGGTTATACTCTTCTTCAACTTCCCAAGTCCCTAAGAGAACATTGGAGATTCATTAAGATTTGCTTAAACAAATGAATGAGGGAATTGAATGTTCATGAGAACTTAATTTTACAAGAGTCATTCATCTCATCGATAGTTTTCAATCTCTATGCCACCTTGTCTTTCTTTTTTCCACATTAAGTAGAAGCATCTTAAAGCAGAGACTTCTATTGTTCCCAAATATCTGGTCTCCACTTTTTTTATTTTTCTAAGATCTCCAATGTGTGGTTGGGTTGATGAGGGATCATGAGAGAGACTACTTTTCCCAGGCTCCTTTGCAACTTGGTGTGACCATGATACTAAATTGTGCATGTGAGATGATGTGATTTGTGCCATTTCAACCCATACCCTTAGGCGCAGCTGTTCTCAACCTGTAGGTCGCAACCCCTTTGGCGGTCGAACGACCCTTTCACAGGGGTCGCCTAAGACCATCCTGCATATCAGATATTTACATTACAATTCATAACAGTAGCAACATTACAGTTATGAAGTAGCAACAAAAATAATTTTATGGTTGGGTCACAACATGAGGAACCGTATTTAAAGGACCAGAAGGTTGAGAACCACTGCCTTAGGGTATCTGTTATGGCAGCCTAAGCTACATCCTAACTACTACTAATATACATAACATGTAGCATATTATAAACAAACACTAAACACCAGCCTAGGGTGTTAGATACTACACACACTATCTTTAAGCCTCAGAATATCATAAAGATTGATATCATCATTATTCCCATATTTTCAAACACTAAAAGAACTCATAGGTATTGAATAATTTGTCCAAGATCACCTATAGTATAGGCATATCCTAATATGGTATGAGCTGACCATAAATGTGCGGACTTATCCCTGGGTTCTATATTCTGTTTCATTGGCCTATATGTCTGTTTTTATGCTATTACCATACTGTTTGATTACTGTAGCTTTATAATATATTTTGAAATCATGAACTATGATGCTGCCAGGCTTGTTCTCCTTTAACAAAATTGCTTTGGCTGTTCAGGGTCTCTTGTGGTTTCACATGGATTTTAGGACAGTTTTTTCTATTTATATAAAAAATACCATTGGATTTTGATAGAACTGCATTGAATCTGTACATACTTTGGGTAGTGTGGACATTTTAATAATATTCATTCTTCCAGTCCATGAACACAGGGTAGTTTTCCATTTATGTGCATGTTCTTTACTTTCATCAATGTTTACTAGTTTTCAGCATGCGGATCTTTCATGCCCTTGGTTAAATTTATTCTTAAGTGTTTTACTTTTTGATGCCATTATAGAGGTGGTTGCTTTCTTAACTTCTTTTTTTTTTTTTTGATAGTTTGTTGATAGTGTCTAGAAAAGCACTTATTTTTTATCTGTTGACTTTATATCCTGCAACTTTATTGAAATCGCTGATTAGTTCTAACAGATGAGTGCTGAAAACATCACTCTTCTCAGCCTACCCCAATATAATTTTATATCTGTTCTTGTAAGTTAAATTGTGAATAAGGGTACTCTGGCCTGCAGCTCAGTTGGTTAGAGTGTCATCCTGATATGCCAAGATTTTGGGTTCAATCCCTGGGCAGGACACATACAAGAATCAAACACTGAATGCATAAATAAGTGGAACAACAACTTGATGTCTCTCTCTCTCTCTCTCAAATCAATAAATACAAATAAAAATAATTGTGAATAAGAGTGCTTTTATGATTCTACATCTAATTCATTGATGCTATGAATACATGATTGGTGCCACTGGGTAATTACTTGCAGGGGCAGACAATGACTCCATATTGAGGTGGATAATGCTAATAGTTTATATATAATTTGGCAGTTTACTCTGTACAAATTTTTTTAGAAAGATTGAATTTCATTTGAATAGGAAAGTGTGATACATCCCTCTAAATTTGTTAGAATAACTCTTAGATATAGTATCTTCTCAACAGTTTAGTTTTCTTTTATGTCATGAAAGAGCAGATGCATTCACATTTTAATGTTTTAATTTATGAATATCTGTGATTATAAACAGGGTTCTAACATATATTGCAGCTAGTGGATGTACAATTATCCTCAGAGTTGAGCTAATTGATGATTAAAGCACCATTAAATTCAACTGAAAATACTTAAGAGGGGCTTTTAAATATATATATATCTTAAACTGGCATAAGCAACTAATAATCCTCCTTTTTTATTTGAAGGTACAAAGACACATAAAGTACTACATGATTCTCATTAATTAGTACAATATACAATAAAAATTCGAACAAAGTTTCTGCAATGTGTTCTTTTTAAAAGTTTTATGGTTTATATTAAATATACAATGTTTCTAGTCCAATTGGGGGGGGGGGCGTTCTCCGATAATAAATGGTCACCATGACATTAGCTCCACCTTAGATTTAGGATTATAACATACTAAACGGGGAAGTGAAAAAACTCAGAGCTACACATTGTCATTGAAAATATTTTGCTTCTTGTGGTGTATTGTTTCAGAATTGACAGCAATAACTCATTATTTGGGGAAAATACTATCTTGAAATAAATTGTAGAGCGTGAATTAAACTCCCCCAAGCAATTCCAAGATGTTGATTCTCATTCTTCTTTAAGTACAACTCTTGGTTTTCTGCAAGTTAATATTTAAATCTTCACCTCTCTATGTTTAATCAATGCTCCATTTTTAATATTTTAACATGACATTGAAATAAAGTTAAAAGCTCTAGAGGTCTTTTGTAATCAAGTGCCTTTAGTTCCAGGAGCAACAGTTATTTTATCTAATGATATGCAAGTCCCTGTAGCAACAAAATATTGTGAGAATTCTATTAATTTCCCAAGGAAATTTGTTTTTGTTCTATAGAGTTTTATTAATAGCCAGGCTGGTGAGAGTGGGACTTCCCTCTCTGGGCTCCCAGAGAAAGGAGACCTGCTTGACGGTGACAGACAGTCACTATTGTCTGTCCTCAGAGTAGTGTCCTCTCTACTTCCAAAGTTTTAGAGAGTGAGATGGACTCAATTTAGGTTCATGAATTTAATTTATACGAAACGTTACAATTGTCAGAGCTCCATGTGACCATCCAGAGTTTTCTGATGGAGACATTTATGGCAGCAATTGTAGCAGAGCTTGTTTTCTACTGTCTTTCGGGTGGTCAGAATAAAATAATTAATTAAAGGAAGGACGGAAAGGTTGGGAAGGCACATGGAGGAGTTTAACAGATGTGGCTCTTGCATGTAAGTAGGAAAGTATGGGATGTTGCTAAGTAGTGAGCTGAGAGATCAGAGTATGGAGTGGAGGTTGGAAGGAGGGGGGATGGGCATTGACACGTTTCTCACAGATCAATGCTGTAGCTAATTACATCTCAACTTTTACCATTAAATTTAGTGCAATGCACTTTAATTGGTAGGCAAACCCCTCAGTCCATTTTTTAAAGTGTTGATTTTTAACTATGTTAAATGTCTAATCTACAAAATTCTTATTATCTTAAAATAGCCCATGTGTGCAGGACAAGCTTAAGAATTTTTTATTTTGGGGGGGGGGGGGGGCGGGGAAAGAAGAAAAGTCCTCAGAGGTTACAGAGATTACATACCAGTCTTTTAAAAATATAAAATTAATTTCGTAATTTGATGGACCAAACTCATACTACACATTATTTAAAAGCAAATGAAATTCAATGTGATATGTTAGGTTTCAAGTAACATGCAGTCTGACCCCTGACCTCATCAGAGCCCCACCCGCACTGGTTCTAAGTTGCACCCAGTTTGACCTGCAACTGGATCTATTTCAAAGTTGGACTCAGCTGACTCCAGACCCGGTCAGGTTTTTAAGTCGGACCTGATTCAGCTGGGGCAGTTTTCGGACTCTGGCTGTGAAGGAAAGGCTCCAAGAACTCTGAACACCCTTAACACAGAAGCTGTGGAGCTGAGACCTGCATCCTGGGAGGACTTACCTACCTCCATCTGACCTCCATCTCCACGGGCCAAGCTGTGGAGCTGAGACCTGCATCCTGGGAGGACTTACCTACCTCCATCTGACCTCCATCTCCACGGGCCAAGCTGCGGAGCTGAGACCTGCATCCTGGGAGGACTTACCTACCTCCATCTCCACGGGCCAAGCTGCGGAGCTGAGACCTGCATCCTGGGAGGACTTGCCTACCTCCATCTCCGCAGGCCAGAGAGCAGCGCCGCGGGGGCTGCCAGGTACCTCCCTCCTGAAGCTGTTGCGGGGCGGGGGGAGGGGGCTCCTTCAGTTCCCTCTTCTGACACTAGCACTGCATAAAGGTAAACTGAGGCATGTTACAAACCGTTAAGAGTTTATTTGCACAAAAATGGATTCCAGCCAGGCAACCCCACCCAAAGGGGTTAGGAGGGTTGGCTGATGGGTGCTGGGGAGGAGCAGACCTTTCCAGAGAAAAGGTGGGAAGCAAATTATTGATTGGCTGTAGCTTCCAGCCTAGTGGCTGTTTGTGGTCGGTGGTCCTTCGTGTTTTGATTTTGTAACCTTGAGGCATTTGTAGGCATGGATTGTGGGTAGCTCACATGAGCCCTGGGCAGCATCAGAGCCACGTGAGTCTAATGTTCTCCTCAATTAATTGATTTAACAGACCTCAGCTTTATGGCTCCAAGGCTAATACAGTTCTGGTCTTGTCTGTAAGAAAAATGATGCACATTAAAAAACAACAACAGCATAAGGACATGTGTAATAAGGTTTCTGAAGTTTAAGCTCATTGACTTTATGACCAATGGATTTCTGAAGCAAAATATGACTTACCCTGATGAACACAGTCTCTTGGCGAGTGGCTCAGCCCTATGGGAGTTGGCATTTCATAGCTGCAAGTCAGATCACCATTTGTTAGGGGCTCCTTCCCATGCAAAGACTGGCTGTCTTGTTTGTACACTGGGACTCCAAGCAAGGAGACCTGGGAAGTGAGGATGATAGATTGATTGGTAGTGACTCAGGGACTTCACTGGATTGTCACCTCCCCGCTCTTCTGTTGTCTCTTAAAGTCTTTTCTACATTTTATAATCCTACTAGTGACCCAGTGCATGAAATTCATGCACGGGGGCGGGGTGTCCCTCAGCCTGGCCTGTGCCCTCTTGCAATCCGGGACCCCTCGGGTAGGGTCCCTAGGCCTGGTTGGCAATCAGGGCCTATTGAGGCTTTCCTTCTCCGACTGCCGCCAGAAGCTGGCCCTGCCCCCGCTACTGCCACTGCTTGCCATCTGTGTGGCAACAGGTGTGGGGTGCGATCACTTGGCTGGCCTGGGCCTCCTTCTGCGGGGTGATTTCTGGCTGGCCCCACACTCCTGCCAGTGTCACTGGCTGGTGGTCTGGGCCTCCCTCTGTGGGGGGATCATGGGGCAATGGTGGGGCCCCCCTACCATTTGCATCGCACCAGCCTTGGCTGGCCTGGCGCCAGTGCATGTCATAGCATGGTCATCCAGAAGGTCATCCAATGGTCGTTCTGCTGTTCGTTCATTTGGTCGATTTGCATATTATGCTTTTATTATTATAGATAATCAAAGGCATCCAATTGTGGTGATGTCACAGTGTATAGATTTCACAGAAACTCTTCTTATAACCACTTTATATGCAGATACTTTTAATTTAAAAGGGTTATATTCTTCTCTTTTGCATAAAAAAGGAAAAAGTGTGATTCTGTTGAGCTTAGAGTTCAGAAGAGCAAGCATATTAGGGCTCATTGAAACAAATCTTGTTATTGATGTTGACTTCCTGCTGATCTGCTTCTTGCTTTGATGGTGTGAAATCATTTCATTTTGATGTTTTCTGTCTTTTATTTGGGGCAGATTTGGCAGTCAGTATATAAGTAGATGCTTTTTATATGCAAATATGCATGTGATTACTACATCAAGCTATTATGTTTATTCTGGAAATAAAGGTAAAAATTAAAAGGTTGGGTATTTCCATCTCTCTCCCTCCCCCCCCTCTTTGTCTCTGACTAAATGATTTTTTTAAATATAATGATCCCAATTAATAAGAATCTTTCTGTCTTTGATCAGTCCAGCTCACACTCCTTTATTGAGATTCTATGTTATAAGTAATAAAAATGCAAGGGTCACTTACTATGCAATTATGTACCCAAACACACACACACACACACACACACACACACACACACACACACGTATATTATACTGTTGGTCCACACAAAAGACAAAATTATTCTGTGATATTTTGTGTATCACAATTATAATCAGGGCTTAGATTAGATAAAAAGTTAAAGAAGAAAGAGTTAAAGTGAAACAAGTTTTTTAAGGGGCTTGATTGATCTTTTTTTTTCTTTTTTTTTTTTTTTTACTTATTTTTGTTTTTTCTCCACTGGAAAAATGGAATTTTCATGTGGTATTGTCATTTCAAACTGTAATGTGATCTCTTTTTTCTATTTCATTGTTCCTATTACCCCTGCCCCCTCATAAACAATTATTACATAGTGTTCTGTACCTTTCTATTTTCATGTGTCCTTGAAAACTACAGTGCATTCTGTGTGTATGTTTTTAAAATGTGTTTTATTTGTAAAATTTACAATGATATAAAAATGTTGAAAGGTGAGTAAAATGAAAAATTTCAAATCACAATCCTTAGCATGTTGCCTCTTTTCTCTCTGTCATTCCCTCAGTCTCTCTCTTATTACCTTGGGGGTTGCAAAACTATTATTTTCCAGCTATTACAGTCACCTGTAAAGAAGAGGGTTCCCTCTTTCTACTCCCTTCTTTTTGATCCATTTATTTTTAAATTTTATTTCATTATGTCAAAACCCCCTGCTATCATTTTTCTTCTTGGTGTTCAGATTGACCCACATTTGGAATGTGAGACCCTGCAGGTGGCTCCTCTGAGCCTTCAGTGTGACCCTATCATTTCTAAGTGCTTTCTGGTTCAACAGGTTTTGTATTTTCATTTATTCATCTTGTGCTTTCTCTGCACCAAAAATAGAATTACTCCAAGGAGCCCTGGTTTCTTTTGGTGAGAAGTGGATAGAGGCACCAAGATCTGGGTTGCTCAGGGCTACTGGGATCTTATTGATCCTTGGGTCTTTCTGTGGGCAGAACTAAAATATACACATTTTAGAAAGTGAGAGTTTATACTAATACCTGTAATTAAAATTCAGTACTGAGTTCTTTCTTACCAGCTTCCCTTCTTCCCCAATGAAAACCCCCTCACCCAACAATAATATATTATTCATTTTTTCAATAGCACAATACATAAATATCATTTAAAAATTACAACCACAATACCACTAATGAGACACCTACTAAGTTCAATATTTCTTTGCAATTTGAGTTGTCCCATCCAATTAATTAAAACATATATGCATATATATATATATATATATGTATATATATATATATATATATGCTTTGAGTTTATCAGATACATATTAAAGTTTTCCTCATGTACATGTTACTATGCATATATATCTAATTAAAATATATTATTGTGTATAGACCTCATTTTGTTTCTTACTTTTTTCAATCAGGATTACAGTAAAATCATTTGAACATCTAGCCTTATTGCTGGGTTCATCTAGTCCAGTGGTGCTCAACCTTCCTAATGCTGCGACCCTTCAATACAGTTCCTCATATTGTGGTGACCCCCAACCATAAAATTATTTTCGTTGCTACTTCATAACTGTAATTTTGCTACTGTTATGAATCGTAATGTAAATATCTGATATGCTATCTGTGTTTTCCGATGGTCGCGACCCACAGGTTGAGAACCGCTGAAGTCCATTGCTCCAAATTCTCATGGAATTCCAAATAATGTGTCCACCCCTTTGACTCATCCCTTTCCCCCAGAGATGGATAAGAGGGTTGCCTCAGACCCTTGTGAAAGTGCTCACAAAGCTGCTATTACCACCCCATAGTGTCTCTTATGGAATTCTCTGAGGATTTCTCTGGAATACATACTAAGGAATAGGTTTGATAAATTATTACATACAAATATACTTACTTCTTTGATCATCAGGTTATTCTTTGGAATTGATGTTCTGATTAAACCCCCACCAGAAGTACTTGAGAATACCTTTATCCACATTGCCACCATTAATTGATAGTATCCTTTTTCCTTTACTTTGCTAATGTGAGGGTAATAAAGTAGTACCTTTTTGTTTAAGTGGCTTATTTCTAGATACTAGTGAGTTTTTAAAATCTCTTCCTAGGCTTGTTAGCAATTTGCATTTTCCCTTCTGTGAACTGCTCGTTCTTACTTATTGGACATATTTCTATTGAGTTTTCTGTCTTGTTTGGATGGGAAAGGAACTTTCTAGAGTTAAAGTTTTCATGAGTGGTGATTTTATCTTATTGTTTCAAATAATTCCTTTGCTCTATGTTCCAGGGATTCATCTTTTCCCCATCACTTTAATATCATCAAAGCCCAGATTCTAACATATCCCAGTCACTTTTGATTATGTAATCAATTGTAGTTTAAAATTTCACTCTCATATTCTCTTCAAAATTTCTTCTCTCTGTTCTTCTAGGGTAGGGTTAAGTTTGAACACTTTTGTTAGAGATTGAGGGGTGTGTGTGTGAGAGAGAGAGAGAGAGAGAGAGAGAAATGAAAAAGCATGTGCTTTTCCAAGTGAGAGTATAGAAGTTTCTTCCTTGCTGAAACTGGTTTGGCTCAGTGGATAGAGCGTCAGCCTGCGGACTGAAAGGTCCCAGGTTCGATTCCGGTCAAGGACATGTACCTGGGTTGTGGGCACATCCCCAGTGGGGGATGTGCAGGAGGCAGCTGATCGATGTTTCTGACTCTCTGTCTCTCTCCCTTCCTCTCTGTAAAAAATCAATAAAATATATTTTTTTAAAAAAAGGTTTCTTCCATTACCATATGGCAAATTCAAGGACACTGAAGGGTTGAGTAAATAGAAAAATACCTGATGAAGGTACGTAATTAAAACAGCAGTCAACGCTTAGCACCTCCTGTTAGGAAGAAGAAACATCTAATGCAGATTATGCTTATGGTAACTTTTGAAGATGTGAAGAAGCAGAATTTTAAAACTAATAAATAATTGTGGAGTTACGCTAACTATGTGACAGGCACTCTTCTATGTGTTTTACTTAACTTTGCCCTCATAAAACATCTTTAGTGTAGAACTGTAGATACTCATTACCTGTTATTATTTCAGATTAGGAACTGAGATACAGTAATATTACTCGTATGTAACTTGTTAAATAGTGGAGAAAGGGGGATTCAAATGCCATCCCTCTAACTCCTGAGTGTACCCTCTTAATCACTATGGAGTACTGTCCTTGATGATTCTGAAAAGTCAGTTAAATAAGGATGTGCCATGTGGAAGGACATGGGGGAAATGTTATAGGACACCAGAGATGGGACAAAGCAATGAGAAGGTGTTAGAACACTTTTTATATGGCTTTGTAGATAGTGCCAAGGAAGTGAGTAACCAGTCACCCGTAAAGGCGGCTGACTTGATAATGCATCCTTCTGGTGGCACTTCTTGCTTTCCAGCTCCCGATTGCTCATGCATTAGCCTTTGTCATGGGCCCTAAGGGACAGTAGGAACAAGGCAGTGGTAATGGGTCTATCGCAGGAAGCTAGCTGTGAAGGTGGGGAGAGGGGTTTGTGTGCAACTAATAGGTGGGTTGTTGTTTTTTAATCATAGAAAATTTAGACTACTGATTCTTAACCCTGGTTGCATAATAAAATTATCTGGAGAGTGTTGTTTGTTTTTAAAAAAAACATTTTTTAGGGCAGTTTTAGGTTAACAGCAAAATTGAGAAAAAAAGCACAGAGATTTCCCATTTATCATCCCTGTGCCCCATACACATAGGCTCCCCCATTATGAACATCCCCCACCGGAGTGCCTGAGTGGTATGTTTGTTACAACCGATGAACCTACATTGACACATCATAACCCATAGTTTACATTAAAGTTCACTCTTAGTGTTGTACATTTCACACGTTTGAATGAATATACTGTAAGGACATGTATGCATCACTGCCCCAGAGTGTTTTCACTGCCCCAACCATCCTGTGTGTTCTACCCACTCAGGTTTATACTTCCCATCCACTCCCACCATCCCAAACCCTGGCAACCACTAAGCTTTTTACTGTCTTTGGAGAGAATTTTAAATATAATTGTATCTGTGGAGATCTTGTTAACATGTAGTTCCTGATTCTTTAGATCTGAGGTGGAAGCTGACAAGACCTAGGAGATAAATGAAATAATGAATTGTAAGGACCTATTAATAGTTACAACCCAAACAATTGAAAGTTGCTTAGGCTGTGCACATATTTTTTTTTAATGTTTTAGGTAAAATGAAATAACTTCTACTGTACCTACTAGATAATGTTGCAAAACAGTTTGGAATTAGGACAGATAATGCAGTGAAAAGAAGGAACTGCAACCAAGAACAGGAAGGAGTGAGAGGGCTGTCAGTTATAACACAATCTGGATGTGAGAAGACAACCTAAAGTTTTGCAAATAAACCAGATTTCTCACTACATGTGGGATGGCCAGCATTCCAAGGCTAGATGCAGAATCCCATAGGAGGGAATGCTCACAGGTGGAAGTAAATTGAAAGCAGTTATTTAAATATATATATATTGATTTCAGAAAGGAAGGAAGAGGGAGAGATAGAAACATTAATGATAAGAATCATATTGGATATTTAGTCCTCTTAATTTAGTTTGAATTTCCCCAGGTTTGAATTTAAGCAACATTCTAATCCTTGCACTGACAGAGTAATTTTCTACTCTCATGAAAATTCAGATCTGACAATATTTAAAAATGGGAATATTTTTAATTTACAATTTGAAAGTATGGCCCTGGAACGAGCAAAACCATGAAAAAAGATTGAAAAAATATTTGGACTTTCACATAATAAAAAAAAGTCTGTAGTTCAAATCCCACTGGTGACATTATCCAACTGAGTAACCTTTGATAATTCGCTTCTCTTTTTTTTATTTTATTAATTTATAATAATGGGATTTTATTCCTCTCTGGAGTCCCTTTTTCTGACTGAAGGAGTCAGATTTAATCTTTTCCTCCTTTGTGTATTTCTCTGCTGCTTATTGACTTTTATAATGAGACATCTCTCTTTGCCATGGGACAATGCTTATGTGCCTTGTGTACCATGGAATGTTGAGGTCCCTCCAGAAGCCACACCCACTCTTGGGAACCAGCAGAGCCTGGCACACATTAGATGTACAGGAAATGCTGGTGGAAGTAACCTGAACAGGAAGGTTCTTTTAGGTCCAACACTTAATGATATTGTGACTGACAAGACAGTGGCCTTTCCCAGTCTTCCCTAGAGGCTGAGCTCCTTTGGTTGCTTATGAATGTTGTATGTTCCTTCTGACCCTTTTTTGTTTTAATTATCTTTTCACACAGGTGGAACAGTCAAAATATAATTAACTAGTTGCTTTTTATATGTAAATATCAGAGTAATTACAATACCAGACCTCACTAGGTATCAAAAGGGATGACTGTTTTCTAAAGGAAGATTTTAAGATTAGATAAAATTACCATGACTTCCAGATTTCTTTCATTCTTTCCTGTAGACAATCCTATCTCTCCTTTCTTTTCCTTTTGAATGGACATTCTATTTAATAAGAAAACTCTTTCCAGTCCCCTGACCCTCAACATATTCCCTTCCTGTGCTATCCGTGGGGCCATCTGCCAACCTTGATGAAAATGCTAATGGTTCTTCCTCAGGGCCTGCCAAGTGATTCTTTGTTCCCCTGGGATCTCAAACTCAAAACAGCATTCTGATGCAAAATAATAGCAGGAGAAAGTTGAAGAATAAAGAAGAGCAGCACATTTTCTCAGTAGCTGTCCATTCTGTAACCGGAATCAGCTTCTCAGCATACTAGCGCTGATTTCCTTTAGTGAACAGAATCATGGAGATAGCCTTGGCTTTCTGCCAAGCACTCAGCTCTCTTCTGCATATGCAATAGGTGTTAATTCATTTAATCTTCAAAACAAACTTATCTCTGAAAATATTGTCATTATCTACAATTTACATGAAGGCAGAGTGAGGGTTAGCAATTTGGCCAAGGTAATGTCCCTAACAAGGAGCCTATCCAAGGTTCAAATCCTGTCTAAGTAGTGATAAACAATTTATATAACCTCCGCAACGCATAAGAAATCCTGTTTCACTGTATCCCTCCTGTTGCAAGCCTCTCTTTCAATCAGTGGCTCTTTCTTTTTAGGCTGAAAGGAACTCCTCTCTAGAACATTGTCTGCCTTGTGGCAGAGCGAAGGGGACATTACTGTTGGCTTCTAAAGCTTCTGCTCAGAAGTGACACACATCACTCTGATCCACATTTCATTTTCCAAAGCAAGTCACATTGAAGTATGGCACCTATTTGCTTTGTTTAACAGTGGACAGGTTATTTTGATTTTCTGAATTGTATAAATCAGCCCATTCGATTGAATGCCTTATTGATTGAATGACTATCCCATTGATTGTTATCATACTGGTCTTAGAGAGCACATTCTTCTGTACCTCGAAACAGGACAGCACAATTATCCTAAATTGTTTTAGTGGCCACAGGTGGTGCATTCCAGCTGACTCAGTGGTCCCGAGACCAGGACAGCACAATTACTCTAAATTGTCCTGACAACTCAGTGGTCAGAAACCCGAGGGCTCTAGATAATGTGTTTGGGTCTCAGTGATCCGGAGACCCAAAACTGTAATTTAGATAACATGCCTAAGTTTAACCCAGGTTACCCAAGGGCTCTAGATAATGTATTTCTGTCAATTCAGTGACCCCGAGACCTGAAACTGTAATTAACATGCTTAATTCTGCTTCTGTAATCTGCTTTTTTGCGAGCCAGGTGCCACATTCCAAACCCTGGGATGTAATCAATACCTTTGTGATTTTTGCCTATGTAAGTCTGGTTTTGCCACCATCTTATTGCTATGAGATTTGGGAATGGCCCCTCATAGTCCCGGATTGCAATAAATGTGACTCTTTAATTCGACTTCTTGAGGCGTCCTTCTGTGATTCGTGGGGTACGTTACAACAACATGACTACTCCTGAAGTCAACCAGTTCATCATACATGATTTTCCCTCCCGGGTTGGGCACACTTCCCATACCAAGCTGACATCAGGGAACGACTCTTGTAAGCCACACACAATTTCAAGTCACACACCAAGCCTGACATCAGGAGGGCTGATAGTCTGATAGTGCAGTTTCAGTTAGAAAGCCTGGAGTTTAAGACCCAAGAAAAACCAGTGCTTTTAGTTTGTGTCTGAAGACAGAACAAACAAAACAAACAAAACTCTCCACAATATCTGCATATTTTTAAATCCTCACCTGAGGATAGTTTTTCCATTGATTTTTAGAGAGAGTGAAAGGAGTGGGGGGGGGGAAGAGAGAGAGAGAGAGAGAGAGAGAGAGAGAGAGAGAGAAGAGAGGAGAGAGAAGCATTAATGTATGAGAGACATGATTGGTTGCCTCCCACAGGTACCTTGATGGGGATCCAGCCTACAACCAAGGTACATGTCCTTGACAGGGAATCTAACCTGCAACCCTTTGGTCTGTGGACTGACACTATAACCACTGAGCCAAATCAGCTAGGGCAAAACCATTATTTTTTATTTCATCTTTATTGCAGAAGAAAGGTTAATAGATTTTTGACTGTTAGATTGACAGATAACCCTTCTTTAATTTTTGGCTCAGTTCACCTCTTACATTGATTACAGGGTTCTTTGAATTCATGGTTTTTCTTCATTGCTGTAGAGAGCTCAGAAATAGTGTAAAGAAGTGTCAGGGAAGACTGTTGTGGGAAGGGAGGTGACACACACAATGACAGTGGTTCTGATCGATTGAGAGCAGGCCACTTTGATCGCATCTGTGCTGACACTACTCCAGGGATATGCTTGAATGAAATGTCCCACATGCAGGATTGATGGAGTTAAAAGACATACTTACTATAAAAATCCTACTTGCAAGCATCTTCTGGCCAGTGCAGGGCTGGTAAATGTTTTAACACCACCAGAAGGAAAACACTCTGATGTGTAGTTTTGATGATTTCTGCGGTGTAAATACTGTCACAATGGCCAATTTCAACTACAAATGGTTTAAGAACCAGCTTGCAAAATTTCTGAGAATTTTACAATTGGCTCTCATGATCCAGTACAGGACAACCCCAGAACTCCACTGAAAAATTTCCTTGTGTAAGTGTAAGATAGTAGCAAAAAATAAAGAGATTTGGTGTTCTGTGATCCACTCAGCTAGCAATCAATTTAAAATAGGAGACAAATTTTACACCCAGAAAATGGTGTCCCCACAAAAAGACAAAGATGAAAAACAAAACCAACAACTATAATACAAATCTCCTTTGATCCCCTTCTGTGCTCTGTCTTATTGCTTTTACTGGGATTTATAGAGAGAGCATGAGTGTTTGTTGAGTAGTAGTATTTATTTATTTATTTATTTTTTTATTTTACTATCTAAGGAAAAATTCTGTTTGCTTGAAAAGGGCTAAATCAATAGACATCAAGAGGTTAAGTATCATTGCTTTTAAACTCCTTAACTTTAATGGCTCATAGACTGACAAAAAGATGATTCTGCCAATAACTAATCTGAAAAAAATGAACATATTAAAACAGAAGAGGATTATATGACATTGAATTATGGCAATTAAACTGATTTTCTTTTATTTCAGAGAATACAGAAAACTCACTTCCTATTACTATGATATTTTATCTTGTTTAATTTCTCCCAGCTATAATAATGGAATAGTTCTATCTTTTTTTATTTAACAATATTTTTATTGATAAATACAATATTTTAGTAGCATTAATTAAAATGTTAAGAAAATGATTTAGTCATAATTTTATCATTGTAATTAGATATTACATTTCTCTTTCTTGTTCTTCTAAGTGCATGCTTTTTTATTGCTATACTTGTCATTAACATAGATTATTACACATTTTCATATTGTTAGTCTTCATAATATTATCATGGTTTTTAGCTATATGTAGGTGTTATAAATTTTAAAATAGTTTATTTGGATTTTCCAAATGGAATTAGACTATAGTTGTAATCATATAATGAAGTCATCCAAGGGCATCTCTTTTATCAGTGCTTAGGTAATAAAATAGATGGTATTATTAAATATAAGGTACATTTTTAGAATCATATTTCTCTGTACATAAGATTACTAAATGTTTTTTTCAAGAAGCATTATCTCTTACATAAGGTTTTTCCCCCAAAGCATAGTTCTTCTATTATCCATAAAAACCTATAATCTCACTTAAAATAGTAAAATAAAATGTTGAATTAAAATAGTACCTAGATATAATGTTTTAGAAGTGTGACTGGGAAACCAAGATGGCGGCATAGGTTAACGCCGGAGATTGCTGCCTCGAACAACCACTTCAAAAAACAACTAAAAGATGGAACGGACATCATCCAGAAC
This sequence comes from Myotis daubentonii, assembly GCF_963259705.1. Classification (NCBI taxonomy): domain Eukaryota; kingdom Metazoa; phylum Chordata; class Mammalia; order Chiroptera; family Vespertilionidae; genus Myotis; species Myotis daubentonii. The sequence goes on along the minus strand of NC_081847.1, from coordinate 49,409,101 downwards.
CACAGGAAGGCTGGCTGAATGGAAATTCTACAACTAGGAGGAAAGAGAATATCATACCCAGACTCAGAGGAGGCTCAGTGCTGAAGTGAAATACTCAGGTGCGGAGTGCACGCGGAGCGGGCTGGAGGCAGAGGGCGCGGTTGTTGTTTTCAATCGGGAGGGAGTTTCAGACTCTGAGCTCCAGATCCGGGCAAGTCTCTAGGGACCCAGACTCAAACGGGACTGTCTGGCTTCGGTCGGAACTCGAAGGCAGCTTTCTCTCCGAGGTTTGCAGGGGTTGCTAGGACTCTGTGAGGAAGAGCCCCTAGGGACAGAACTGAGAGCAGCCATAACTGCTCACTCCGGCCCGCCCTGTAGATCTCCGGGGATCCTCCCCGCCCAAGCCCTGCGCAGAGCCATTTGCTGGATAGCCTCAGGCAAACGCTAGATTAGCACCGCCCTAGAGATCCAGCACAGAAGCCCTCCCACCGCAGACACAGCGGACTCTCATAGCCAGTTAGCCTGGAGGTCAAATCACCCCCGGTATTGCCGACAACAATCAAGGCTTAACTACAACAAGACTGTGCACAAAGACCACTAGGGGGTGCACCAAGAAAGCATAAAAAATGCAGAGACAAAGAAACAGGACAAAACTGTCAATGGACGATATTGAGTTCAGCACCACACTTTTAAGGTCTCTTAAGAACTGTCTAGAAGCCGCCAATAAATGTAGTGAGATCCTCAAGAAATCTAGGAAGACCCTCGATGTTATGATAAAGAACCAACTAGAAATTAAGCATACACGGACTGAAATAACGAATACTATACAGACTCCCAACAGCAGACCAGAGGAGCGCAAGAATCAAGTCAAAGATTCGAAATGCGAAGAAGCAAAAAACACCCAACTGGAAAAGCAAAATGAAAAAAGAATCCGAAAATACGAAGATAGTGTAAGGAGCCTCTGGGACAGCTTCAAGCGTACCAACATCAGAATTATAGGGGTGCCAGAAGATGAGAGAGAGCAAGATATTGAAAACCTTTTTGAAGAAATAATGACAGAAAACTTCCCCCACCTCGTGAAAGAAATAGACTTACAGGTCCAGGAAGCGCAGAGAACCCCAAACAAAAGGAATCCAAAGAGGACCACACCAAGACACATCATCATTAAAATGCCAAGAGCAAAAGACAAAGAGAGAATCTTAAAAGCAGCAAGAGAAAGACAGTCAGTTACCTACAAGGGAATACCCATACGACTGTCAGCTGATTTCTCAACAGAAACTTTGCAGGCCAGAAGGGAATGGCAAGAAATATTCAAAGTGATGAATACCAAGAACCTACAACCAAGACTACTTTATCCAGCAAAGCTATCATTCAGAACTGAAGGTCAGATAAAGAGCTTCACAGATAAGGAAAAGCTAAAGGAGTTCATCACCACCAAACCAGTATTATATGAAATGCTGAAAGGTATCCTTTAAGAAGAGGAAGAAGAAGAAAAAGGTAAAGATACAAATTATGAACAACAAACATGCATCTATCAACAAGTGAATCTAAGAATCAAGTGAATAAATAATCTGGTGATCATACTAGAATCAGGGACATAGAAAGGGAATGGACTGACTATTCTTGGGGGGGAAAGGGGTGTGGGAGATGCGGGAAGAGACTGGACAAAAATCATGCACCTATGGATGAGGACAGTGGGTGGGGAGTGAGGGTGGAGGGTGGGGCGGGAACTGGGAGGAGGGGAGTTATGGGGGGAAAAAAGAGGAACAAATGTAATAATCTGAACAATAAAGATTTAATTAAAAAAAAGAAAAAAAAAGAAGTGTGACTGAACATTCTTCCATTTTAAATAACATTAATAATGATAGTAATGTTTACAGAAACTTGGATTTATTATCACTTGACCTTTAACTATAACAAAAATTATACGAGGTAAATAAAAGTATTACCCCCAATTTACAGATGACAGATAGGCGTCACAGAGCAGTTAAATAATATGCCTAATGTAACAGGTAGCAGCTGACAAAAGGTAGGATTGCAGCTAACTTCTCTCTTATCAATTTATGTTTAACTCTAGCTGCATACGGAAACAAACAAATTCACTACTAGACTTTCGCATGTATTTTGAAAAGCTTCAAGTCACATATCATGAACATGGATAATGCCTACTGAGGGAGATGTTTTTCTTTTTAAAATGTTGGCTTGATGGGTTTAGGGTTGTTTTTCCTTTATATTTGGGGGTATTTTGAAATTCCTAGCTGTGTTATCATAGGCCTCTATCCTACTTTAATGCAAGCAAAACACTGCTGTGGATGAGTATATGACAGTGTCAGCTGGTATCCCAGGGGACCACATCTTGAGTGTGTTAACAGAGATCTTTCTGATTGAGGAATTCTAGTTTTGCCTAGTAAGCATATTGCCTGTAAATAGTTGACTAGATTTTTCTTCTTCCAAACAGTTCTCATGTCATCCATATAAAGTAAGGGTGGGGAACATCTGGACCATGAAATCATTTGGTCTGGCCCTGCCAAGGCATTAGGGGTGAGTTAATTAAATGTTTGACCAAATACAGCAGGCTAATTTTTAAATTGATACTTTTGTATGGCCTTTGAATGATGTTAGAAATATCCAATGGCCCTTGGTAGATAAAAGGTTCCCCATCCCTGAATAAAAGATATAATGAGTCAGTCTGGAAGAATTGAGTTTGGGGAAACATTTATTTATTCAAAATTGACGTTGGAGAATGGCCTAATTGTTGTTTATCATGTATTCTTTCTCATTTGTAAATTTTATGAAAAACGGTGAATTTCCTTAAAAATAAAGCTTTTTTTTTTTTTAACAACTTATAGGGATTTAGATTAGTTTTCATGTGGAAACTTTGGCCCATAGTCGATTTATAACTAAATCTTTGTTAATTGGGTTTATGCCAATACCAATAAAAATGTAATCTCTTATCACTGTTGATCATTGATTACTCAATTTTCTCATGTTATCCTTCACCTAGAAAATTATAAATAATTCAGAGCCAAAATCCTTCTCATTTCTAACCTCTACTAGGCCACTGACTGATGTGTGTCATTTCCTAACATAATAGGGACCTAGCTTTGTGTTAACATGTACTCCATTAATGTTTCAACTTTAATATTTAAAGAAAAACCCTCATGGTAATATGGACATGTTGGCCCATAGCTCTATCTGTTAAGAGACATCATGACTGGAATAAAAGAGATATGGGTCAAGAGTGTGTGAATTAAACAGCGGGTTATTAGATAACTATATCAGCAGACACTAAGAAAGGTAAAAAACTGAAAAACTGTTTCATAACTTAACAATGAGCTTGCAGGAGAATCTCTAATTCAATCAACATTATGTTTATCTTTTTTTGTGGAGAATAAAGTTTTTGTATTAATCTAATATTTAAACCAAAAATAACCCTTCTTGTAACATGATATTTCCTAATAGAAAATGACTACAAAGCAAGTGATTATTGTGTTGTTCCTGTTGAGATATTTATGTCAGTACTCTCCAGAAAGTATAGGGAATATATTTAGTTCTTTATATAATATTCCATCCCACATATATGCAGAAATGTCATTCTTTGTTGTTCAAAAGTTAAACAGGAGGCACATTTTATTGTGTTGTCCACAAGACACAGTTAAGTTAGTTTCCTGAGACATCTTAAAGTTTAACAGGTATAAACTAATTGTGGTGGTTTAATAATAATGCAACAATATAAAATATTATCAGAGATAATAAAAGTTCCATATAAATCTGAAAAGGGAAAAACTTCTTTCTGCAACTTTGGAAGGAAGAAAAAGAAAAGAAACAAATTTAAAAATAAATCAAGCACAGGGGAACAACCAGATAGATTCATCCTTTACAAAAATTTTGGAAGGCAGCTATGCTCACCACTATACCACCAACGCCTTCCTTTACAAAAATTTTGTAATATAATATTATTCTCAAAGTATTTCATTTTTATGTTTTGAAAAATGTATGTTGATTAAACTACTTTATTATTTACTGAGTCCCTAGGGTATCAAAGGTGGGAGAATAATGCATAGACCACTTGGATATGAACGGTTGCATGAATACCTGATGTTGTGTTTACAGCTGAGCTATTTGCTTGTGTGTCTGAATCCTCCCCGACTTTTTTTTCTCCCACCACATAAAGAAAATGGTTTCTTTAGCTTAATATCTGTTAAAAGTCTTTGCTAACACATAGCAGTTACTTGGTAAATACTATGATGATGAATGTTCATATCAAGAAAAACTTCTTGAAACATTACAGTATTAGAAAAAAATAGAAGAGATAATTAAAACATTTTATGAAATATGAGCAAGTTTTCATAAATCAGTAATTTTTTAAAATGAAGTCTTTATTGGTCAGATTATTACAGTTGTTCCTCTTTTTTCCCCCCATAGTTCCCCTCCACCCGGTTCCCACCCCACCCTCTGCCCTTACCACCCCCGCACCCACTGTCCTCATCCATAGGTGTACGATTTTTGCCCAGTCTCTTCCCGCACACCCCACACCCCTTTACACCCCCCCTTGACTCCCTTTCTATGCCCCTGATTCTATTATATTCACCAGTTTATTCTGTTCCATCAGATTATTTATTCACTCGATTTTTAGATTCACTTGTTGATAGATGTATATTTGTTGTTCATAATTTGTATCTTTACCTTTCTCTTCTTCCTCTTCTTAAAGTATACCTTTCAGCATTTCATATAATACTGGTTTGGTGGTGATGAACTCCTTTAGCTTTTTCTTATCTGTGAAGCTCTTTATCTGACCTTCAATTCTGAATGATAGCTTTGCTGGGTAAAGTAATCTTGGTTGTAGGTTCTTGCTATTCATCACTTTGAATATTCCTTGCCACTCTCTTCTGGCCTGCATAGTTTCTGTTGAGAAATCAGCTGACAGTCGTATGGGTACTCCCTTGTAGGTAACTGACTGTCTTTCTCTTGCTGCTTTTAAGATTTTCTCTTGTCTTTTGCTCTTGGCATTTTAATTATGATGTGTCTTGGTGTGGTCCTCTTTGGATTCCTTTTGTTTGGGGTTCTCTGCTTTTCCTGGACTTGTAAGTCTATTTCTTTCACCAGGTAGGGGAAGTTTTCTGTAATTATTTCTTCAAATAGGTTTTCAATATCTTGCTCTCTCTCATCTTCTGGCACCCCCATAATTCGGATGTTGGTACGCTTTGTCCCAGAGGCTCCTTACACTATCTTCATATTTTTGTATTCCTTTTTCTTTTTATTTTTCCGGTTGGGTGTTTTTTGCTTCTTCATATTTCAAATCTTTGACTTGATTCTTGCGATCCTCTAGTATGCTGTTGGAACTCTGTATTATAACCTCCATTTCAGTCAGTGTATGCTTAATTTCTAGTTGGTTCTTTATCATAACATCGAGGGTCTCACTAGATTTCTTGAGGGTCTCACTAAATTTATCGGCAGTTTCTAGAAAATTCTTGAAAAACCTTATAAGTATAGTTTTGAACTCTATATCCAGTAGTTTGCTTTCCTCCATTTCTGTCATTTGTGACCTGTTTCTTTGTCTCCACATTTTTTATGCTTCCCTGTGTTGATAGAGTGGCTTTGTGTGCTCGGTGTTCTATAGGGCCCAGTGGCTCAGCCTCCCCAATTACCTGAGGCGGACACTCTTGGTGCACCCCTTTGTGGGCTTTGTGCACAGTCTTGTTGTAGTTAAGCCTTGATTGTTGTAGGTATCACTGGGAGGAATTGACCTCCAGGCCAATTGGCTGTGAGAATCAGCCGTGTCTGAAGTGGGAGAACTTCTGTGCTGGAGACACCCTTCTGGGGCAAGACTTGCTTCAGTGGGGCTTTAGTGCTCACTGAGTCTGCCCCCTGCGTGTGTCCCTTTTGGATCTGAGGAGTTGTAATCGGGATGGTCCCACTCTGACCACTTGGTACACTGGCTCTTGGATCTCTAAGGAGGTGCTAATTTAGCCTCTGCTTGAGGCTACCTAGCAGGAACTATGGAGAGATCTGCAGATTCCTCTTCTTTGTTTGGGGTTTGGAGGTGCCCAGATGAGGCCCAGCTGTGAAGCAATGCAAGCTGCTGTGGAGCCTTGGGCCTTCTTTTGGAAGTTCTGTGTCTCTCTGTCCCAGCTGCAGTTTGTTAGGTAATTTTCAGATTGCAAAGGGCCAGGCCTTTCATATGCAAAAGCCTCTACACACAGCTTGTGTGGGGCGGGGTCTCAGGGGATCAACAGGGTGGAGCAAGCAGCTATGGCTGCTCCTCAGTCCTACTCTAAGGGGTCCCACATCTCAGTGTCCAGGTAATCGCTGCAAGCACCTCTAAGAGAAAGCCACCCTCGAGTTCCGACTGATGCCAGACAGTCCAGTTTCTCCCCGTATGAGTCTGGGTCCCCAGAGACTCGCCTGGAACTGGAGTTCAGAGCAGTTGGGAGCTTGAGACTCCCTCCCAATTGAAAAAGAAAACCGTGTCCTCAGTTGCCAGCCCTTTCCACATGCACCTCCGTACATCTGCACTTTACTTCCGCACCTCCTCTGAGTCTCAGTGTGCTTTTCTCTTTCCTTCTAGTTGTAGAATTTCCATTCAGCCAGCCTTCCTGTGGTTCTGGATGATGTCTGTTTTGTCTTTTAGTTGTATTTTTGAAGTGGTTGTGTGAGGCAGCAATTTCTGGTGTTTACCTATGCCACCATCTTGGTTTCTCAGAAATCAGTAATTTTGATGTTATACAACTTCCCAAGAGACAGTTGTCACTTAGACATAAATTTCTTTAAAATCCTTTAGAATTCCTTTAGAATCTAACCTCTTCTTGGATAGAGATGAACTGAAAATCTTTGGAAAACTAAGCTATTTATCAGAGTGTTAGGTGCTAATGATTTTCTACTTACCAGAACTGCTGATTGTATATAAGTAGTTTAATAATATTTTTTACCATATTAGTTGTTAAAGTTCATAACTGTGTGAGGGTTATCCTACATGTTTATTGTATTTATTGTAAACAAGCTCCCTCAAATTCTATTTGTAATAAGGTGGGATAATTTATAACAAATAAATCAGTATTTGTGATAAAATGAATTGAAATTTTTGAATAATCTACCTTTGTCATAAGTTTAGTAGCAATTAATATTATATTATTTTAAATACTAAAATTCCAAGACTCTTCTATATTTGGGAGAGAATTAGTGCCCCAACGCATCAGAATTATCATAATATGTATTGGTCTGTGGCAAAGACAGCCAGAGATATCAGCTTCTTGTTTCATATATTGCAATGTGATTTCAATGGTACTTAGAGAAGGGGTAGGATACAGACCTCATTTCCTGTGTCTATAGGAAATGTAATTCTTCTGCTTTGGAATGGGATGAGTAGGGTAAGTTATGTCCAATGAAATAGTTTCAACAAGGAAAAACTGCAACTTATTCTTAAAATTCTAGATATCAAAGGCTATTGACAGAAGGAAAACTTCCCTGGAGGTTCCAGCTGAGAATTTTTTTTAATTCTCCTCTAAACCTAGGACCACACATTATTTCTTTACCTGTATTTCTTTACCACTCTAATGCAAAGCCATTTCCCTGGAATGAAATCCTTTGATTTTCAATGAAAGAAATACTTTTAACTCTCTTTTCCTTGAGCTCCCAAATGGAAACTGAACCCACCGCCAGTTAATCTCTTTCACCCATTAATAATCCATGTACCTTTTTTTCTTTGTCCTACAGAATCAACTAACTGCCTGCTTTGTTGAACTTAAAGCCAGAATTTCAAATATCTAGTTTCAAAAAAAGTAATGTATTTTGTACTAAATAAGCCCAATTGGGACAAGATATTCAGTTTCAATGCAGTTCAACAAGGCTCCTGTCAAAATGTTTTGCTGTATCATAGCAACTCCAAGTAACCCACACACTGGTGTCTACAGCCAGCCTAGCATAACTTTTTTTTACAACAAAAAGCTCTCCTTTTCTCACTTAATACTAAAGACTTGTTACTGTGCCTAAGTCAAATTGTGTGGTAGTTAATTTTCATTACTAATCATTTTCTCAAGAACTATGCATCAGTTTCCTCATCTATAAAATAAATGGGTTACTTATATCAATAGGTCTTTAAGTTTTTCTACAGATATAGTCTACAATTATTCTATTCTATGTACTGTGTTGGGATAATACAAGATCCCTCTTAGGAAATTAAAAAAACACACACACACATGATTTAAGATATTTAAAAATACACGTGTTTAGAAATAAAATCAGTGAAAAATGTTAGAGAAAATAAAGTTTGTGCCTGGCAGGTGTTGCTCAGTGGTTGAGCACCAACCCATGACCAAGAGGTCAGGGTTTGATTCCTGGTCAGGGTACCTGCCTGATTGCAGCTCAATCCTTAGTAGGGGGCATGCAGGAGATAGTCTATGGATGTTTATCTCTCATTGAAGTTTCTATCTCTCTGTCTCTCTCCCTTCCTCTCTCTCTAAAATAATCAATTAAAATATTTTTTAAAAAGAAAATAAAGTGTGTATATGGGAGGAGTATAGGGCAGAGGAGAGTTATGCTGGGCTGGCTGTATTAGATAATTCCACTTCTCCCTCCTACTCCTGTACTGCTCATTGCTAAATCCCCTCAAAATTAACAAAAACACCACCACCTTCATGGAAGACTGCACTGTTCAGCTGTGAATATCTGAGATATTGAGAACACTCCATATCAGAGGACAAGCAACCTTCCTTTTCTAGCTTTGTCTTCTGTACTCTGACAGGACCTGGCAGCATCCTATAATAATTATACACTAAACACATCTCATCTCACTTCATACTGGTGTAAAATTTGCACTCTGTCCCAACCTTTCTGATTTCTAATCCTCACTCGGGGTCTGGCTGAAATGCTATCTTCTTCCTGAAGCCCAGCTTGATTGATTTCTTTTTCAAGTATATTACATACAACTTTATGTTTTTACTAGAGCCCGGTGCACGAATTTGTGCACCAGTGGTATCCTTCGCCTTGGCCTGTGGGATCAGGCTGAAATCGGCTCTCTAACATCCCCCAAGGGATCCCAGATTGAAAGAGAGAGCAGGCCAGGCTGAGGGACCCTGCTGGTGCACAACTGGGGCCAGGGAGGGACGCGGGAAATTGGCCAGTTGGGGAGGGACCACAGGAGGGCTCCAGGGTGTGTCTGGCCTGTCTCGCTCAGTCCCGATCTGCTGCACCCCAGCAGCAAGCTAACCTACCAGTCAGAGCATCTGCCCCCTGGTGGTCAGTGAATGTCATAGTGACTGGTCGACCAGTTGACTATCTGCCCCCTGGTGGTCATAGCGAGTGGTTGAGCAGCCTTAGCATATCATTTTCATATTACACTTTGATTGACTGAACGGCAGACCTGTCAAATGAACACTTAGCATATTAGGCTTTTATTATATAGGGGTCTTTTTAAAATTCAGATTTTTATTTCATAGGAAAACAGAAAAACTGAATCTCACTCATTTTTGTGTTTTCTCTCTTCTCTTGCCTCATCTCCTATAACAACGCTCGTAACAGGCAAATTTAAAATTTGTACAGATTCATCTCCTCTCTAATAACTTTTTTCCCTGCATTTTATTGGTATGAGAGAGATCACTGTAGGGCAGATAGCATCCAATAAACAGTGATGAAGTGAATGGCTTACAGTTTTAACATGTTCTAGTATTAGCCATATTTTCTCTAGGTAGAATGTATCTTTTCCAGTTAACATTATATCTTCCAGACATTTTTCTATAAACAATGAGTTTTACTTTTTTCTTTCCAGATTCTATAGTATTGCTTACAGCATATAATTTAAATATTCTGCTATTTATAGCTGTGACTTTGAAAATTTCTTTATAATATACAACGTTTTTATAGAAAAGATTATCAAAAGTGGATGTAGTGAATCAAAAGTGAGGCATATTTTTTATTGACATATTTTGTCAAATTATTCAGTGAGAATTCTTAGTAATGATGAATATTCCCATTTCCCCTCACTTTTGACAACACCAGTTACAATCAGCTTTTTCCAATCTAATGGACAAGATCTGGGTTTTTCTTGTGCCTTCAGTATGCTCTTATCTTATTATTCATGATAATATTTGTCTTTTGTTGATTTTTAAGGTTATTCATCTATCAATATCAGTTTTTGTGGGATATGTGTTGCAAATATTTCTCCCCATTTTTTCTCTTTTAACTTTCTTTGCAATGTCTTTTGTAGCATGGAAGCTCAATATCTATTCAAATTTGTCAATATTTTGTTTATGGCTTTTGCCATTAATATTCCATAAATTAAGAGATTAGACTAGTATTATTTTACGTTTTCCTATAGTTATTTTAGAGCATAAATATATTTAGCTCACTAATAAGCCTAGAATTCACTTTTGCATATGGTGTGACTTAACAATCTAATATATATACTATATAATAAAAGGCTAACATGCAAATTGTCACCTCAGGAGTTCAACCTGGAGACTGGGAGTTCTATTGCTTGCTATGATGTGCACTGACCACCAGGGGGCGGCACAGAACATGGCAACCAGCAGCAGCTGCAGGCGCTGAGCAAGGGGAGGAAGAGGTAGAGAGGCAGGGAACCTGATTGGATCTGATTGCTGGCCAGGCCTAGGGTCTCTAGTACATGTATAACATCTCCAACTTTCCAATCCCATTATTGATGTCCAGTTATTTGAATTTCATTTACAATAAAATTCCATATATCTTGGGTCTGTTTCTGTACTTTCAATTCTGTGACATTGATATATTTGTCTATTCTTATACCAACTTCACACTTTAACTTTTTAAAAAATACCTTTTGGGTATATTTTAGCAAATGGTAGAGCTAATCATTTCTCAGAGTTCTTATAAAATACAATTGGTAGTTCCCAAATTTTTCAAGTAAAATTTAGGATCATCTTGTCAAATTCTGTTTTAAAAATTCCTTGGAGGTTTACATTGAGTGAATAAAATCAGAGAAGGCTGAAATATTCATTAGGTTGAGTCTTTTCATCCCAAACATAATATATCTTTTTCTTGTATTCAGTACTTTTATGTTTTCTAATGAAGTTTTATAATTTTCCTCATCAAAGTCTTGGACATTTCTAGTTTTATTCATTCATCTGTACAATTTAATTTATTTACTATTGTAAGTTAAGGTTTCCCTTTTTATCATTTTTTTCAATTAAACATTAGTATTTTGTGGAATAATTATTTATTTTTGCTTGTTGATTTTGTATCTAATCATATTAATGAGTGCTTTTATTTGTTATGACTACCTGAGTTGATTCTCTTAGATTATCAGGTGGACAGTTAAATTTTTTTACTAATAATGCCACGTGGAGTATTTTTTTCAACAATTTAAATTTTATTATCATACATATTTTTATTGCATTTGCTGGAGTTCTAGGGAAATGCAAGATAATGATGGGAATAATGTGTGTTTTTAATTTTTTCCTTAACTTTAATGAAATTCTCCTAATTTCCCTCAGTAGTTATATTGCTTATAATTGGGTTTTGCAATATAACCTTTATCAAATTAAATAAATATATATTTTTTAGTTGTGCATGTTGCATTTTACCAAATGCTCTCTTGCCATTTAGGGAGAATAGCATATGCTTTTTGCCTAAAAGTGGCTAATATCATTAATTATAGTAATAAAATTTTATACCTTTAAAACATCTTTGCATTTTTGCTTTACCTATTCAATCCTGATGTATTTTTCTCTTAGTATGTTGCTGAATATGATTTGTTAGTATTATATTTAGGGTTTTTGCATCTGGTTTCATAAATGATATCTCCCTGGTGTATTTTGTGTGTGTGTTTGTGTGTGCCACTATTGCCTGATTTTGTGCCACAATCTGGCAAATCTTGCAGAAGGAATTAAAATACTTTTGTTGTTGTTGTTGTTTTTTTAATCATTTTGTAGGTTCTGATTCACTTGCTTCCTAGCCTGGTCAACGGTGATTCGTGTCTGTGCAGTAAGGTCTCTAATGGGTACATTAGTTTCTGTCTCCTTGTCATCATATGATGCTCTTGTTTCCTTAGTTGCATATGATTATAGCCAATGTTGACTCAGAGGACTGTAATTCTATTCTAAAGTTAGCATATAATTAACTTGCATTTTAATAATTCAAGACAGGTCAAATCCTAGATTACTTGTTTACAAATAGAAAGCAGTGATGGTAAAATTAAAGATTTCACAGTGCTTCTCCAACTTGGCTGCCTCCCTGATGTCTTTAGTTGAGTTGCTCATAGTAATCAACTCTCTGATTGTTTTCTAGTGTTTTAGGAGTAGCTTTTTTGGGAAGAATTAATCCAGGTTTGTTGATATGATCCTGGGTGACTTTTGCTTTCTTTCTGCTTTTTTCTCCCCATTCTCAATTAGAATCTCAAGTGGAAAGCTTATCATCAAAGGAAAATCGTCCTAGTTTATGTTGAATATCCAAGACATAGAATCCAACCTAGTATTTATTTTTTTTTGTAAATTTTAGATGTACCTTTCATATCCATTTACTTTGAATAGAGAGAATTATTTTAATTCCTCGGCAGTTTATAACATACTAAACCCAGATGTTCTTTCTTCTCTGTACATATACACAAATGATAGAATTATGCTTCTCCATAGGCTAAAGGCTTTACCTTTCTCATTTTCAGAGCCTTACGTGAATCCTGTCTTTGATTGCTGACTGTGGATTTTGGAGAAGGAAAAAAAAACACACACTATGTACTTTTGGAGTTTGTGCAAAAATATGATAAAATATTCTTATATTAGCAGCTTAAATAAATCCAAATATCAATGCTTATTAGAAAGACTTGATGTTGCCTTAAGTAAAAATGAGATATAAAGCAATAATTCAAAACCTGTGACTATAATATTATAGAGACTATACATGAGAAGTGATAAAAGGGCCTCCAAGCATTTAGGGTGATAAAAGGCCAAAATGGTGTCAACCATTCATGGATTTCAACTTCATATTTATAGACTTATCATGAGAAAACTTTTACCTTAACAAATTACAATAATGATCTGAGTAGAAGACACTTGTTTCTGTGGAGCACAAAGCGTGTCCAAAATAAACGTGGTCCATGTGGGAAACATACAACCATCTGCCAGCGGAGTCGGCCAAGATACCAGATGCTGCCACGGGAAGAGCTTCCTTCAGTGACTCGGCAGCTGGGCAGGCTGGATTTTATGAGGTGCATTTCATTATACTGAACTTGGGCATTTTCCTGGCGCTGTACCCTGGGCTAAGCACAGCACAGCAGAGGTGGAGGAATATGTGTATCCTGCTCTAAGTAAACCCAGAAGAGGTGAAGAGAGCTGGAAGGACAAGGACATGGCCTTTGTCTCCACGTGCCAGTGAAATCAGGGAGAAATGGTTCATTCACTTCTGGTTTCCCCATCTTCCTTTGCGCTTCCTTTTGTGAATCAACATAGCCCCAAGCATTTCTTGTAATCAAATCTTAGGAAGAGGATGCTAAGCTACCTACATCCCAGGAGACTAATACTGTGACACACTTAGGGGCTAGTAGAGGATCTGGCAGGAGGTGATGGAGATAAGAACTTGTACACTTAGCAGTAGAAGTGAGGAAGGTTGTGGCAGGAAAAAGGAGAGAGTGGATTATGTACAAAGAAAATGGAGCAGGTTTTTGTTTTTCTAAATTTTATTTTAATATATTTATATTGATTTCAGAGAGGAAGGGAGAGAGAGATAGAAACATAAATGATGAGAGAGAATCATTGATTGGCTGACTCCTGCTCGCCCCAGACTGGGGATCGAGCCCGCAACCAGGAATTGAACCATGGCCTCCTGGTTCATAGGTTGACAGTCAACCACTGAGCCACACCAGCCAGGCAAGTTTTTTGTTTTATTATGTCTGAATCTTCAGATACAGATGCGTGCCTTTGTCTTAGGTATATCATTGAAACCTTGCAGCATGCCTGGTACGTAGCAGCTGCTCAGTAACCTTTGGTGAGTTGCATGAAATTGAACTGATCAGCTCAAGTAAGTCAAATGAGAAGTTAAAGCTGACAGCATTGAAGGAAAACAAGATTTGGAGTACGTGACAAGATTTTCTTGAGTTGTTCCGAAGAATGCATTGGGGAAATCAGCAGAAATGATGCTGATGAAATGGTAGCTTGGAGTTTAGTGAAAGGTCTTGAGAGCTATGCAGTCTTTTTCATTTAATAGGATTTGTAGTGGTCCCAGGATAGAAAATTTGCTATACCTTGTGAATCCATTTTACTGCATAACCAATGGATTCTACAAGGTATATGTAAGAAGGCAACCACAGTAGGGAGTTGTGGGTTTTCCCCTGTCATAGGCTAGCTGATAGAGCTGAGCAAGCCACCAGAATATTAAAAGAGCAACACTTTCAACAAAAACAATTTTTGCATTCTGATCATTATATTCTTCTGACCATCTATTAGTTTTCTCTTCACTTACTTACCAACTGTATAAATACATGTTAAATATAGACATATGTTTCTAAAGCATTTCTAAGCCAAATTCTCCAGTCTCTCGTTACCTCAGGAACTTGTTTGCATCATTTGAACACCAAATGTGGATGTGAGAAATTTTTGCCCTCCTTGAGGCACTGTGTGTATGTTTTATGAACATGTCATCATTCGTAAGTACAATAGTTCTTGTTTTCAATAAAAATATATTCAGCATGCTGTATAATAAGTTGGAGAGGGTATTTTCAAAAAGACATTTATAATATATTTTACTTATACATTTTAAATAGAAGGAATTTATTGAGGTTTTTGGAAGTTACACTATTTGCATAGCTTTAAGAGCCCATATTTAATATTTTAAAATAGACATTGGGGTTATTTTTTAATAACTATGATATTTAGATTATACTAGATATATCAGCAGTCAATACGTTGAATGCTGAAGAGGAAGAGTTGGTTCTAACCTAAAAGGTGAGATAAAGCAGACAGACAATTCAAGATAATGTCAAAAATCAACTAAAATCTGAGTGATGTGAATAGCACTATTTGCCATATAAACGTTTATAATTGTGAACGTCCAACATGACACCTGAATAGGAAGGTCTGAAAGCAAGAACTGTTAGTTCCAGCTTCAGCTCTGTTAAGTGATGGTAGAAAATCTCTTGCCTGAGTTTCCACATTAACCAGATTCATAAGAATGAAATGAAAATCAAATGAAATAATCTCTATACCTTCAGGTATCCCAGGTATAATAATCAATCAAAACAATATCCTTTCTGCAACACAATTTTTGCCTGTAATATGATGTGGTGCTATGTAAGCTCTCCTCAACCTAGTATTCTAAAACTGTAATGGGATTTATAATATATTTTAAATATATTATATTAGATGTAGGACTTCACACATAGTAGAATTTGCTAAAGATCAGCACAGCGACTATTGCTGTCTCTTCTGGGTTGGGTGTGTTTGTCAGGGGAACATTAAGGTTAGAAATGAGACTCTCCTTTCTAGGCTTATCTTTACTTTCTCTGGTCTAGTCAGTCCGTTGGCATAATAGGTGGTTTCACAAAGAGAATAGATCATTAATCAGCACATTTTTACAAAGGATTTCTGTGGGTTTCATGCTTTACTGAGCCTACTTATGGCAATGCAGTTACTGTAATGAGCTTCGGTATTTAAAATCATAGATGAAAGTAATTCACTTTTTTGAAGGTCAATTTTATTCTATAATTTGCAGAAAAAGGTTAAATATTAAAACATATTTTAAAATTTTAAGTGAGATGAGAACTTTGTGAAAAACAATGTAGTATGTACACAGAACATGAGATGTGAGGTCAGTTTTGTGACCCCTGAAATGACAGTTATCACTGGCTTCCTCTTCCAAGAGCAACTTTGAACCGTTCATTCAAGACAAAACAAAACAAAGCAAAAAAAGAAAAAAAAAACCCCACACAGTATCATGACTAACAATTAAGCTTACGAATTCAGTTTACAATTTCTTCAAAGCTTTATTAATGGTTAGGTAATTTTCCTCTATGGATCTGCAATCAAACCACTGTTTGCTAAATTTGGTTGAAATTATATTTTTCACTTGAAATAATATATATTTTTCCTGGGTTATTGATTTATCAGTGTTCTGTGCAGTGTTTTATTCATTTTATTTTTTTTCAATTTTATTGATTTATTTTTCATTTATTTTTTATCATACAAATATCAAATTTTTATATTTTGAAAAATAAAACTATATCCATAAGAGAATTCTCACTTCTAGATTGTCCTCTGCTATATTCCTTCTCTCTTCTTGTAGGGAACCATTTTTAGTCTTTTCTTTTTCCTTCCAGTATTTATTTTTGAAACACTATTCTGGACTTTGTTATTGTTATTTTTCTCACTCAGTGTTTATGGTGGTGGTGCTGGTTTTATGGGTATATACTTATCCCCTAAATTCACAGCTTTTATATGCCAATCATACCTCAATAAAGTGGTTTAAATAATAATAATAATTAATAATAATAAATGTTTTCTTAAATTAAGAAATCTAGTCTAAAGTTCACTTCACAAATATTTTCTTCTTTTTGAGGTTATATGTTATTCAGTTGTTCCATTGATGTTCCATATTTTATTCATGCTTTTCCTGCTGATGGACATTTTAGTTTAGTCCAGTGGTTTGCTTTTGGAAGTAATACCACAATAAAGGCCTTATTGTTTCATACCTCTGCCTCTTTATGTTTGTGATTGTTTAGTCAAGTGGTAAATTCACATGTTTATCACTCCCTTGTAGTAATTAATAGTTTCTTCACATATGTACTTATGCCTGAACAATGTAATGTGGGTTTTAGTTGCATTGATATTTATTGATATATTAGAGGCCCGGTGCACAAAATTCGTGCACCAGTGGGGTGGGAGGGGTTTGTCCCTCAGCCCAGCCTGCACCCTCTCCAATCTGAGACCCCTTGGGAGATGTCCAATTGCCCACAGGGATCGGGCCTAAACTGGCAGTTGAACATCCCTCTCACAATCCAATGCTGCTGGTCCCAACCACTTGCCTGCCTGCCTGCCTGATTGCCCCTAACCACTTCTGCCTGCCAGCCTGATCACCCCCTAACCACTCCCCTGCCAGCCTGATTAACGCCTAACTGCTCCCTGCCGGTTCGATTGCCCCCAACTGCCTTCCACTGCTGGCCTGGTCACCCCTAATTTCCCTCCCCTGCCAGCCTGGTCGCCCCTAACTGCCCTCCCCCTGCAGGCCTGGTTCCCTCCAACTGCCCTCCCTCCTCTGCAGGCCCAGTCACCCCCAACTGCCTTCCCCTGCCGATCTGGTCGCCCACAACTGCCCTCCCCTGCCAGCCATCTTGTGACAACATGGGGGTGGTTATCTTGTGTGAGGATGTGATGGTCAATTTGCATATTACTTTTTTATTATATAGGATTTTTTTAATTCTAAAGTAGAGATTTATTTATTAAGAATTATTTAGTGTTTGCATAAAAATCACCAATTGTTCCTTATAGGGTTTTTAACACACCAGAATTCTTTGGGGGTCCCTCTATTCACCCCAACACTTTCAAAATACAGCTCTTGTTAGTGCCAGGAGGGACAGTTAAAGCATCAAGGTGATTCCTTGGGTCTTGGCATGGGGAGGGCTTGTGGTCTCCCCTCTGAGAGAACACACATGATAGGTAGTTTCTCAGGTGGGGTAGGCTGTTCCTGAAGGAAATACACATGATAGGTAGTTTCTCAGGTGGGGTAGGCTGTTCCTGAAGGAAATACTTATGCAGAAAAATGCAAATTCAGTCATCTGTGGTCAGTTACTCATACCTGATAACTTTAAAAATAAAGTCCCCTTGGGCAAGGTCATCAAAGGCCTGCTGGTTGCTTTCAACTATAAAAAATAGTCTGGAAAAAGACAGTAGGAAAGAGTGGGGTCTATACTGACAGCACTGTGAGGCTGGGCTGTGCAACCACAGGAGCACATAGCAGTTTGCTATAAAAAAAATCCTATATAATTTCAAATCAGACTCCTCGTGATCCTTAGATGACCTGAAACACCGAAACATCACTGCACCAGATCCTCATTTTTAAAATGAGGTGTATGACAGGGCTCCCCCAGGGTCATGCACCACATGGGGGGATGGGGACAGAAAATCCTAGGACTTGACTTATTAGCAACATTAACTGATTTTTATCACACTGAAATGAAGGCAGTCTGTCTGTGCCACCGTGAAATTCAAAGGTGATTCAGAAGTAGGGTGGTTATTTACTGCTCTGTTAGGATAGACCCCAAAAATGACTTTTCAGAAACCAGAGATATCCCCTGCAACCCCAGCCAGACTCTGGGCCACTCTGGAAGATGCAGGCCAAGGCGGCCTCCAGCTTGCTTCACAGCGATTCTGGTTTGTCTGTTTCTGGGAGTGCCAGCTGCTGGGCATGCCTACACCTTGTAGTTGAGCTCCGTGTTCACCTTGGTGTACATCTCGTAGATGACGTCACTGCTGGCCATGTCGTTGACCAGGATCAGGCAGACCTTCTCCAGGCACTCTTCCTCCATCATGTTCTGGCCCTTGGAGAGCACTTTCGGGGAGTCGGACGTGTAGGACGCGGCATACAGCGCTACCTGGAAGATCTTCTGCAAAATCCAGCTGTGGTACTTCTTGAGCGCCATCTTGTAGGCCTTGGTGGCGTTGATGCAATGAGGTTGGGGTGGCTCTCATCCCGCTCCCCCTCGCAGGTGCTCTGCAGGTAGACCTGGATGAAGCGGAGGCCCCTTTTCAGCCACATCAGCACCGGCGTGGCCCCCACTTTGAGCCACTCTGCTCCATACATTTCCTTCTCCGCCTCCAGGATGTTCTGCAGGGTCTGAAACTTGGCCGGGTCGGTGTTGTACACAGCTTTGATTTTCGTGATGTTACCACTTATGTCTGCCTTGATGGGCATAAACACAGGGGACCCAAGGCAATCGAAGAAAGGCGGCAGGTGGGACACCGCCTCCAGGAAGGGCCCGGTCTTGATCTGCTTGTCCGCAGGCAGCGGCTTCAGCAGGTTCTTGGCCAGCAGCACCATTTCAGGGTTGAGGCTGGTGTGATGCCCCAGCCGGTGCTGCGGGCATCCACGCCCCACACCCACCGCCCCCAGCCGCTGCCATCTGCGCCTGGGCCATCACTGTCACCCACCACCGACTCTGGGGATGCCAACGTCGGCACTCGTCCTTTCTTTATTTTTAAAAGACTGCTCCGCACACACCCGGCCCCCGGTGCCTCCCAGGCCTGGGCTAGAGGCCACCATGTGGTTTGAAGGCCGGCCCCGCGCCCATCCAGTCGGGGTCCCCTCATGGTGACTGGTCAGCCATCTGGTGGTGACGGCCCTAGGCTATTATTAGTATAGATGATATCAAACTGTTTTAAATATTTTAGGATATTATATTAGTAAAACTCATCTTGCTATGAGTAGTTGTAGTTTGTCTTTGTACTTTGAAATATTACTATGAACATTTTTGTGCCTCTGGTGCACATTTGCAAGAATTACTGTGTGTGTGTGTGTGTGTGTGTGTGTGTGTGTGTGTGTGTGTGTATGTACAGAAAATCTTCACATAGACATGTAACCATACTCTGCTTAATAGCCAGTAATGGCTGCTTATTGCCTACCAGATAAAGCCCAAATGAAGGTATTGTTAACATGTGTAGCTATTATTTTTAGCCTCTTTCCTATGAGCAGCTGTTGGTAAACTTTGCCACGCTGTTTGCCCTCTCTGTTACTTGGGACAAGCCAGTTCCTTTGCCTGAAATGCACTTTACCTCAGTTAGTACTCAGGTTCTACTTGTCTTTCAAGAGTCAGTCCAAATATGTCTTCTGCTGCCCTCAAAGATGAGGCACTTGTCTTTCTTGTCTGTTGGTTGAAGCCCATATTTGAATACTAAGCACATTATGTTAATTGTTTGTACACATAACTGCCTAGTCCACTTAACTGTGAGTCCCTAAAAGGTAGGAACAAGATGGGGTCATCATTGTATTACTAATATCCAGTGTAGTGTTTGGCTTATAGCAGACACTCAGTTTTGTTTTTTTTTTTTTATTTGATGTATCAGTATTTAAAAAATATTGAATGTGCATTATGTGAGATGGATAAGATGCATAAATGTTAAATTGGAAAAATTCTCTCAATGTTTAACCCCAAGAAGATGCAAACACCCAGAAAAGAATCAAGTATTGAGCTAGTACCTTAACAAAGTTAGAAAAAAAGACCCTCCCCTACTAAATCAGAGGCACTCACCAAACCTGAACAGAATTAGGATTTTTAGAGCAGGAGGCCAAGAGAAAGAAGCAGTTCAGGGTTTTGTATTGGGTTTCCTTAATTGTCTTTTGTCCAGTCTAGAACTTCAAAACTCAAAAGGGAAGGCTCAAAGGGTAGTAGACCATAGAGTTAATATCTTAAGTATCAGAAGGGACGATAAAGAAAGACGGTCATGACATTTCTCCAGGAGGAAATAGAACAAATGGAGGTGGGTGAGGGTGTTTAGAGGAAGTTCATTCCTTCCCCCTAGAATTTCCTTTACCCATACACTAAGCCCCATGAGTTTTTCTTCTCCTCATTGTCATCAGTTGTTGCCACATGTTCTCTGATATCATCTAGGAGAATGCCAGGTGTCCATGCTTTAGGTTAGCCTCAACTCTGAATTGAACTCCCACACTGTCAATAGTCTGAGACATTATTGAGTAGTCTCCACCCCTGCCCACTTAATGGTAGAATTCTTGACATCTAGAAGATAAGTATCTACATGAAAGAAAAAAGCCAAACATGAGTGTCTGGGTAGAACTAGAACAGGGGAGGGTCACTTTTATAACCACTGTGAGAAGTTTGTATTATTATTCACCTTTTGCAGATGAACTGAAGCTTAGTCCTCTAAATCACTGGGTCAGAGTCACACATCTAGCAACTGGTTGAAACAGAAATATGAACTCACTATTGTCTGGCATTATTGAGGATTTGTGTTCTATTCTCCCCCTTGAATTGAATAAAAAAGAGATGAGTTATTTAGTTTGACAATACAAGCTTTTGCCCTGTCTGCCATGGCAGGCTCCGACCACTGCTTATCTACAGAGGACGCATTCCTGGTTGGCAGGTCAAGTGTGACGATTTATATATTTCGCTTTAGACTTAGCTGACAGAAAGGGGCTTATGCTATTTTTTATATAGGGATGTATTAAAGAGAGGGAAGAGAAAAACGTGGATTTAGGCCTGAGGAACTCTGAGCAAGTACTTTATGGCTCGGGCTTCTTGCACGCTGAGGGACACTTAACGCTCCAGTTGTTTTGCTCCTCTTCCACAGAGGGGATAATATCTGAGTTCATTTTATTTTTTTATGATGCTTGAGGGAGATGGTGTCTATAGAACCATGGTGCCTGTAAAAATAAAGTAATGTGTTAAAGCATTCATTCATTCAACACATTTACTTTGTGATGTATTAATTAAATACAAATAGGAATCATATATGTATCTTGACCTTAGAATGCTTTTATTTATGATGGTGATAAGGTGTGCACAGAAATAACTATGAAAGAACATGAACTATAAAAAAGAAAGAAAATGGAGGTTCGACTAGTTCTCATGAAACTGACTGCGAAAAAAACACTCATAATGTAAACTAGAGGCCTAGTGCATGAAATTTGTGAACTGGAAGGAGAGGGGGGTCCCTCAACTCGGCCTGCACCCTCTCACAGTCCAGGACCCCTCACTCCTTACTGCCCGCCTGCTCGCTGCTCCTTACCGCTTGGCTCACTGCTCCTTAGCGCTGCTACCGAGGTAGGAGTGGCTCCTGCCACTGCCACTGCGCTTGCCCGCCGTAAGCCTGGCTTCTGGCTGAGTGGCACTCCCCCTGTGGGAGCGCACTGACCACCAGGGGGCAGCTCTTGCATTGAGTGTCTGCTGCCTGGTGGTCAGTGTGCATCACAGCGACTGGTTGTTCTGGTCATTCGGCCATAACGGTTGCTTAGGCTTTTATTATATAGATGTTGTTAGTCCTTGAAATGTCCATGTAGCTAAAAAGCAAAGACCTTTTTTCTTTTAAACATAATGGTTTTTCATTGAGAAAAACAGTTTCCCCTAATAAGGCTAATGGATTTCAGTAGGAATAATTGCTGCCACTCTCAAAGAAATGCCATGGTTTATATATCTTATGTTACTGGAATACCAAGCCGAGGATACTTTTCCTCATAGTATTATCAACATCATATAATAATTTGAATGATATTTTCAATGAATTGAAGCTATCCATTTTCAGTTAACTGCTACAGAATTGATACTTCACAGAAGTGACAAGGTACTTACATGTCAGTTGCTGACAGGGGGGACAGGGAAGCATCATGCTAATTGTTCAATAGGATATATGCAGGTGGCAACTAGTATTGGCTGTTAAAGCCCAACAGCCTGTCTCTTTCATGGAGCCTTTTTGCAAGTAATTAATTTTTCAGTCTTAGTGATAGATTTATTTTGACATCAAAACCAGGGTGTGTGTGTGTGTGTGTGTGTGTGTGTCACACTGCTGCTGAATGGTAAGGGGAATAAGAATAAAAGTTAAAAAATAAAAGATCTTAAAATTTCAGCAAGCAATGTTCATCTCAGTGATTTGAATCCAATTCTCACTGTGCACCTTGGAACCTGCAAAATCCCAGTGGCTTTTACCAGGCTTTTTGATGCCTGCAGGCAGCAGCTGTAGCATTGGATTTGGTGATATAATTAAGGACAATAAGCCAATAAAATCAGCTAAAAAAATCGCTATGTGCTCAGTTAAATTTCTCTTGAGGAATCAGTCAT
The DNA here is from genome assembly GCF_963259705.1 of Myotis daubentonii. Lineage (NCBI taxonomy): Eukaryota > Metazoa > Chordata > Mammalia > Chiroptera > Vespertilionidae > Myotis > Myotis daubentonii. Next base: position 49,386,381 of record NC_081847.1, on the reverse strand, counting down.
AGATTTTATAGAACTCTGAAAATTCCAACCCATGCCTTTTTTTAGACAAAAGCCCAAGGCTTCTTTCTCCTGTGTTACATTTTAATTTAGAGTCCATGTCTTAGAATGGTATTAGAATTTTGTGAATGCTCTAAGATTGCATTCTTTCATTTTAACTGGTCAATTTTTTGTGCATGTATGTGTGTATGAGAGAGGTGGGTCAGAGAAACCTATGTACCGTCTCTGTTTGATCCTGGGCAAATCATCCCCAAAGTTGTTTTAATGGATTTATCATTTAGGGAAAAATGATATATAAATTGGTTCTCTATTTCTGCCTTAAAAATGCTTTGGAATAAGACTTTGAATCTCTTTCTGCTCTAGTTTTCTCACCTATAATTTGAAATAGTTTCATTAAATGATTATAACAATACAATTTATGTTTACAAGATGTTTTGAAACTTTTCAAGGACTGTATCTCATGGTTTTAAATATAATTTTAAGATATTTTTCTTTGCAATGAATCCATTGTTTAACATTTTTTCTATTATTTTCTTGAGGGACATTTTGTTTTCCTGTCGTTTGATTACATATTCTTCTAGCATAAAAATTTATATGAATTATATTAGTGAACACCTTATTCATTTGCTTCTCATGATATTTCTTGTTCTTTGTGGGAAATAAAATCTTCATTATCATATAAAATGAAGGATGAAATATTTTCTAGGTATATATTGTTTTGAGCAAACACCTATCTATTTAAAGGGAAAATAAGTATTTATATTTAGTGAGAGCAGAAAAAGACAAAAATTATTTTTTAAGACTAAAAAATACATTAATGCAAAAAAGTTAGAGATAAACATTTTACACTACACATGAATCTATCCTGACTACACAAGTAATTTTCTCAGTAAAGAAAAATATCAAAGCACACATGATAGCACCAATTTTGGTAGCAAGAGATATATAAATAATAATGTAATTATTAACAAACATAGGAATAATATATTTTATTAATATACAAGACAATAATTTTAATAAATAGAAGAGGCACACTAGGAAGAAAGATAGTATCGAAATTTAAATTCAGTCTTGATAATGGATATTAGGAATTGAAGGGACAACGAGGTTAACAAAATTGTTTTTTTTCTTGCTTTCTCAACAACCAGGGAGCATGTGTACTTTAAGACAGGAAGATGTGCCTTTAAGACTCAAGGGGAGGCATTTCACATTGGCCCCCTGCTGGTGCAGATGAGCATTGTCTTCTGATACTTGTGAATTCCAACATCTTCACTGTGTCTCACAAAATTGTCTCTGACTCTGAGTAGAAAGTTTTATATTCTTCCCCCGACTACCTTACTCACTTTTGGCTACTGTCTGTTGCCTTTAACACTTTGGCTATTGCCTTAAACACTAGAGAAGTGGCTGTGCCATGTGTAAAATACATTCTCAGGAAAATATTGAGGTTATATGAAATATGATATATATATATATAAAAAAAACTATTTCCAGTATCACTTGGTTCTACCTCATTCATTTTTTGGTGGACTGTTTCTTGATTCTTATTTAGTCTTAAGTTCTCATTTGCCTATGTGTTCTGCCTTGAGGTGACAACCTAATGAAAGTTTATGACATTAATTAATTAAATTGAATTAATTTTATCCATTGAAAGTGTTTATTAACAAAGGTTGATGTAAGAATTGTGCCTCTGAGGTGATGGAGGAATTTCTCCATTCCCCTTAAGTGCAACTAAAAACAGTGGGCTTTATACAGAGGTGGGCAAAAGTGGGTTTCTAGTTGTTCATATGGAAAATAATACAATAATTAATAAATAATACAAGAATAAACTCTTTTATGTACTCACAACTGTAAATCTACTTTCACCAACCTCTGTATAAATAACAAACATAACTTGATCATTATGCAGACAAATCAAGTGTTGCAGAGAGTGACACAAATATAATACAAGTGAATAAAGTGAAAGGGTGAGGTGGATGAAAGCAAGGGGGAGGGGAAGAACGGTGCCCAGTTGACTTCAACACTAGAAATCAAATTACAGCACCAAAGAGAGGAGTGTCTAAGGATATTACATGAGAAGCCAATAGACAAAAGGAAAAGAAAAAATCCTAATTATTAATAGAAATAGTGAAAAAAATGAGTAAAAATAACAGACCACATAGCATCAAGTGAATAAGATATAAACAACCTTACAGACCGAAGACCAAACAAAAATGTGAATGAGTAGAAATGATCTATTTAAATAAAAGTCTCAGTTTGGCTAACGGAGCATATTTCTATTCTATGTTACATGTGAAAGACACACTGGACAGAAAGCTTCAGGGAAGTTGTAAACAGAAGGATGGGTAAATATGTATCAAGCAAATGCAAATTTAAAAAAAACACAGCATAGAGTGCAGTGTTGATGCCAGGATAAATTTGAAAAAGCATTGTATAAGACAAAAAAGTACTGTTTAATGCTACAGGATATGATTCATATTGAAGATAAATCAGTTAGAAATTTGTATTAATGAAAAAACACAGCAGCCACGTGCATACAACATATGTCATGGGATGCAAGGAGCGGCAAAGAGATTGAACCAGCATTAATAATGGGAGATGTTACCACACTTCTCTTCTTACAGTCTAAAGATCAGTGGACAAATCAACCATCTCACTTGTAAAAAAAAAAAAATCAGTGGACAAAGATTTTACAAGGACATGGAGAGCCCAAAGAACTTAGTTAATAATGATTGATAACAAGGCAGTTTTGCTATGTGTGAATACACATACACAGAAAAGGTGGGAGAGACTGGGATAAGTACAATGTTAAAAGATACATACATGTATATATTAATAACTGGGGAATTATTTTTTAAATTATGGGTAGAATTTTAGGGGGTTCCAAGGAATTATTCATTTTGTTAGGTTAAAAATGATGCAGTTTTCAGAGATGCATACTAGGGAAAGTATTGAAATGATAGGGGAACTCCTTTAAACTACTTTAAAAAGGGGCAGAGATAAAGTACATGTTCAAATATTTATTACTGTTGAAGTTTTACATTGGGCATATGGGTGATTGCTGCACTGTGAAATTCCAGCTCTATGTGTTTCTAACTGTAAGACTTTGTCCTGAAACTGTAAGCTTAGGCACACTCATTTTTTCTAGACTGAGAAGGGACTTCAGTAGTGTCTGCCCCATTGGATTGCTGTGGTTATTACACTCGCTAGCAGCTCACCTGCTTGCACGGTACCTGAAGTGATTGGCTGGGTACATGGCTCTCTGGTGAGAAGAGTCAGTGCTGATGAAAATGTCAGGTTGTGTCTCAGGTTACCACGATGGACGGTCTTTCCATTGGCCTTTTCTTTGTATTGAGATAACATTTATTAGATTTAAGAGAATAAACACTTTGGTGCCCTGATGTATTCCTGACCTTCCAAGCTGCCCAGTTCTGTGGGCACCTTAGCCTCTCATTGTAGTAGCCAACAAGTTCGCTGAGTGAATAATGAAACACTAGGGCAACAGTATTAGTTCTGGTTAATGTTTTGTGTGTTTGTTTTTTTTAATTCACAAGAGTTTAAGATTCCTACAGGACAATAGTTGCTAAAATGATCTGACATACGTCTAGGACTAAGGCCAAGGTTGTGGATTGAACTGGGTCTGGGGCAGCAGCTGAAAAAATCTGAGATTTGCTGCTCTCTTGGGTCATGGCTAATACAACAGAAATTACTTGAGACCGTCACTTAAGGCAAGCAAACTTATCTCTCACCAGGATGTGAGTCAAGCCAGTCCGGCTCAGTGATGTGATCTGTGACAGCTGAAAGATCATATCTGGATGGGGGCTCTGTTTGCCATCTCAGAACTGTGTCTGGCTGGTGTCTTTGGTTTTCAGAGGAGGCCAGACAGATGGAGCAAAGACAGGCAGAGAGGGAGAAGACTCCGATTAAAACCAACACCAAAACAAAAAACAGCACCCATTTAAGAAGTGGCTACAAAGGGCATCAAGAAAACATAACATAAGAAAGGAAAATCCCTGATGTAATTTGCTCTAAAAAGATAAAATAAACTAAGTAATCTAAATAAACATGGCTTTAAGAATGATTAACATCCTTGAAGAGATAAAGAACCAATGTGAGAAATGATAGCTATGAAAAGAAACAAATGGAAATCCTAGGAAAAAAAATATTTTTATGCATTTAAAGAAGTCTTTCACTACTGAATAGAGTTGAAGAGACAAGTGATGAATTTGAGGGAATTAGGGTGACATTTATACAAAATGTAGTGAAGAGAGATGGGAAGATGAAAATAATGAAGGGGCCCCAAGACAGAGGGGTGATGGATGGAGATGCTTTAATATAAGGCAAACAAAATTTCAAGAAAAAAAATAGATTTAAAAAGTTGAGAAGAAACAGACTTTTTAAAAAGCCATGGTGAAACATAAATTCTCCTTCCGGTGGCATTCTGGCTCTGACATGGGGTGGCCCCAGGCTAATATAGGATTTGTCATATGATCTGTCACCAGGCTCTGATGCAGAGGGAGCATCCCCCCTCAGGGTCACCTCATTACCGCTGTTTTGTCAGGCAAGGCTTCTTATCCAGCTACTGTGTGTCGAGGAGGCTGTTGGAATAATTAGGCATTGTCAGTTTGAACTCTCTGATATCAGAAGAACCTGGGGAAATGGGCAGGTCTCTAGTCTGTGTTCTTGACCCTTTTCTCTATCCTCTGAGCCAGCACTCGGCTTTCTATCATGACACTCACAGGATATAGAGGGGTGTCATTGGCTAGTTGACTCATCTTATCAGGGACTTGGTCTTCTGGACTACTTTCTTGGATACAGACTCATGAACCATTCTAGCCATGACATATTCATGACTCCATTCTCTTCCTACATTCTGGAGATTCTGGGTGTGGTCTTTCCCATAGCAGAAACAGTCAGGTGTTTCTGACAAAAACCCTGGGTCCCAGTACCCAGAAGTTTACATACATCCTTTAGATAAGAAGCTCACTCACATCTAAAGTAAGCAATGGGTGACGTTTCCCACCAGCGCTTTCTCTGTGGAGCTATTTCACAAGAGGTTGGGGATCTGGTTCCCCCTGCTTCTCAGGAGGCTGCTTCTAGGAGCTGAATCATGGCTGCCAGGCTGGCTTCCATCTCCACAGAAGCCTCTGGATCCAGCTTCTCTCTTTGGTTTTGTTCTCCCAGGCAGTCAATGTGACCTCTTCCTATTCATCTTCCCAAATTAGTTTCACTAACAGTGAAAAGTCTGCAAGTCCCTCTGGTCTCCTGTGAAGTCAAAGTTGCCTCTGCCAGGCTTCACTCTAAATCAATCCAGTGGCAACTTCCATCCCCCTGGGCCCAATTTTTCCGAACTCTATCACACAGTGCTGTGTTTTACAGCTCACAAAAGAGCTCGTAAAAACCTCCACACACACAAAGAGGTCTTTTCTCCTTCCTGTTGATGTATGATGAGAAGTTGACTTCAGAATCTTGGCAACGTCTCGTATAAACAAATGCCTGGTCCAGTCCTGCTAGCCATCCATCCAGAGACGAAGGGAGATGCTGGTTTGTGACTATATATAATTCTTAATTTGAAGACCTGCAGAAGTTTCCATGAACTTGTGTTACTCTGCTTCCTCCAAGGCCTGTCAGTCTTGTTACATTTCAGCAGCAGGGTCCAAACATAACTCAAAATTTTCTTCTCTGCTTTGGAGTGTCTGCATGATACTCCATTTGTCTTGTAGCCTTTACTGCAGAGTAGTGGACACTGGAGCCTCTATCCAGATCCCGTCTCCAGGGCTGACACATGCATTCTAATCAGGGACCACTTTGCACTGAGCCCCTCTCGAGGGATCACCCTTGGTCAGAGATAATGAACCCAAACTCATGCTTTCTCCAGGGCTTTGCCTGTGGCTAATGACTGGTTCACACAGCAGAAAGGCCTGGCCCTTTGCCTCACTTTGGAGTAATTCTGAAGTGTCATCCAAATTCCCGGGTCCCATCTCAAGCTTCCATCGTAATCACTTTGCAAGTTGGTTTCTGCCTTTTCCCAGAACAACCTTTCTTACTTGCTAGTGGTGTTTTCCACGTAGACACTTCCCAGAAACCTGCATGGTATTTCCAACTCAGTGTTGATTGTGGGGAAACTCAGTCTAAGACAGGCACTGTCAGAAGTGGTCCTGGGTCTCAGACTCCAACACAAGAAAATGGAGAAGGATCACTTTCTAGTGATTGGGCAGGGAGGAGCATGTCTCTGGTGGGAGATGAAGGGTTAATAGCCTGAAGCTTGCCATAGTGGTGAGGTTGTTAAAAGATTGAGGGTGAACTCTGATGGGGTGTGGGTGGCGGAGTGCACTGGCCAGGTGTGAGAGAAATAGTAACTTAAGGACTATGAAAGTGGGTGACTGCTGCAAACACCACTGACTCTGCTGGAGAAACAATGACAGGCTCAGAGTGATCAGTCAATAGTTCTAGGCATACTGTGAAAGCCAGAAAACCTTTTGATAACATTGAATAAAATCTTAGTATTCTACAGCCAGAGGGTGGACAGAGTAGAGGGAAGCTCACTGTCTAATTATGACGGAGCTTTAGTATCTAATTGTGGGGGGTTGGAGCTGCAAAAGAGGTTGACATCTCATGCTCCTGAAACTTGAAATGGGGAACCTGGGTAACAGGCAAGAGCCTGTAGCAGTCAGTGTGCATGTCATGCCTGCCCCAGGACTATGTTAGTGCTCCTTCCCTCTCCCACATTGTAGGGCGAAGACACCTGGGCCACGTGCATATTGTACAGAATGTGTTACTGGTTCCTTATGTCAAGGACATCATGATGGGAATGAAGTGGCCAGTATGTTGGAGGTCTTGGTGCATACATCACAGAGCGTGGGAAATAAACCAAGTGTTAATCCAGGGTCCTGCCATGTCAGTGCAGTTTGTAAGAATGTAGTGGTTTGGGGAATGTTGGACTTTCCTTCCTGGGTTAGGGCAGCTCACACCACTCAAAACTATAAAAAAAAAAAAAAAAGCACAGAGCAGTATAGACTTCTTTGCATTTAGCTGCAGCACATTTGCACATAGATAGTCGACTCTGGCCTACTTAACAGGTACACGGAAGTTAACTGGATTTGATTGGGACCAAGAGTAAGAAAGGCAGTGTGTGTCCCTTGCTCCAGGACACCAGTGCGGTCTCCAGGGAATTTCAGTTCAGCAGGAAGAATAGTGTGGGGCCCCTTAACCAGCTCATGATCAGAGCCATGTTTCCTCTGTAAGGAAAGACCCAGTTTTTAGAAAATTGTGTAGTAGTCGAGGCTTAATTTACGTTCCAGCTGGTTGTTCGACAAAGGAAGTGTTATGAATTTACTCAGTCCTGTCAGCTCACATGATACTTAGTGCTTTCTCTGAAATACCTGAGTTCATCTAGGTTTATCTATATCTGTATCCACGTGAAGGTTTAAATATTTGGGGCTGAAGAGAGAAATGTGGTGCCGTTGAGAGTAGGTTGTCCATGGAACTGCTTCCAAATGTTTGTACTTGATTTTATGTGGGCACCAAACCAGGATGATTATGCAAGGAAGAGAGAGCATAGTGCCAGTCACAGTGGACCTGAGAAAGCTCTTGTAATGCTAGGAATTACTAAAAACCCCCGAGTCCAGCATTCCTCTTCAGGGGGTTTCAGGATTCATCTTTGCTATGGGTGAATGGGCTTTGAGAAGGAGAAACAATTGACCAGGCTGAGTTTAAATCTATAAAACTTGAAGTTTGTCACTGGAGTCTTTCACCAATTAACCCTCATCCATTCTTTAAAATGTAAAGAACGGTGTCCTTTATTTTCAAACACTTCAGTGCTAAAATACAGCAACTAGGACGAATTACTTCAGAATGAGAACTACAGCGATTTTCTCAGGAAGGCGATCACTTGCTCACTTTCCTTTGGCCCATGGCAATGATCTATGAGCCGGCTGATAGAGCTGGGGTGAAATTTATCAACCTGCCATATATGCTAATTACTCAGTGTGGTGTAAATGCACAAATATAGAAAAGAAGAGCAATGTCATGAAGAGTCTTTTGAGTGATAATAAAAATTAACCTTAAAGAAAAAATTATTTTCTTTAAAAAGTTTGGTATATCCTGTGTTGGTGACAAAGCAATATGTATGTAATAGTCTGTTGTTTTTTTGTATTGAGATGGCATGTTATTTGGGGGAAAATAATGACCTGTTGGAAATCACTTTATTGAAAAAATAATGTTTCAAATTGATGGACATGACAGTCTTTAGAAAAAGCTGAGAGAACAATTAGCAGATGCGCACCTTACAGAAGTGGGCATAGAAAATGAATGTAGCCCAAACCGGTTTTGCTCAGTGGATAGAGCGTCAGCCTGCAGACTGAAGGGTCCCAGGTTCGATTCCAGTCAAGGGCATGTACCTTGATTGCGGGCACATCCCCAGTGGGGGGTGTGCAGGAGGCAGCTGATCGTTGTTTCTCTCTCACTGATGTTTCTAACTCTATCCCTCTCACTTCCTCTCTGTAAAAAAACCAATAAAAAATATTTTTTTTAAAAAAGAAAATGAATGTAACCTGTAGATAGCATTTGCATATACCTCCCATTTCTCTATATCTGGAATGTTTCTTCTTCTCCCCAGCTGCCTCTCAGTTTGACCCTTTTCCTACTCCTGAATTTCACGACAATATTTCAGGGACACATTTAATATGTATTATTACCCGCTTGTTTGGCAGAAGAAAACCACAATGAACAATAATTTATTTACAAGTAATCTTTTCCCCATTTAAACAATACTTTCAAATCCGTTTGCTTAACTCCAACTCTCCTCGAAATTTCATCATTTTTAGTTTATTGTGTTTATTACTTTAAAAATGTTTTTATAAATAGGGGTAGTATCTACTTTCATTAATCTCAAAAAGACACAGCATTTTGTAGGGAGCTGTGAGTCAAGGCAAACTTGAGGCACTGTGGGTGTGTTATTTATTAGCAGTTGTGAGAATTATTGTGGTAATCCTGGAATGCATCCCATTTTGGATGTCTGCCAAATTGGGCATTTTCTTGATTGGCTTGAAAATAAATGATGCACTTTTCACAAAAGTGTTCCAGACTCCAGAAACACCAAATGAACAAATAATAAGCAATAGACACTAGTGCCTATGGGCAATGAAATTATACTTGTATGTCTGCTTGCATGTTCATTTATTTATAACTTGCCCACTTCAGTGGAGACTTAAGGCAGCTTGGTCAAGACGTAGGCTACTTTAGAAGAGGGCACTTGACCGTCTCCCAAATGTAATTTATGGGAACCAACTGAAGTGAACATTTCAGATGGGGCCAAACTTCTCACTAGAGAAGATAAAGTAATTTAACTATTTTGATAGTAGTCTGTGGCAATTTTTTTGTTCTCTGGTTAAAAATGACCCCCTCCCCTTTCTTTTCTTTTAATACAAGCGATCTGTAACTGAAAGGTTGGAAGCAGTAACTTTGCATCTAATAAATGCTCTAATAAGTATTCTCTCTTCTGCCAAGTTAAAAAATAATTGAAATCCCTTTTACTGTTGACAGTAAAGGAAATGGAGTTTGGTATCCTTCGCTGAGCTCTCAGGAGTAAGGTGTGGGACTGTTTTTATTTTGCTTGTTCAGCAGTATTTTTATTACTTTTGGGAATAAGGGCATTGGAGTTCCCTCAGAATCCCAAATTCCCCGGTGTTAGCAGGGACTCTTAATTTACATGTCAAGGGAGAAGGGAGGTATCACTTCCAACTTCTCACTCAGGGATGCTTTGTTTGAAAAGCAAGCTCTTTGGGGTTCAGCGGAGTAAGGAGAGAACGGTGGTTGATGAAGATTTGTCCTGTGTGGACTTAGCTAAACTGGAATTACATTTTTCAGAATTGCCTTCTCTTCAAAGTTCTTGGTGAATACAGGCTACATTCTTGCTGTGCATATTTCGCATGAGAATTGGAAGGAAGCAGCAGGGGGAGTGCGCATGCTAGCCCTGCGGCCTGTGTGCTCCTGCACAGTTAGTTCACCAGCTTCTCCTGTTTCTTCATCTGCAGCACTGGGGTGAGCTCTACTCTCTCTTCTTTTTCTTATAAGGAGACTCTTTGTGACTGGGGCTCAACCACAAAGTTAGGTTAATGTCAGGTACCAACTTCCATAAAAATGTTAATTTTATAGAAAACTAAATAAAGTGATAATATATTGTATGTAAAATGTGCAAGTAAGCTATAATTTAGACCATCTAGTTGCTGCAGAGCTACTTTTCAAAAAAAGGAAGATAGGGAGTATGCTGTTCATCCCTAAGGGAATGGGAGCCCCAAACAGCCCAACACAAAGTATTATTGCCAAAGAGAAATTGCACCAGATACAGTTAAACACTGGTAGTCTGGGATGTCTTTATTCTATACTATTAATAGGAGTCAAGATGATTGCAGTTTGAAAGAGATGAATACAGCTCCCTTAAATAAAAGGCAGGAGAGTTCCCCGTGCTGGGGAAGTACTGGGGGACTTGAGGAGGGAGGCTGGTCAATGAGATCAGACCGCTTGTGTTTGCTGTTTGGCTCCCACCAGCCATGGCCTGGGAGACAGGCACTAGCTTTCTGGATGATTATATTTCAAAGGCCTGACTCCCAGGTCCTGTGAAAGACAGGTTTCTTGGTCGTATCAACAAAAAGCAGGCCTGATGTGTAAATGATATATTAGAAAAATCAGCTCAGAGAGGCTGACTGACTAGCCAAAGGTGATAAATTAAGAGTGGAGCAGTTTGTTTGTTGTGTTTTGTTTCATTCTTGAATACCTCCCCATTCTGTTTCTAAACAAGTGCATGTTAATCTAAGCTACCTGTGTGATGATTTTAGGTCTAAATCTTGTTCTTTCTCAACATTTTTCTTAGTAAGAATAATTTCTTCCATCCTCTCTTTCTCAAAGAGCAGTACCCTTAAGGACTCCACCTTTCCTTCCCGCACCTGAATCTTCTACTCCATCATGGGTAGGGATTCTTACCTGCATTTTAGTAACTGAGAAAGGCTGCTTGAATATGCGCTCTAGCCATGACTTAATTTACGATGGTGCTGTTTTGTGTGCAGGTAAAATCAACTCGGTCACTGTTCATTAGGTCAGCACTCTCTCCGACACTCTCGTGGTGTGCAGAATGTTTGAGCAGGTGTCTCCTGCCCTGCAGAGCTACACTTGCTGCGTGTTTATAAATTAAAACAGTCTTATGTTGAGAGTTAGTGATGGAAGAAATAAGCTAGAAGAGTATTGTTCCCCTAATCCCTAGGCAACTTATCTAAGATTTTTCTTCCTTGCTTGTATTCTGTTATAAGGCTAGTTTTATTGGGCATGCTCTACGTGTAATATTTTGATGTGTACTATTTTCTTGTGAAGAAAAATATTTGCATAAATGGCCAGTACAGGTTATTATAGGAGTAGTCACCTAAGGTTGCAGGTTAAAAAATTATTTACCTAAATGTGAAAAGACACTTCTCTTTAAATTCCTTTAGCTCCTCTGTCCTTTGAAAATCAGGAAGAATCTCACTTGTGAGACCATAAAGATATCAATTTGAAGCTGCTCCATTGCCATCTCCATAGTACTGTCATCACCATCATCACTTATTCAAGGGGCTAAAATATGCGTGGGTATGAGAGGTACAATGAAGTAAACATTATTTCTAACATCTGACATACCATACCTACATTATTACGTTCTTAAAAGTTTTAAAATATATTAGAAAATAGGTATGTTTTTACATGCCAAAAATATTGACGTAAACATTTTAAAATTTAAAATTTCTAAGTTATCAATTTATTGTTTCTTTCCACTCAGTATGGAAACAAATCAAATTTATAACAAATAAATTTGAGTTCCCTATTTTTATACAAATTCACATAACTCATGTATACAATTTTACAACTTTTTATAATGAGGAATATGTTTCACGATCACAAATATAATATAAAAAATTAATATCTAAATTTATTTTCCAATTGATACAAGAAAAGGAATTTCCAGATTTAGAGAATTTAAAAATTCCAAGTTACTTTAAAATGTTCAAGTCCAAAGCAGATTTTTCTCTCCAGTATTCAATTTCTGCCTGATTATTTTTAGAGACAGTCTTTATATAGCAGCTGATTCCAATTGCAGGGGTTTAAAACATGTCGGAAAGTTTCATCTTACTCCCTGAAAGTTGGGTTCACTGGATTTTCACACATTGGTCTAGTCCTGTTCCCCAGCTCCACGGGATATATTTCATCCTCTTCCCCATGAGATATTTGTGAATAATTCTTTCCATAAGACATTCCTGCTCAAGCTGAACATTTAATTTAATTAAACCTTTCCTCATGTAACAGCTGTAACTCTTTTATCGTTACAATTACCCATTTCAGCACACAAGCTTCTTTTTTTTAATGTTATGACCAAAATTTCCAAGCAATGTCACTTAATTTCCTCACAGAAGGTGGGAACAGGCACAGTGTAGCATGAGTCTTAGAGTGGACTGCAAACAGCACTTCCGGTGATGTCTGACCTCAGCGAACATTCCAGAATAATAGCTCCTCCCTTCCTCAGAACAGTATGCTAATCTCGTGTAGCCTGACACTGCATCAGCTTTTAGGAAAGCAATAGAAGGATGTGAGTTCATATTGAGTTTTCAATGATCTAAAAGCTGACATTTACTTTTCATAACTCAATAATATACATCAAATAATCAGGTTCTAAATTGTAATGTATTTTCTATATAGTAAAGCAAATGTATATTAATAATAATAAATGCATATATGTAGCTCCCAGTCTCTTTAAATCAGGCAACCATCGTTGTTTCTACTTAAGGAATTTTTATTTTTAGTTAAATAGAGGCTTTAGTCTGTCATTCATTCAAGTACCCATTCACTGATTCCTTTGGCATATATTTATTCATCTGCTATTATGTGTCAGATGTTCTGGCTGATGCTGAGACTATACTTATGAACAGAACAGATATTATTGCTTCCCTCACGGAGCTTATGTGCTAGAGCAGGGGTGGGAGAAGAGTGCCAATACCAAGATGTTTATTGACTTACCTTAAGTGCTTGCAAGAAATAGATGTGAGTAACTGATGTTTAAAGAAGTCACTGTGTAATATTTAGACCACTAAATTAATCAAAGAGGTACCTCAGAGGCCACAAATGACAAACCTTACAGATTTTACAGAATTATTTCAGAAAATCACTAATTAAATAAAATGGCAACTGCAAAGACAACACCAGCAGCAACAGCAGACCCTGGAAAAAGGAGAGGATCTTTCTAGGTTTGTTATATTATATTATTTAAAAGATCCAGTTTTTAACTGGAACAACAGAAATGTGACATGCAGAACAGGAAAACGTGTCCCATGTAAAGGGAAGAAAAAGCAGTCAATAGAAATTGTCCCTGAGAGGCCTGAACATATTTTTAAAGAACTAAAGGGAACCTTGTCTAAGAAAGAAGAAGATATTTTCAAAGAAGAAAATAGAGAATATCAACAGATATGTATTATAAAAAGAGAACTGAATAAAAATTTTGGAAATGAAAGTATCGATACTGAAATTTCAAAAATCTATTTCTTACTGTTATTACTGACTTTTACTTATTTCTTTGTATGGTTTGTGTTTTCTTTGGTTTGTTTGTTTTTAATCATAATATTTTTATCACTATGTACTCAATAGAAAAAAGCAGAAATACCAGCTGTAATGCAACACAAAGTGTAAGTCAATTAAAACCTTTCTTGGAACACTCAACCTAAGTAGCAGTCAACAGAGCTCTTAGTTCAAAGGGCTTTAAATTAGTTTCCTTGTCAACACTTTATAAAACATCCATCATAAAACATTTTTAAAAATAGAGTGCTTTTGTGTTTAAATGTTTTGCTTCATAGTCACCTTTTAATTAAAGATAATTCTTTTCATAAAGGAAGACACAACAAATAATATTTTCCTTTTACAAAGAGACTTTTTTGGGTATTATCAGTAATTATTTGTTAAATATTTTCTATGAATATAAAAGTCCTTATGCTGGAAAATGTCTGAAGCAGCAGCAGTGTTTACATTGTGTTTTTAGAAACAGGTATAACAATTGTTAGATTCCTTTGGTTTTGATGGATGGCATTTGGAAAAACTCTGTAACATTTAAAATATGACTAACCTTTGATCCAGTTATTCCACTTTCAGGTATGTTCAGTAATATATATATGTAGAGATGTTCACTAAAGGATTTTCATCAATCAGGGCATAGTTACTTAAAATTGATATGCCAAACAATAGGAGACCATACAACTATTGAAAAGTAAGCATCTGCTGACATGGAAATGTGTCTATGATATACTACAGCAGGAAAAACATGTTTATAAATTGTAATCTCATTTATACTTTATCCTCAGTCAAGGGTTGTTACCATCAAAATATATGGAGAAAGAATCATTGCTCAGCCTTGACTCTCAGAATTGACTTTTGGCATCAAAGGCAGATAGAGGAGCTTTGAGAATAAGCCTTTGTGTCATGAGAGCCATGATATATTATGTGAAAAGGCAAAGTTTATGCCATAAATAATAGATTTGCGAAAGAATAGATGAAAGCCTGTTGACTCTACCAAGGCCAGGTAAACACACTGAAAGCTGCCTGGTTTGGGAATTGCTTAGCATCCCAGTAGACAGGACGATGAAGAAATCTCCAGGGGAGTCGGAAATATATCAGGGAGGCTAAAGCTCAACATCTAAGCTGCCATACTAAGTTAAAAAACTTTTTATTAAAAACAGGGATATGTTTCTTGACCTCAATTTGATTTTTCATTTTGCATGTATGTATTTAATATGGCACATTATTTTTCAGTTAACTAACTATGTTCAGAGTGCACATTTGAGTGTGAAACAAGAAAAGTAACTTGTGATAATAAGCTGAAAAAATATAAAGTCAGACTGGAGAAATCCTTCAGAACCAAGTATCATATTAAGTAATAGAATTACTGTCTAAGTTGTTTAAGCTTCATTTCTCTAAAGAGACCTGCTATGCTTTGATTGCTGTAACAATTATACAGCAGGTTTCCTGGATTGCTGGAAAATCATATGCATTTCTGCAAATTCAGCACTCAGTTTTGAAAAATAACCGTTACACAATTCTCTAGTCCATTTGTTTTGAATTTGCTGTGCATGATTTAAGCGAGAGGTATAGTGCACATTGCACTATGTTGCCATCTCTTATTCTATCTGATATTTAGAGCATGAACCTAGGTTTTCTTCAGAGCATCTGATGAAATCTGGTAGGCATCACCCAATCCATTGACGGCCTGCCCAGCTAGAACAAAAAGGGTGGTTGAATCTGCTTTCTTTACTTGAGCTCGGCCATCCATGTTCTGCCCTTGGCTATCAGCCAGCCATTCCTGGTTCTTGGGGCTTCACACTTGGCCTGGGACTTAAACCATCTGTTCCCTTGGTTCTGAGGCCTTCAGACTTGAACTGAACTATATCACTGACTCTACCTTGCAAAGGGCAGATTGTGGGGCTTCCAGCTCTCCATAATTGAGTGAGCTGGTTCATTTAAAAATTATTCTCTTTCAAATATATACATGAACCACAACAAATACAACTAGGGACCTATAATGTGGGAAACATACACTTTTAAGAAAAGTATGTGATAGTTTAATGAAGCTAAAATTTCAAGCTAACGTACCAGTATGTATGTAATACCTGGTAAATAAGGTTTTGTATTATTTTTATTTTGAGGCAATTAAAATATTTTATTTCTGCTGCTTATTAATTGTCAAGCAATTTTGAACTCGGGAGCAGCAATTGGTAGAATTTTGTGTTTATTCAAAGAAGCTCTACCACTTAAATTGCAGAATATTAATCTGTGCTAATAAGGCACTAGTGATAGTTATACTTACAAAGATGAACAATGTATTCTGATTCAGAGGCTTGATTTCTTGTCTGGTGGTGAGAAATCCTGAGTTAAATATTTATAAAACACCAGCAATTTGCTAACACAACACATAAACAGGGCAAGTGCAAGAACATTGATTTGAATGACTAAAGCAAGATTTTTCTGCTACAATTATCTTTCTAATGAAAGATTCCTTTTTTTGAGTGACTATAAACATATTTTATGAACTAATTAGCATAAACCCATCATCACATTCCACTAAGTTAACAAAATTAACATGGCAGTTGTGAGCCTATGATTGGCACTACTTATGTATGCATCCAGCTGTCAATAAACCACGTGTAACAATCCACAAGAGATTTGTGCAGGTGTACATATTTCCTTGTAAATATATGTTGGTCTCTGGTACTTCAAATATTCATGAAATTCAGCTGTAGGAAGCAACAGTTTTTAAATCCACAGCTACTATTGGAAGAGAGCTTTGTTTAACTGAGACTAAGTTTCTAGTCATCTGCCCCTTTCCTCTGGTTAGTTTTCAAGGCACAACTACAATGAGCTTCAAGTAAGCTCATTTTAAAGCAATTTCAAAAAAGACATTTCCATATAGATTTTTTGTTATTGTTGTTAATCCTCACCAGAGGATATTTTCCCATTGATTTTTTTTTTTTAGAGAGAGAATGGAAGGGAGATGGAGAGACACAGAGAGAAGCATCGATATGAGAGAGACATTTGGATTGGTTGCTTCCCACATGCACCCCGACCAGGGCCAGGGATTGAGCCTGAAACTGAGGTACATGCCCTTGACTGGAATAAACCCAGGACTCTTCAGTCCACAGGCTAACTGACTATCCACTGAGCCAAACCGGCTACTGCTCCGTATCATTTTTAAAGTGTCTAAATAATTGTAACAAATAAACGATATTTCCATAATAGAAGCTGATATATGGACACTCAGCTTTAGTTGGTTAGATCTAATTATATTCAAAATATTCTGGTGAAATTTTCTTATATGTGAAGATCCTATCCTATTTCTTATGAATGATACTTATACTATTCTTGAAAGTAAATAAAAGATATTCTTTATTGTGAGTTTGTGTGGATAGGTTTATACATGTAACTAAAGCTTGTATAAAAATAATAATAATAATGTCTTATTAAGAAGGGCTTTACTAAGAAAATTTATTATGATTATTGGTAACTGAGTATTATAGGTATAACTGATAGTTAAATTACCCCAATATATTATGATGTAGGTGTCATGACAATTTAATAATCATTTTTAAGTTACTAGAAAACTGAGAACATAATGAGAAAACCAGTATCAGAATACATGAACCAATCATTGCAAATGATATCTGGTCCCGAATCATTTGATTTGCTAGATTTAGGAAGTTTCATGTGGCAAGCCTTTGCAATCAAAATTATGTTTTCAAAATCAACATCATCTTTGTGTATATGGATTTGAGATTATAATTTTAAAGATCTAAATATGTTCATCTGTGTTAAAATTATAAATAAAAATAACCCCAAATGACAGCTTTCAAAGAGAGAATATTGAGGAGTTAAATATTTGGAAGCCAGTGAAATCACTGATATATTTTTTCACATAGCTTCCTTGGAAAAATGTGAAAATCTCATCAATGATTTTGCAACCTTTTTCACATAAGATTTCTGGACTTTAAGTTCTGAGTACAGATGGAGGATACAGAGGTGGGTGGGTGTATACCTGGGGGAGGAGTAGGGGAGCTTCTGAACACAGGCATTCATTCTGGAGTAGTTGAGAGCATCTGAGAAGACAGCCTTGCTACTGGAAATGACCCAGAATGGGAGGAGCTGATGAGGCCCCAGCTTTGGATGGGTTCTGCTATGGAGGAGCAGCAGAAAGAGTCTCAGATGGGGTTGGGAGGAATACACAACAAGAGGCAGAAATGAAGGCAGAATGTCTTAATATCAGGGAGAAGAGTAGATAAGTGTTCATTTTGCAATATCTTCCTTCTGAGCAGAAAAAAAAAAATTACCCTGAATGAAATACAGTGGAAACAGAGGCTTTTAAGTATTTTGTATGAGCTGGAGGCAGCTACAGAAACTCCGTTTGAATTGAAACCCAGTTCTTTCAATTCGAAAGGAAGATCTGGCCAATACAAAGAACATTAAAAACACCTCACCACTTCATTTTGTTATTTTCTTCTTTTCACAAAGTGCAGGTTTTTACTGTTTCAAAGGTAGATGCCTGTTGCCGTTGAGGGAGAGGACATGTGGCTGACGAGGAGCCCTGCTGAATTTAAGAGAGCTCTGCAGAAAAGCGAGGATAGACAAACAAAGGGCCTCGCTTCAGAGTCTGGCAAGAACTCCGTGTTCTATCAGAGTTCCGTTAAAAACGGTAACGTTAAGTTAATGCCTTTGAACACAGAGAGATCTCAGTTCATCTCTAGGCAAAAGGGTGAAGTTGAACATTGGTTCCTTCCTCTGAGTGTCATTCTTGTTTCTGGTCTCAGATGGCTGTGTTCTTTTGTCCAGGAGGACAACTGTCTGTGATATTGAAGTGTGACCTGATGCAACTGAGGACCAGGAGGCTGCCAGTGCTCCTGCCAGGACCCTGCCCTTTCAATTGAGAAACGTGATGGGTGGGGTCTTGACACTGTATTGCTGACTGGTCGTGTGACTTAATTTACATAAACTAATTTTTCTATCCCTCGAGGGTGTTTTTTGTTTTTTGCTTTTTCTCTGCAACATTAGGGCCTCAGAACAGATAGTTTCTATCATTTTTCCATCTAAAATAGTGTAATTGAATCATTCCCATTTAACTTACCTGGCTGTTTCTTCTGTGACATTTGCCATTATAGAAATGAAGTGCTTCCACAGGGCATGGTCCGGAGAGGTTTGAGAAGAACCTGAGGGGTTTCATGCTGTCAATCAGCCTTGTCAACGGCCAACTGAGGTGTTAACTTAGCATTGATCTAAGGAGCAAATGTCCTCTTCAGCATTGATCACAGAAATAAAACAGTCATACAACAAATCATGGCTGTTTTCCTTTTCTTATTTTTTGCTAATGACAGGAAACTATTTAGTGTATAAAATACCTTTACAAGCCTTACATTTTCTGATCAATATTTATGGGATGAAACAGCACTCTAAAACTGAAATCATTGCTACCATTTATTGATCACATGTGATTTGCTAGGCACATGTGTAGTGGGCGCAGCTCACATATTAACTCACCTTTTTAAAATATCCAGAATTCACACAGAGGATTATTTAACCTCTGTTTTAAAAAAATGTTTTCATGCAATCTCAGAATTACTGTGGAGCCGTATCAAATTTTTAAAATTCACTCCTCCTGAACACAAATAGACTAATTTTCTTTCCAGAGCAGCAGCCAGTTTTGTCCCACGTTCCTTCTCATTAAGCTGAACAAGAAGCTTTTACTGCAACTGTGCCCCCTCTCACCCACAGCTGTTTTCTTCCCTGCTGCCTCTAGACATTGCTCTCCTGTTCTCACCCGCTTTATCTTTGCAGTTTTAACACACCCTCCAGAACTTCCCTGTTTCCTTTGCCACTGTAGTTCAGACTGTTTTCATTTGCGAACCCCTTTGGGAATTTTCTGCCTCTTTGTCTCTGGGAAGGAGCACTGTCGGCCAATCAATGGCTATTGACTAGCTGCCTTCTAATGGGACCAAAAAACACCCTACTTTCTGCAGACATAACTTTGGAAGACAATTATGCAGAACTGCCATTTCTCTACACACGCAGACCGGCAGTAATGGCCTTTTAAAAGTAGGTGCCTGCAGAGGGGCTGCGCACGAGGAGTGAACCACATAGGTGATGAAATGACAGGCCATCAGCAGGGAGATTTAGGGCCAGGCAGGCTCTTTGGTGTCCCTGAACCCGTACTATGGGTATACCTGTTTTTTGAAAGACACTTTCATAGAAAACCTGTGAACAAAAGATTTTACATTTTTCACAAAACGTTCAGTTCTGTAGAGCCTTCATGAAAACAAACCAAAAAATGCATTGTATAAGGGCATTTTTGCTTTGCATCTAAGCTAACAAAGGAACCTGGGGGCACGTGGGATTGTGTATGTTTAACAGAGATTGCCTTATTTTACATACTTAAGCCTAAAAGAGAAAATTTGTATTTCCTTGTGAAATCTTCACACAAGTTGAATAATCCATAATGAAACATAACAATGTATTTTATAACTTCTCTCAGTTTGAATTATTTTCCCTAAAATTGTGGGGATTAAGAAGTAAATTAATAGGCTGCAACTGCTAATAACCTTCCTGGTTATGCATCCAGTCTTTCCTGGAGCAGGAGAGCACTTCCTAGCTGTGACTTTCCAGATTCCTGCTGGTTCCTCACAAGTAAATCTCAATCTCAATAAGAGATCAACCAAATGACTTGTATGCATGCATATAAGCATAACCAATGGATGCAAGACACTGGGAGGAGGGTGAGGGCATGTGCCGGTGGGTAGGAGAGGCTGGCGGAAGGTCAATTGGAAAAAAAAAAGGAGATATATGTACTACTATTTGTAATACTTTAAACAATAAAAAAAAAAGTCATTTGGGTTTCTATTTCTTATGGCCAAATCATCTCTAAAGAGTATATAGTCTAGAGATAGGGGAGCTGGAGAAACAAAATATTGGAATGGACAGAAAAATCATTAGACACAGTTGAAAAGAGGATTAATGAGCTGAATAGATTATGGTAAGAATTCAGAAGTTAGCATACATGGATAAACATAGAAAGTTAATATAAAAGGGGGTTTAATTATCTTGGATGATAGAATAAGGATTTCCAAGGAACATCTAATAAAACTTTTTGAAGGAGAGAATGGACAAAATAGAGACAATGTGGGCATGAAGGCCGTGGAAGAAGAATCCTGAGAATATTCTGAGACTATTACAAAATTGATAAAAGATAAAAATTCTTGGATTCTGTCACCCTGAATAAGAAGAATAAAAATAACTACAGACCTAGGCATAACAGTATGAAATTGCAGAACTCCAGAGATAAAAAAGAACCTCAGTAGCACTAGAGATAAAAGATAATACGTCCAAAAGAATAATAAGAATTCCATATCGTGTAGATGGTAACCTGTTCTTATTTTTCACTCTTAGGGAAACTAAAAGGAATATAAATTTTTTCATCCTGAAAAATTATGTATTGTTTCTAAAGCCTCTCTACATATTTCCAACATAGATACATAATGTAAGCTTATTATATGTTTGTATAGACTGTGAGGTCCTTCAAGGAAAGATTTTTGTCTTATTCACTTTATCTCCAAACCATCACACACACGACCTGGCAGCTAGGTAAAACTCTTTCAATGATGGAGAGAATAAATAAATGACCTATTCTAGGGAATTTGCTTAAACTGCTTACTGATGATAGTTCAGCCTTTCTCATAAGTACTATGAATGGACATTGTCCCTTCCTTATGAGAATTTGTGACATTATGTGAAGGGAATATTTAGGAAGACCATCTGCATCAACATTTCTTGCCTGCTAAGATTTAAATTTGATTATCCACAATTATTTATCTATTTTTTTTATAGTTGTGTTCCTACCTGAGGACTTTAAACTATATGAAAGCGAGAAGTTATGGTGAATTTGCAGTATAGGTAGTTGGATTTTTTGTTGTTATTCTTGTTTGGTTTGTTTGTTTGTTTGACACTCTGAACATAGTGAATAGAAAATGAGATTGGCAAAGAAATAAAGAAAAGGAACAAAATAAATTGGAAAGGCTGAAGATCACTTTTCCTACTTCATAATTTTGTCTAAGACCTGTTTGGCTCCTTAATAATTATGACTTCAATATCATTGTATTGTCTTAAGGTCTCTTTCTGACTCCACTCAATGGAGAAAACAAACGAACAAGAAGTTAATTCTTGAGGTGGGAAATTGGAGTGAAACAGGTTATTTGATATAATAATATTCTAAAGAAATTATATATTCTTTGTTCAGTATCATGAATTCATCAGTGAGTCATTCCTTATGTAGAGCTGTGTAGCTCTGTCTCTTTTGTTCCTAACCACACTATCTACTGATGGTCCAGGTTTCGTTAATTTTGAAAGTTCTATTGAGCAAGATGCTCTTTTTGGTTTTCAAATGTCAATTTCTCTGGATACCCAGGTAGAAATGCTCTAATATTTCAAGAATTTACATCACAGAATGCCAAAGACAGGTTATATTTCTAACGCTATTATTTATTTTATTATAAACAAACAAGGATTCTCAAGTATAAAATAACACCTCCCTGAGTTTCACCAGTTCTGGAAAATGGAAATATTTCTACATTCTTTGCTGGCCTTCCTACATATTAAACATTTTTTTTTTAACTTAGAGAAATTAGAGCCTTTATATTTTAATAAAGACCAGGTGTGCCTTTTAAGACATGACTCCAAACTTCAGCATTTTCTCTACTATGCTCAATTTTATTGGGGTAATTTGCATTTTATCTTTGGACAATCAGTATGGAAATGCTTTCATTTACAAGTGGCCTAGATGGTGAAAATTACCGTAACATATGCGACTGGGGAGACGTGCATGTGTTAGTGACTATTTGATATAATGTTCCTTATGTTTCATCAAGCAGAGGCACGGGTGAAAGGAAAAGCATCTTCTCCTGCGTCTTTAAGTACAGAGTTCAACTGGCGCGTTCTGGGGACCAACATTCGGTATTCAAATTCACTGCATCTATTTGCACCTTGAAAAAGTTATCTGCTTTAAATGGAAAAAGAAAAAAAGCTTAATTGGCTCTCTCTCTCTTTTTTTGAACAGCCAAAAAAAAAAAAAAAAGCACATATGAGGATAGGAAGAACTTTCATGTGAAAGTTCATGTGAAAGAACATGTGAAACAATAACATTATTTCACTTTTAAAAATTGTAGCCATATTTTTTTCTGTATGCCATAATAAGACTTTTTCAAGAGCTACTTTAGCTCTGTTAAGACCATAGATTTAACATTGCTATAACCTTTGCCATCTTCAGGTCAGCAAACATGACAGTAGACAGAAGATCTGCAGCGCAAATTTGAGGCTCGGTGTGAGATTCTGTTCCTGTCTCCTTCCGTCTGTTCAGACTCGAATCCATTTACCCCCAGCCAATCTAGCAATGAATGAATAAGTGTTCCCCTGCTTTTGCAATAGCAAACTTATATAAAATGAACCTGTTGCAGTGGCTTGCACTGGTTCTCATTATGAATAGATACATTCATCTCTGCTAACCACTCCTTCTCTATTAGAATCCCCAGATACCTGGACTTTGCATTCTGCCCCTAATAGCTTATGATTCCCACCATGATTCTCCTATATTAGGGTCTTATAAACTCTTCCCTTTCACTAAAAGTACTTGTATAATGATATACTGATCCAAATGGACATGGTGAAGGGTGGTAGGGAAACAAGATACAATATTGTCTGATATAGTCCAGGCTTCTACTTTCAAAGTGAATGTTGTTTAAAGCTTTCTAAAGAGCACTTTTATTGACATTTGAGGCATCATGGCCATGCAATTGCAGATTTTTTCTGCAAAACATAGTCCTTGAATATCCTTAACACATACTACATTGACCTGTGTTACATTCCATTTCCTCCAATGTATTTCGGGTATAACTTAATTCTGACCTGTAGATCAGGCAATCTGTGGTTGCCACCTAGGCAAAGAAGGGTCAACTGGCTTTTATCTCAGCAATTTGAAGATTTGCTTTCTCATTTGTAATATGTTCTTCTCTAGAGAAATTATCTACAACTTTGATTTTAATTATTTTTTCCTTGATATGTGTAGGCATAACTATCCTAGTGTATAGTCTGCTTGGAGGCTACTGAGATTCTTAAATCTGGGAATTTGTATCTTTCAACAAATTTAGGACTTTTCCAGTCATTATTTCTCCCAATATTTTTTTCCTGCCTTATTTACTCTTCTCTCCTTTTGTGACTAATTACATGTGTGTTATACATTTTTATATTGTCTCACAGGTTTCTGCAAATACCATATTTTTTTTGTATATAAGGCCCCCCATGTATAAGACACCCCCCACTTTTCCAACCTAAAATTAAGATATCAATATTTTAAACATAAAACAGTCATTTAGTAATGACCGCAGGTAATGTTTACATATTAGTACTATGATATTATAAAGCACATCACTTTATTTAGCCTCTGTTCCATCACTGCTCTCTTCTTCATCACTATTAATTCCAGACATATCAATTTCTTCAACTTCTATTGTATCACTGCTGTCTTCTGAGTCACTGTCTATATATGTGAGATCATCCTCATAAACTGGTGGCATTTTCGGAAGTAACTTTGTTCGTGTTCTCATGGCCAACCCTTCTCTCCTCATGAAGTTGAAGCACCATTTTGCTTTTCCTGTAAAATCAACAGTGTTCATTTTGCTTGCAAACATTCTTGCCTGACATTGAATAAGCTTGGTTGACACACATAAGCCACTCTGGCGCTGCTCCATAATCCAAGTCTTAATCCAAGTTTGCCCATTTTGCTGGCCTTCTTCTTTTTTTGGCATCTTAAGGAGTTGTTCTTCCTGTTTTCTCCACTGTCTGATCCTACACTCAGTGGGAGGAGGTCCAAATTGTCTCTCTGAAGCTCTATTCCCATGTTCTTTGCATAGCTGATTACATTCAGTTTGAATTTTGCAGAATAAGATAATCACTTACTGGTATTTATCTTTTCATCTTTTGGCATCTTCATGGGCTGAGAATGCTCTGGTCCCTGTTGCATCTGTGCATTCTTTACCTCCACCTCCAATTAAGGCATCAGCTGATGTCAGTAACAATAAGGCTCGTGATTGGAGGAAGCCTGTTTGATAAGGTATGGGCAGCTACACACCCGTGTGGCTCCCTCTTCAGCTGACTTCTCTGCATAAGACGCCCCTCAATTTTTAGTCTAATGATTTTAGAAAAAAATTAGCATCTTATACATGGAAAATATGGTATGTTCATTTTCCCCAATCTTTTGTTTTGTTCTTCAGGTGAGATGATTTCTCTTACTTTATCTTTAAATTCACTGACTCTCTCATTTCCTCTGTTATCTATCTTTGTTGTTGAGCCAATCCAATGGATTTTTTTTCTTTCTTTTCTAGGTACTATTTATTTTCCAGTTATAGAAATTCAACTTGGTTATTTTCTTAGAGATGTTTCATAGTGATGTATAGTATAGTACACTAGTATACTTAATTGCCTACGTGGTTTTCTTTTTTTAAAATATATTTTTATTGATTTCAGAGAGGAAGGGAGAGGTAGAGAGAGATAGAAACATCAGTGATGAGAGAGAATCATTGATCAGCTGCCTCCTGCACACCCCTACTGGGGATTGAGCCTGCAACCTGGGCATGTGACCTGACTGGAACCCGGGACCCTTCAGTCTGCAGGCCAATGCTCTAGGGCCCTACTTTGTTTTCTTAATAGAATATTGAATAAAAGATATGTCTGCAGTATTTACTCTTCTCTCCTTTGGAGACTAATTACGTGTATGTTAGGCATTTTGACATTGTGACACAATGATTGTTGTAATAAAGGTCTAAAGAACACTATATGGTAAAACCCACATTTCTGATTTTCTAAGAACTGAAAGTAAAAGAACCCTGCCTGGTTACACTGTAACATTATCAAAAATCTCTATAGTAAACAAGCATGGACTTGATTCAAAGACATAAGGAGTTGGAACATAGATTTTTCTTACCATTTGTCCTCCAAGTCTTCCAACTCTTGAATTAGTACCTGAATGGTGTGTGTGTGTGTGTGGTGTGTGTGTGTGTGTGTGTGTGTGTGCATGTGCGCTCGCATGCGCCTGCAATCAGAAATTGACAAACACCAAAGAGCATATGACGTTAGTTTCTTTCTTGGCTAACCAATATCAGATCACAAGCCAATAGTTGTCATGAGTTAGCACATGCGTGTAGATAACATTTCTATGGCCGGGTCTGGATAACGGGGAAAGTCTACCCTGAAGAATATGTAATTATCAGATGCCTTGGTGTCACTACTAAGAGCTGCTTTAAGTTAATGGTAACATTTTCTTTTTTCTCTTTATTGATTAAGGTAGTATGGTAACATTTTCTTCAGAGAAAGGTGGAAAATACTAGCCCTTGAATGTCACTCTTCCTGCACTGTTCTAACCTTCTCACTAGAAAAGCCCCTCTCTCTGGACAGACTAGATTCTGGCTAACTGGCTGGAGCTTTATTTGGCCTT